>NC_058084.1:418169871-418769871 GCF_014858855.1 Bufo gargarizans
TGCCAATGTGTGCACAGTGAGGAAAAATAAAATGCTGATTTTTAAAAAAAATTATGATTATTTTGTGTTTTTTTTTTTAATCCTAAAGTGATGCAAGCCATCGTAGCTCTTAGTGTGTTTGGCTTTCGCACAACGGTAGGGAACGTTACGAGGCGGATGCCAAGGTGACCTTTGTTGTGAGGTTTCTATAGAACTTACAGATTGTTCCTTCCCATCAAGTAAACCTCACGTCACATCATAATAACACAAGGAAGTTACATAGATTTACATCACGATTTGCATTTTGATTGATTTCACATCAGTAACAATTACATTACAATTTTAACAGTAGGAAAAAAAGACATTTTGAAAGTTTGAAATTGAAATAGACTAAAATTTGCTGTGTATTAATTAAAATAGCAAAAGAAATAAGGCAACACTCGGATAAAATTCAGTCTGGTACGCAACCATTATGCTTCTTGCACTCTTCTTTGGTTTGCTCACCTGTTTTAAAAGGGTTGTCCCGCCACATTAAGGCTACATGCACACGAACGTATTTTGTTTCCGTGTCCGTTCCTTTTTTCTTTTTTTGCGGATTAGATGAGGACCCATTCATTTCAATGTGCTGTCCGCATCCATATGTCCATTCCGTAGCTCCGCAAAAAATATAGAGCATGTCCTATTCTTGTCCGTTTTGTCGACAAGGATAGGCATTGTTACAATGGATTCGCCAAAAAACGGATGCAATATGGATGCCAAAAGGACATCATCTGTATTTTTTGCAGATCAGTGTTTTGTGGACCGCAAAACACATATGGTCGTGTGAATGTAGCCTAAGATGGATTTAGACGGGGCGAGGAGAAGCCAAATGTCAGGAAGGACCATCGGCTGCTCGATAGGTGGAGGTGAAGCGCTGCATTTACATTCAGAGATCACCTCCACAGTATGAGGAGGAGCAGTCGCTATAAGATTTTACTGAAAAAACAAGAGAATCTAAACATCTGAAGGCCATAGACATACAAACTTCAAAAGACTTATTTCCATTGTTCTACAATATCTGGATCTGCTCATACCTCTGATGACCTACCATTATTGATGTGTATGGGTAACTCTGTGTAAGCTGTTTCTCATGTAATATACCCATATATAAAGCTCATGCCCCTATAAGAAAAGACTCACTTCAATATCCTACTATGTTTGCCGCATATAACATAGGACAGATAGAGCACAGACCGCCCACCATCATTCTGGAACATCTGTATTGATTCTCTGATACTGTCATATGTTATATACACGATTAGCGCTCTATAAATACATTAGTATTCGAGATGTGGCAAGGCACAATGCCCCCTTTTTTTTGCTATATAAGATACACCTGCCCATAAGACGCACCTAGGTTTTAGAGGAGGAACATAGGAAAATAAAGATTTTTGATCAGACCTAAGCTTAGAGCCCCAATCAAACCCTCAATGTGAATCACACCTCAGATCAGACCCCCCAAATCTTAATAAGACCACCAATCATACTTCATATCAGACCCCCCCCCCCCATTGTGAATAAGACCTCAGATCACACCCCCAATAGATCTATCATTTATTGGTCCATCTGTCTAACTAATCAATGTAAGAATGTTCTGCTTCCATCCCCATTGACCTCAATGAAATATAAAGTAAATCCCTGTGTTACTATCTGTTCTTTGTGCGCCTCTGAGCTTTTTTGTGGCCATTCTCATCAGCTCTCAACCTCTTGATCCCAAATGCAGGAGTCTGAGTTCTATTAAAATGATGTAATTTGGATCACATAGGAGCCCTAACTACATGAGACCTTGCTGGCCACAGATGGCAGTCTGCCTCACGATTGAAGTATTAATGTAACAAATCAAACATTATTACGTTATGGAATTGTATACAGACATAGTAGTGCTGAATCTGTTTCCTTTGAGAACCATGATAAATGGTGGTATTAAATATTAGGTTTATCTGGATGTTACTGGGTAACAAACTGCTAGTGTGTCAAAAGATGACAAATTCAGTATGGAGTATATTCACACAAACTCATGCCCTGCACAAGATCAGAGTTTCATCGACCAGTCCGATCAAGCTTGTGATTTATATACATATAATACAACCTCCTCGCCATATGAGACCTGCCCTCGATCAGTTCTCATAGAGGACTCCATAAATTCTATCATCCATCTCTGTACATTAAACTAGAAGATGACACCATCTAATCTAATCTGACAAACCGACTCATACTTATCGCTAGAAAGAGGCATGTGAGGTGTGCTTTCCATTTACTTCTATAGGAGTTCCTAAAAGAGCTCAGCGAGCATGCTCAGCTATGTCCAGAACTACCATAGAAGTGAATAGAGAGCACACTGCGCAAGCGCGGCCACCTCTCCGTTCACCTCTATGGGAGGTTTTGTGGAGTCCATACCTCAATGGACTCAAAGCTGTTTTGGCCAGGGAGACCTACACAGTATTAGGCAGGTGAATTCAATGTTTTGGCTGATCGCTGTGTGTGTATGTACAGTAATGTGCAATAGCTTTAGGCAAGTGTGGAAAATATGCCCCAAAGTAAGAATGCTTTCAAAATAGAAGTGTTAATAGTTTAAATGTAAATTTATTCTGCTGCAGGACAACAACCTCAAACATACGGCCAATGTCATTAAAGGTGTATTGCCATCTGAAACAATGGGGGCATATCGCTAGGATATGTCCCTATTGTCTGATAGATGCGGGTCCCACCGCTTTCTCCTCATAGTAGTAAATGGGAGTGCACTGCGCTTGTGCGGCCACTGCTCCCATTTATTTCCATGGGGCCAATAGAAAAAGCTGAGCCAGTGCTCGGCTATTTTCGGCAGCCCCATAGAAATAAATGGAGGGAGGCTCACATGTACAGTGCACACTCCACCACTTTTGGGGCTCCGTTCTTGGTGTAGGTGCGGGTCCTAGCGATATGCCCCCATTGTCTAAGATGGGAAACCCCTTTAAGAACTATCTTCAGCATGAAGAAGAAAAAGGAGTCCTGGAAGTGATGATATCACCCTCATAGAGCCCTGATCTCAACATCATCGAGTAAGTCTGGGATTACATGTAAAGACAGAAGGATTTGAGAAAGCCTACATCCACAGAAGATCTGAGTTAGCTCTCCAGGATGTTTGGAACAACCTCCCTGCCAAGTTCCTTCAGAAGCTGTATGCAGGAGAACTGATGCTGTTGTGAAGGCACAGGTCGCACCCAATATTAGATTCCTCTTGTGTTCAATCATTTTTCATTTTGTTAATTGATCAAAATAATGAACACTTCTTTTTTTAAAGCATTCATACTTTGCCCAATAATGTACATATTTTATATGTTATACAGATGCATAGTTGTGTCGCCCATATGAATGCCACATCACCAAAACTCTATTTTTACACAACCTCCACACATCCATCAGGTCAGAATTCTTGTGATCACACAGAAACTATACGATGGGGTAGTGTTATTCACTGGGGTAAATTACTGACAGGACATCCTGAAAAAGACTGCCCTCACGATCACTATTTGACTTTACAAATCAGTGCTTAACTAAACTTGTGGCTCCTCCTCCGCTGAGCTGCATGCTACGTGTGGGCTGCGATGACATCATTATACATGCATTGCATGTTGTCAGTAGTATCAGAGCCGCGATGGACTTATTTCCTTTATTTCGGATTTTATGCCTCCTCCGGAGAGACCGGTGAAGAAAGGTTTAATGTTATTGTTATTATTGTCTTGCAGGTAACCACGAATACAGGCAGATAAATGGATTTGCCCAAGACCACAGAGAGCGCCAGTGACAGAAGCAGGAATTGAACCGGTGACCTTGTGCATTAGAGAACAGTTCCTTAACCAATATGTCATGTCTTCTCAAAAGGCTTTAACAAATTGTGAAAAAATGACAAACCCAGAGACATGAAAGGTCAGCACTCTCCCTGCATAACCCCTATTATTTCTGTGATATGATGAGCAGGGGCTGAGCGTAAAAGCCCGGCACAGAGCGCTAACGCTGGCTGATTATGTGTCAAGTGCCAGTTCTACACCATAATTATGTGCTTTTACTGTATGTACCGTTTCCAAAGGATGCGCGCTACATCCGGAACAGTTCACTTCTCTCCTACTCAACTTCTACAAGATGCACATCAGAACACCTTCTAAAACCCCCAAGGATTCCTATTACATGAAATCATTTCCCCAATTTTCTCTCTATGATATCAAGCATAATGAAATATGGATATCGGCTGTGAGCAGGCCGCATTTACCTAATAGAGCTGCCTATTCTTGTCTGCAAAACGGAACCAGAATAGGACATTCTATCATTTGTGGAATGGATGCAGACAGCAGAAATGCGGATCATAAGCAGGCCCAAAATACGGTTGTGTGCACGAGGCCTTAGGTGTATTTATAGAGTATGCATTTTCTTTAAAGGGGTTCTCTAGGAATGATTTAACCTGTCCAACACTTGCAGAGCTGCCTAGGAGGGCTGATGGGGCAGAGCCTCACGACATTGCTCTACAATGGATGGTAATGATGTGATCTTCCCTACAATATGCTCATGGCTGAGCAGCCTAACAGGAACACTCACCAATATGTAGTATAATGCAAGTACCTGAGAGTAGTGTTTAGTGAAACCCTGGCCCCTGACCTGCTTAGGCAGCTCTGCAAGTGGTAGCAACCAGTTATGCTTACATTCTAGGACAGGTTGTTGGTGGTCACCCTGGAGGAAGCGACTGCAAAACGGCTGCTGCTGTAGTCTGTATCATCGTTATCTCCTCTCCTCTCTCCCCCCACATCCTGCACTGATCACTTAAAGGGAACCTGTCATGTGGATATTTGATTATAATCTAACTAATTATATACAATCATTAACTACTAAAAGGTGCCTTAGATGTATTCACTTACTGGTGTGACAGATGGTTACCTCATAATATACACACAAAGATGCCACATGCTAATGAGCTGATTGGAGTCCAGCAGTGATGTCATTGAGTCCAGGCGTATATTTAATTCAGAGCTATAGCCACTCCCCTGCCCACCTGCTGCTGATTCCTATGGAACAATAACTGTCATTCAGCAGCAGGTGGGCGGGGAGAGTCAGGAGCTCATGAATATTCATGACTCATCATTATGAGCTGGAGCTTTTCAATACAATATGTTGGCAGATTGACTGGGTCAATTAAAGAAAGTGACCCAGCATTTTGCTAAGAGAATCAGTCACTTATTTATGTTGCCCTTAGTTAGGACACCATAAAACTGGCGACAGGTTCCCTTTAAGGCTGTATTAGACAGCCAGATCAGGCAGGCGATTGCCAGGAGAGAAGAGTTCCTTCCAGGCAATCGCCTGCTCATCAGCCGGGGAGACCGTTGCTATTAAATGCAGACATCTCCTTCTTAGTATAGGGAGGAGCGATCATTATACCATTGCTCTTCCCTATACTGAATCATTGTTTGCCAGCAGCAGATCAAGATTAGACAGCACGATCTGCCACCTGCAAACAATGATATTTAAACCTGTTGAAAGGTCTGGAATGCCCAATGAGCAGCAGTATTACACTGCCAGATCATCGCTAACGAGTGTTACTACGGATGGTCGTTAATGATCATCTGGCAGAGAATCTAATAAATGAAGACTCTGAGGAAAGTCTACATCACAGGAGATGTCACTGGATGTAAGAGGTATGGTGCTGTATTCTCCTGTACATTTCATAGCAATATATGTTATGTCCATCCAAATATCTGTTTTTGGGGGGTGGATATAGATTTTGGCCTACCCTGCCGCATCCTGGCCCCAGACTTCAGGTCACACTGTGTGTGTTCTGAATACTGGGTCCTCACACCCATCTACTACATTATCTGTACTCAGAGAGTTATCACTGTATTATCTGTGGTGTTACGTAGGACTGCAGGTGACATCTACTACATTATCTGTACTCAGAGAGTTATCACTGTGTTATCTGTGGTGTTACGTAGGACTGCAGGTGACATCTACTGCATTATCTGTAATGCAACCCACGCTACGCCACTGGTAGCGGTAGAGATAATGGAGCAGGATCTCCTCTTATCTGCTGTGCGTACTCCACAGGAAGCATCTATACCTCCTCTCTGCCTCTATGAAGACAGTTTTTACCAGTGAATTGGGAACCAGTGATTAGATGGGTTGGAGGAGGAGACTGATAAGTAGAGAAAGAAGCATTTTCAATAATAAGATATTTTATTAACATAGTGCAACAAAGTTTCTTACCCTTGCATGTAATATTGATAAGTAAAATTGTCTAGTATTGGAGATACCCTTTTTAAGATAATTTTGCATTCAGTCCTAATTAAAAACCTGTGATATCATGTTAAGTGAGGATTAGAAATGATCAAGTTTTAAACACTTTGTTTCGGACAATAAGCCAAAAGATACGATTTGTTCCAAATTAATTCATCACGAAATGCTATAAATCAGGTATACTCAGGCCACTCTGCCTAATCATATTTTTCCCACTTGGTAGCCAAATCTCAGTGTGAAGGCTTGGAAGTTAACCCTTTCTCGACGGCCAACAGTAAATTTAGGTAGGCAGTCGGGCATTTAAGAATGGTGCCTGCTGGAACATGCAGCGGGTCCCAATGGCGCTGGGAGTCTGCTGTTTAAAAGAGCTGAAACCCGGCACTAATGTCCGGGACCACCGATAATGCCGGTCACAGACTTTTAACTCTTCAGATGCCTGAAGAATTAGAATTAGAATTCTGTGCTAATTATATCACTATCATGTTATAGAGGTCGGAGCCGCATTGTTCTGACATACAGTTCCAAATCCATTGCATAGTTAATGTTAATATTCTGGTTGCAAGTAGTCACAGCTAGAGGGAGCTAAGGAGCTTACTGCATATGGGTTTATTATCGAGTTGAATGGAAGTCATATGGAGTTAAGCTCCCCCTAGTGATAGGGACAGGCCATCATTATAAGCATTATTGCTGTATTGTGGCATTACTTTATACAACTGTGACATCACTGTGTACATTGTCCCTGCACTGTGACATCACTATGTACATTGTCCCTGTACTGTGACATCACTGTGTACATTGTCCCTGCACTGTAACATCACTGTGTACATTGTCCCTGCACTGTGACATCACTGTGTACATTGTCCCTGCACTGTGACATCACTGTGTACATTGTCCCTGCACTGTGACATCACTGTGTACATTGTCCCTGCACTGTGACATCACTGTGTACATTATCTCTGTACTGTGACATCACTGTGTACATTGTCCCTGCACTGTGACATCACTGTGTACATTGTCCCTGCACTGTGACATCACTGTGTACATTGTCCCTGCACTGTGACATCACTGTGTACATTATCCCTGCACTGTGACATCACTGTGTACATTGTCCCTGCACTGTGACATCACTATGTACATTGTCCCTGCACTGTGACATCACTGTGTACATTGTCCCTGCACTGTGACATCACTGTGTACATTATCTCTGTACTGTGACATCACTGTGTACATTGTCCCTGCACTGTGACATCACTGTGTACATTGTCCCTGCACTGTGACATCACTGTGTACATTATCCCTGCACTGTGACATCACTGTGTACATTGTCCCTGCACTGTGACATCACTATGTACATTGTCCCTGCACTGTGACATCACTGTGTACATTGTCCCTGCACTGTGACATCACTGTGTACATTATCTCTGTACTGTGACATCACTGTGTACATTGTCCCTGCACTGTGACATCACTGTGTACATTGTCCCTGCACTGTGACATCACTGTGTTTATTATAGATGTATATTATAGAGGTACTCTCTACATCACTAAGCAAATTATCAAACTGTTGTGATACAACTGCATACATTACTCCTTGTGTATCCTCTATGGCATCACTGTGCCCATTATCCCCGTACAGTAACTTCACTTTGCACATTATGCCGATATTTTGACATCACTGTGTGCATGCTCTCTCTGCATTAGGGAAAATTATCATAAGCCTTTCATGTTCTTTTGCTTCTATAGATGGTCCCATTCCAAGTACATGTATATATTTGTATAGAAATGCATTATAAAAATACATCATAGGAATGATATCAAAATCACAGCGTGGATAAATCTCTGGATACATGAAGGTTCAAAGAACAAGTCGGTACCTGCGGAAATCTAGCAGCGAGCGTGTTGAAGTCGGCACACCATGGTCATTCCAGTTGAGGAAGTTAAACTGGGTGACTGTGCGGGTTTCATTAGTCTGTAGGTTTTTTAGATAGAAGCTTCTCACAAGGAAATCTTCACACCAGATATGTTCAGAGACAAGATTTACCTGTATGGGATTGGAGTCATAGGGCACAACTTAAGAACATCGACAAACATCTGCTTCAAATTGCTTTACAAAAACCTGTCTTCTCTAGAGCATTCCACACCTGGCTCACTCCTGCCAGCTTCATATCCTTGGAAATGAAGGGCTTTATTTATAGAAGCTTCTAAACCTCTACAGAAAGTGGAGACTTCAATCAACTTCTGCTTGTCACAATTCACATCGGCCTAGAGACTCTTAACATTAATTTGAAATTAAAAGAATGAAGGCAGGAAAGATGTATATTTTAGGTGGTTTTCAAATCTATCTACCTATCTATTATCTATAGCTGTATTTGTCTATCTATGCAGCATCTTTCCATTAATCCATGTGCTTCATAATTAGCTACATATATTAAGAATGTCTATCTGTATATTTTCTATCGATCTCATATCTATCTATCTATCCATCCACATCCATCTATTAATCTACTGGTTTAACTCATATTTTTCTATTTATCAAACTCTCTGATAAATATATTTTTATTTTTGTCTATCAATATACTATTTATACAGTAGTATTCTATTTCACATCTCATATTTACTTCTCCTCTATGATCTCTGCTATTTCTGCAAAATAATTTTTTTTAAAACCTCTCTTCTTGCTAATCTTATTATGATATACAAGGGGAGAAGATGAAGTTTCTAAAAAGATCAAACTAAAACCAAATTTTGTATGGCGAGACCTCGGAGCTACATACACCAAATAATGCAATCTTTTTTTCCATGATTTAATTTTAGTTTTTTTGGACTTTACATTTTATTTCATGTAGTCAGGGATGTAACGTGATGCTTTGGTTACAGCAGGTCGGGATAAATACCTCGTAGATGTTGTACAGGTTGGAGCCTTCGTCAGGCCAGTAGTGGTAGCACTGTTTGACTCCATTCTCTGCTAGTGATGTCAACATCACGATTACAACGCAGCCGTTTTCCCATACCATCTGCAGACAAAAGAGAGACACACCGTGGCCACACTGCAACTGCTTAATTACTGCGTGACACGTGTAATTACAGCACTCAGACGCACAATCAAAACTCATTCCATTCAGTGCAAATTCAAATTTCATTTTCATTAGGCACTTTTTCTCTGCAGCTGCTTCCAAATCCCCAAGCACGACGCAGCATTTAGAAAAGACGCGTTTTAAATATTTTCTCTTTGTGGAAACTGCCAGCTTGAGCAGAAGGCAAATACCACACAATTCAGGTCTTTGATACGGCGTTTGAGCATTATTTAGAAAAAAGCATGGAAATACAGCATTAGGCTACATTCACACGATAGACAAAAAAAGTTAAAAAAAAGACAGTTTTTTAATGTTTTTTTTTATAAAAAACTGTCCCCTTCAACTGTATATGAGCCGTCGGTCCGCGAAAACGGCTAAAATAGGACATGTCCTATTTTTTTTTACACCTATTTTTACTGTGTCAGCAAATAAAATGGCCATGTGAATAGGCCAATAGTTCTAAAGATGACGGCAATTATAACAATATGAGAATGTAATCCTTAGGAAGGATTAGGGAATACATCAAAAACAACCTTATTATTTGGGTATTTTATAAGGTAAAATTCTAAGGCCTTAAAATGCTAGTTTTTGAATGTTTTTTAAATTTCAAAAACAATCTGACAGTGCTGTATGTTATTAAACAGGCTGATTGTTACCCCGGCGAACATCTACTTACCCATAGTCATATATGTCATTTTGACATTACTAATGCTGTCTCTGCACTAAAGATCTTGAAAGACGTTGGATACAGCCCTAGGAGACCCCAGAGTGTCATACACGACTGTTCAGAGCAACTGAGGTGCTTTCCATTCATGTGCAATTTATTCAGACCGAAGTCTAACGTCTGAACCAATCGAATTGTTCATGCATGTCACGTGCCGGAGGGCCAAGGCAGACCTCCGGGACGTCATGCAAACAGGACACGGCAAAACACACCAAGGACCCACAGAGAACTTTATTACAAGTGTAATAAAAGCACATGACAGAACCAAGTGCACCGGCAGACCAGAGGCAAAACCCAGAGAGTGGAGAACCAGTGAGCCCTGTTCTTCACAGAGCCCCTTGTGGTGTTGATGAACCAGTCGCACCTCCAGGAAGGTCCCGCTACACTTGGCTCCTACCTGCAGAGAATCACACTGGTGAAACCACCAGCGGAAACAGACACAGAACTGGAGCCCAAGCAAACACAGGACATGGAATAGACAACAAGACAAATGGGTACCAGCACAGAAGCAGATGCCTGGCCCCCTACCGGAATGGAAGCATGGCTGTCTCAGGCAGAGCTACACACAGACTAGAGATCCACACAGACTAGAGATCCTCCCTCCAAAGAACCCAGGGACCCTCTCATGAAGGCAGGACAAACACTGGATAGGAACAGAAGCAGAAAGGAACCACAGGCAGACAAGAACAGTCAAGGAGCAGAAGCAGTAGCCACTGCCAGGCAGGACATGGGACAGGACTACAATCAGAAGCAGTTTAGCACTGCCAGGCTATCAGATGCCGTAGAGCACTGCTAGGCGAAACAAGGAACGGACAAGGATAACAAAAACATCATACAGGACAGGTACAGATCAGACATCAAACACCATCACAGAACAGGTACCAACAACATCAAAGCAGCAACAATGCATTACCAGGTGACACCACAAACAAGGGCAGATGGCAAAGACCCCTTGGGTCAGCAGCAATGGGCTACACCCAGTAAGGCACAAGAAAGGCTGACCTCCTGGGTGAGCAGAGAGGTGCTACACCCAGCAAGACACTTAGAAAGACTGACCACAAGCCCCACAGCTCACAGGTAGAAATAGCTGCTTAATGAGGGCACCTGATACGCCACACCCAGGCACAGATCAGGGGAAGTTAACCCTACCAGAACACAGGCTGCAGTACAGGAGGTTGCCCCTGGCAACCAGCATACACGTAGTCCACCTCTGCCAGCACGCCAGAGCACAAACAACCCATGTCACAGTGACAAACAGAGAAGCATGCAATTCAGAAATTCAGACCCAGTTCACACACAAAGCCGCAGCCAGCACGCATTGCAGAACCAGCATGCATGGGGGAAAACACAGCCAGTACACAAGGCGCATGCAGCCAGTCTGCACGGCACCAGAGACATAAGCCACATAGATTCAGACACGGGAATACACAAACACAGGGCACAGTTCACACACTACACCGCAGCCAGCATGCAGTCCCACTGCTACCAGCATACACAGGTGACAGCCTACAGCCAGTACGCGAGGGAACCTGCAGCCAGCCTGCACGGCAACAGTGATAAGAACTGCACAGAGAAGCAGACACGGGGAGAGCAAAGCATTCACAGGCAGCAGTTCACAGAAGACACCGCAGCCAGCACGCAGCCCCAAGCAACCAGTCTGCATAGGAGGCAGCCTGCAGCCAGTACGCAAGAGGGCATGCAGCCAGGCTACACGGACACAACTGTTCTGCATAACATACTGAAGAACCTACGTGTTATTGATGCTGTTTGAGGAATATCTACTGACTATAATACAAGCATGTTGGTCATATACATACTCATAATTCAATTCCAGGACACCTGCATTTATTACTGGTGCTTAGACTATGGTCAATAAGATTGTCACTATAATCAGGGGCGTAACTACCATAGTTGCAGACTATGTGACTGCTATGAGGCCCAGGGCAAGAGGGGGCCCAGTCTTAATTGGAATCATCTCCTCTTCTACTGGAGGTGAAAACTTGGTCTGGACTTTACCCTCTAAGGCCCCTTTCACACGGGCGAGTATTTCGCGCGGATGCGATGCGTGAGTTGAACGCATTGCACCCGCACTGAATCCTGACCCATTCATTTCTATGAGGCTGTGCACACTTGTGAGTTGCGTGAAAATCGCAGCATGCTCCTCTTTGTGCATTTTTTCACGTAACGCAGGCCCCATAGAAATGAATGGGGTTGTGTGAAAATCGCAAGCATCCGCAAGCAAGTGCGGATGCGGTGCGATTTTCACGCACGGTTGCTAGGTGACATGGTTATAAGGGAAAATAATAGCATTCTGAATACAGAATGCATAGTACAATAGCACTGGAGGGGTTAAAAAATAATAATAATAATTTAACTCACCTTAATCCACTTGTTCACGCAGCCGGCATCTCTTCTTTCTTCATCTGTGAGCAATAGGACCTTTGATGTCACTACGCTCATCACATGATCCATCACCATGGTGATGGATCATGTGATGGACCATGTGATGAACGCAGTGACGTCATCAAAGGTCCTATTGCTCACAGATGAAGACAGAAGAGGTGTCGGCTGCGCGAACAAGTGGATTAAGGTGAGTTAAAAAAAATTTGTTTATTTTTTTAACCCCTCCAGCTCTATTTCCTATGCATTATGTATTCAGAATGCTATTAGGGGAAATAATACAATCTACACTACAACTAACCCAAACCTGAACTTCTGTAAAGAAGTTCGGGTCTGGGTACTACAGTCGGTTTTTTATCACGTGTGTGCAAAACACATCGCACCCACGTGATAAAAACTGAACATCGGAACGCAATCGCAGTCAAAACTGACTGCAACTGCGTTCCTACTCGCGCGGGTTTGCCGCAATGCACCGGGAGGCATCCGGACCTAATCCGGACACGCTCGTGTGAAAGAGGCCTTAAGCAAATGAGTAAGTAGAAAAATGACCCAAGGGTCATTGAAAAGGGTTTAGGCAGAAACCCTTCTGTCCTGTGTGGGGGGGGCCTGGTTTGATCCTTGCTATGGGGCGCTTACTTCTCTATGTATGTTCCTGACTATGATCTAAGGTGCACTACCACTACTACCATCAATCACAACATGAGATATGCCTTTATTGCTGGAGGACCACCACTAGATAAGCTACCACCAGCTAGTGGCTCCACTAAGAAACACATCTATGGTGTGAACATGGAATCTATGGATGCACTGTAAACCATAATTATTCTCGGACATATCTATCTATCTAAAGAGCCATAAAAGTATAGTATGCTCCAAAAGGTTGTTAGCAACAACTTAAGAATGACAGTGTCATTTTAGCAGATAGGAAACTGAATACAGGGCATTTAACCCCTCATTCCCTTGTGCTCTGGGGGACACTTTTGATGCTTTTGACGTCCCTTGAAACCGCAAGGGACACTTTTGACGTTTATGAAATCTCATGCTTTCCATTTGTATGAATAGGCTATATTTCTATTTGTATGAATAGGTTTTTTATGTCTTTTTAACAATACAAATTAATTTTATTTATTTTTTCATTTTTTAATAAATCAGGTTTGCATATTGGAGATGTAATTGTTGCCAGTCATCGGGGAGTGTGAGGCTATATTGCTTTGAAATAAATCTAGGCAAGCATTTGGAGCAATGAGTTAAAGGGCTGATTCTAGTTTTGTTAGAAAGAGATTGTCATGTACTATATCATGATTCCATTTTTTTACAATAATCATGGGATAAACCCTTTAAAGGGTTTGTGCAAGAATAGGAGCAAACCACCCCATTCTGCCCGATCTGCAAAGGGAGGATCGCATACTTTCTTCCCGGGGCTGGCTCCCACTGCTTTCCTGCAGGTCTGCAATGCTCCACTGCTCCATCAATGTCAACATGCATTTGTCATGATGCAAGGGGAGCTGGACACCACCACAGCCTGTGATTGGCTGCAACGATGTCAACTTCTGATTTGAGGGGTGTCAGCGCAGAATAATTTAATTCAAATAGCCTAGTTGCCTAGACTAATAAACTCCCGTTTCTGGTCTGTTAAAACATAACATTTATTTCATTTTATTTATAAAAATATATAATGGCGGGAGAACAAAGAATAGTTTAAAACTATAGGTGCGGTAGGACTTCGGTTGCTTCACCCTTATATACTACCTCCTAGCATTCGCTCATCCCACGCTTGCTTTGTCAGCAGTGAGCTTACTTTATTTGTCTATTTGAACAAATGCTGGAGATACACTTGGTCCTTCATCCTAGATCATTGCATTTGCAATCTCTTTCTCTTAGGTAATTCTCAATCACTGGTGTTGAAGCACGATTGAGTCTGCAGTTACTCCGTGCTATAACACTCGGTCCCCACCGCTCCTAATCTAAAAACTAACACATGAGCTCCCCCAACATGTTTCACCACTAGATGTGGCTTCTTCAGGGGATGGAGCTACTGTCAACCACTGTGTCAGCGCAGAGAAGCAAGTAAGTCATCTTCCCTTTTCAGGTCCAGCAGAATTGAGGGGAAGGGGGGGGGGGGGGTGTCGGTTGCTTTGCGGTTTATTGCCATGACTTTACCAAGAGAGGACACGCCTATAAACTGTGAGGTCCCACTGAAAACTATTGGAGGCAGATACAGCGTGGCCTCACAGCGGCTTTTTGGTGCAGAATCAGTGCCAAAATCCGTCAGCAAAAGCCACCGTGTGAACAGTCCCTAAGGGCCCCTTTACACTGCTCGATGGAGCAGACGATTGTCATGAAGGAAGCCTTCTTTCTCCACAATCACTTGCTCATCAGTGAAGGAGACATTTACATGCAGCAATCTCCTCCACAGTATGGGGGGACTGATCATTAATACCATCGCTCACCCCCATGAGCAGCAGAACGTGATTAGACATCATGATCTGCTTCCCACAAACCATAATTTAGGTGACCACACCAACGATCTATTACCCAATGAACGAGCGTTAGAATGGGCCGATTAATGAGTGTTTTCCGATAATCTGCTTGAATATCAGGCAGTGTAAAGAGGCCTTAAAGGGATTCCGTCACCAGGATTAACGCTATAGCGATATTTATATGTGCCCATTAGTCTCCATGCAGTGTTTAAAATGATCCCACTGTTACTGCTCTGTGTGTGTTAGATTCTTATAAAAACCGATCTCATTGATATGTAAATCACCTCTGTCAGGAGCCCAAGGGGTTGTCCCACGATATGTTGGAGCCCAGCCGCGCCCATCGATCCGGAGCCCAGCACCGCCTACCACTTAATTTATTGACTGCACAGTGGACACTGCAGTCTGCGCCTGTGCAGACTACTGGCACCGGCTTCAACGAGTCAACTGCGCATGCGCCGGCTCCCTCTGCGTGAGATTATGGCACTGAGAAGAACTGACGTCAGGGATAGTGCAGTGAATAAATTAAGTGGTAGGCGGTTCTGGGTTCCGGATCGATGGGAGCGACTGGGCTCCAGGAGATCATGGGAGAACCCCTTGGGCTCCTGACAGGTGATTTACATATCAATAAGATCGGTTTTTATACGAATCTAACAAACACAGAGCTGTAACAGTGGGATACTTTTAAACACTGCATGAAGACTAATGGGCACATATAAATATCGCTATATCGTTAATCCTGGTGACAGAATCCCTTTAAATGTCAAGATTTACATGAAACTGACTGAATGCAACAATAACTACTTCATCTAAATAAGGCAAACAAACAATGACAGCTGATCGCTCCACTTCTATGAACAGAACAGTATTCCCGCTCTGCAATGGGTTATTAGTAGCTGCTTTATAATTATTCTTTTTAGCCCTTTGCTTATTTGTGTTGGCAGATAATGGTATTAAATGGGATTTTCAAAATATTTTTACTGATGATCTATCCTTAGGAAAGGTCACCAGTATCTGATCAGTGGGGGTCCGGAACCTGGGACCCCCCGCTGATCAGCTGTTGGAGAAGCACCAGCGCTTGCAGCTTTCCCTTGGCCATGTGATGTCACGTTCATCGGTTGCATGGCCTAGGTGCATCTCAGCCCCATTGAAGTGAATGGGGTTGAGATGCAATACTATGCACAGCTGCTATCAAATGGATGGATCTGTGCCTGGTGAGCAGGGAGAAGACCGCAGCACTACTGCGAGCGCCGGTGCCTTCTCAAACAGCTGATCAGAGGAGGTCCTGGGTGTCGGACCCCCCGTAGATCAGATACCGATGACCTATCCAGACAATAGGTGATCAGTAAAAACATCTTGGAAAACCACTTTAATGCCAACAATTAGGGTGATGAATATCAACTTAGAACAGCTTCTCCTTGTGAGCTGGACTGAAATGCGTTGGTAAGCAGCTCTGTGTTGCATCAAAGGGATTCCGTACTGAGAACTAAATATTTAATTCTAGTTCTCTAGGAACCAGAAATATAAAAATCTGAAATGTATTTTATGGTATGGTTCTTATGTATTGAGCAGGGTTACATAAACTATTATTAGAGGGAATGTGAGACCCAATGCCTTGCTTGATATACTGTACAACAGTACCATGTGGAGGGAGCCCTGGGTAAACCTGCGAATTATTGTAAACTATCGGCAACTACATTGTGGTATTTCTGTATATTATTCATGAGACTTTGAGAAAAGTCTATAGTTCTTCGGTTGTCTCCCCTTATAAAGTCCAACTAAATAACTGCCAAATCAACCTCAATATCCTGCAATAAGTTACAAACATGTGAAGTAATACAACAGCTACAAGCATCCACATATCCCGCCGTCAGTTGTCTTTTATTATTCCCTTTCTGCTGTTGTGCGAAGGCTGGAGGGCTTCCAGCAAAAACACTTAAAGGGAGACACCAGTAACACATCATTTATAGATTTCTATATTTAAATATTAATTTACTCTGTGTTGCATTTTATGGGTCATATGATTTTACTTATGAAATAGTAGAATATATTCAGTCTTTGAACTGAAATGCAGGACCCCTGATGCAATTCCTAGACATTGATATGGGAAGATGCTGTCATTTTTTGGCAGGATCCGCAGACAACCTAATGCTTGTAAAGGCTTATAGACCACCTCTGGGGGGAAGTAATAACTGCTAGCAACATGACAAAAAAAGATTTCAGAAGTCTATACAGAGCAGTACAATCAATTTCTGTCAATCCACTGCAATCTAGAAGGTTTATTTCAACAATAAAGGTCAATGAACAGCTGGAAAATAGATTCAAGGTAAAATGTAACTTTTAGAGCACATTGGAAACCATACATGTCATTAGAAATCAAAGAGCAAGTCATTTTACCTGTAGCAACAGGAGGCACTGTAGCACAACGTTAAATAGGGTTCCTACAGCTTTGTACTTTGGAGCTATGGTGCGCCATATAGTGCCATATATTATGGTGTTACTTTCCCCAGGATCCCCACAATCAGATTCATATAGAAACTAATCGGAAAAAAAACATTGTACCTTGATGAAGTCACTGTTGTGGAACAGTAGGAACCAGTAAAGGACTATGGGAGGTTTGTTACACCTCCGCAAAGCATGATGGAGATTGTACAGTACCATGAAAACTTGGGACCTACAATTTCCATGAGTTGTGCAAACAGGTCTACTGCTTTAATTGTATCTTTGATAAGGACATGTTTCAAAATTAGACACAAGTGAATCCATTCTAAACCAATAAAATTTGACCCAAATTTTGAGTTGCATCTGAATTCATATTTTTGGTGATTTGAATCCGATACATTTTAGTAGAGAGTGACAGAGAGAGAAGAGAGAAGAAAAAAAGAAAAAAGAAATAAAACTGTGAAAGGTTCGGAGACCTCAGAGTGCCATGCACAAATTTCCAGGCCAATTGAACACTTTAATTTGGGCAAAATCCATTCAGACCTGAATCAAATCTGTCGACCAATTTGGCAGAATCGAACCTGAACAGAATTTTGAGCAATTTGCTCATCTCTATTCAAAATGCTCCAATAATGCTTGTGTCTGCTCTTTATACAAAAATGCTAATTCCACAATGGAAAAAAAACTGAATTATAAAATAATTTGAATAATTATTATTTCTGTACCTGCCAGAAATCAGCCACAGTTGATGGGAGTGGTCCTTGAGTTGCAATATAAGCCGGGTTTCTGGGGTCATGGTCCATCTGCAAAAGAAGAATTGATACATTAACTAACATGATGGAAAATAAAATTAAGAATGAATTCATGACATAGAATTTATCAGATACAGAGAAACAGTACTGAAAATCTTCTGTGTATGAACTAGGGGAATCATAGCTGATCTTCCGTGGTGTCAGCATAAGTGCTATCTATCATTTAGGGAATAAGGTTGTATATTTCTGTCTAAGGCCGGACATACACTGTAGATAGCTCACAGATATCTCTTCGGGCTTGCCACCACTATCCATACATGTGCAGAATCCGCATGTGATCTGAATAGGAAGAGGGGAATAAACCACTGCCATAAACCTCTGGTGGCTTATCTCCCTGAGAACTAAAGCATCGAGCACCTTGAAATCCAGCATCTACCATTAACGAGAGTTAGGAGACTGCCTTACAGATAAGATGGACAGCTGATCACTCGGAAATTGGCAGATTTGGCTTATAATCAATCAAATGTTTATGGCTATCTTAAGAGTGACTGTATGGTTTCTGTTCTGGTCCCAAGCTCAGATTGGTACCAAGTTCAGTTGTTTGACAGCCGAGAAGCTGGAGCTTCACAACATCTGGACGCAACCTTGGACTGATTCCCACAGACTTAAAAAGGCGTATCTACACTCTGAAATGCGTTGTCATAGGGATGTTAAATAATAAAGATGTTTTTTGACACAAACGTCTCGGTCGTGTTTGCGCTGAAAGATGTCCATTTGAAGTCCTTTCAACTGCTGAACCCCTCAAGCTCAGATTGATCAGAGCTCTTCCTTATAAGAAACTGCCCTGGAATTCTCTATCCACAAGCACTACAATATTACCAAGGGGGGCTTCGAGACTCATATCACCTTTCAGTTTTTTTAAGTAGAGAAGATGAGAGAGTAGGAGGAGGGAGACATACATCAGACACTCCTGTCCTGAGGTTGGGTTGTATAGTTGAGTCTAGTTTATTAATTGCTATATTTTTGCTCTCCACTGATCATTCTCTCATCTCCAATAATTGGTTGAAAATAACATAATACAGTGATTTTTATTTTTGAGAAGCGTGGACTTAGAATAAAAAATCTAATTTTTTCTCCTTTGCAAATTTTTATATTTACTGTCAATAAACTTCCCAGATCTAGAAAAATATCTCTAGTTCATATATACTTGTATAGCGAATGAAATACACAAGCTGGCATTGCCTCAACAGCGCTTTCAAGTTTCCTGGAGAATTCAATTTGTAACCTATCAGGTAATACGTTTTTGCTGCTTGGAAGAACATTCTTGATTTATTCTGTAATTGAAATGATATACTGGACTGCTATATAGTCGACCATGAGCTGCAATGTATAAAGAAACAGAATAATGTTATGGAAAATCACAAGACTGATGTCTCTCTATCCAGGAATAAGTGCAGCTTATAGGTTTCATACTGTACATTTACATCCCATTGTCACTAGTATTTTGACTTACAAAAAAAATAAACACACTAAAAACACTATTTCGCCTCCAATGAATAAAGGGTCTCTGCTAGAGATGAGCGAATTTCTTTTAAAGTTCGGCTAATTCCCAGAATTTCACCAAAAAATTTAGCTTCGTGACGAATTAGTAGCGGGTGCAGTGACAGGGAGCTGCGATAGCGCCGCCCCCGTCATTGTACCCCTCAGATGCTGCATTCATACATGATCGCGGCATCTGAGTGTAAAATTAACAATAAAAAAAATTTCATTAAACTTACCACCTCCATTTGCTCACGACAGGACGGCCACCGCTAACTTGCTTGAAGATCTCTGCCAAAATCCTTTGCGGTGCAAGAATAGGTCATCATGATGATGTAATCTCTCGCCCCACAGGATTTCGGACGAGATCTTCAAGCAAGATGGAGGTTGGTGGCCCGTCGCGAGCAAATGGAGGAGGTAGGTTTGAATTATTTTTTTTTAAACACTATTTCAGGTTAAATCGATTGGCTGACACGAAGCACGAGCAAATTCGGCTTCTAGGCAAATCGAATGTATTTATCCTGAAATTCGGATCGACTTCCACTTAGTGGGATTCGATTCACTCATCTCTAGTCTCTGCGTGTTCCTGTTCACGGGCTGCAGTTTGCCTTAAAAGCAGCTTTAGGATAATTATCTGGAACTGCTCCGTCAAAGAAAATACGGCTGCCAAGCACGGCAACGTGCAAGCAAAAGTACATGTATTAACATGGCTTGGGTGGTGCCGCCGTAGTGTAGATCTATGATTACAGAGTTAGATGGCGGTAATGCAGCGGCATTTCAACATTTGTATTACAGCTGCCAAGCTGGCACCCCGTGTGCTTCTAGATCATCATGGACCCTATGCTAAGCTCAGGTCTGGGTATTATGGCTGTTATATGGACACTTCATCCATTCACTGCTATGGACATATGTCATACGTCAAGGCTGTATTATATGAAACTGGCCTTACATCTAAGCTACACATGTTTGTGTAAATGCCTCTGAGGGCAAAATAGTTATCCCAGTGAGTGTGGAGGCTCAGTGATCAGCACTGTTGTCCTTGTAGTCCTGGTGGTCTAATATGACCAAAGGACACTACAGGGGCGTAGCTAAAGGCTCATGGGCCTGGGTGCAAGAGTTCACCTTGGGCCCCACTTCCCTCAATGCTTTGTGGCCATGGGCAGGGAAGCACAT
Organism: Bufo gargarizans; assembly: GCF_014858855.1. NCBI lineage: Eukaryota > Metazoa > Chordata > Amphibia > Anura > Bufonidae > Bufo > Bufo gargarizans. Next base: position 418,190,726 of record NC_058084.1, read on the forward strand.
AGCCTTCATGCTGCTGGAGGCAAAAATTGAAACATCACACCCCTCCCCAAGCCAAATCCTTGACCTAACCCCCTTCTCTCCAGCCATAGGTGTAACCTGACCAGCATGCACTTTCTATAATACCAGTGTCTTCCTATGTGGCACAATGGTCTTTGCCCCCTCAGTAGCGACTGCTGCCTCTGCACCCCCTATAGCTACGCTCCTGAAAGGCAGCATCTGTATGGAATTTGTGTGATCTCTTCATGTTTGTGTGGATGTTCCTTGGTTGTCCTTTCAGTACCCCCATCATAGAGCACTACAGACAGCCTGACTTCAGTCGAAAATGGCTGTTTATAAAAAGAGTCCCCATATTATATCAAAAAGTCATAATCATGGGTCTACCTCTGTATTACCATACAGTCCAGATGCTGGTTGGATGGTCGGTAGAAACAGGGATGTTCACAGATCTCATAGGGTCTCATCAAAACTTAGTAAGCCCCCTGCCCCACTTCATATTTCTGATGATTTAAAAAAAAAATATATTAAGCAGAAGAAATTTTAATAAAGTTCAACCATATTTACCAACCTATTTACACTGGACAACTGGCATAAATACATTGCTAAATCTCAGATAATATATTACAATAATGGCTGCCTTCAGCCACCACCAGGGGGAGCTCATTGCATAGGAATTTATAGAGCTATTATTGACAACAAAGGAAGACAGTATGAGGTCCAGAACACTCTGGATAAGGTTTTCATTAAGAATATCTCAGTACTTTCCCTCAACCCTGGCCAGTCCCCCTGTCCCAGCTGCTGAAAAACATCCCCACCAGGCTTCACAGTAGGGATGGTATTGGACAGGTGTTGAGAAATGCCTGGTTTCCTGCAGACATGACTCTTAGAATTGAGCCAGAAAGTTCAAACTTGCTTTCATCAGAGTATCTTGCTTCTCACAGTCCGAGAGTCCTTTAGGTGCTTTTTAATGCTAATTTTCATGTGTCTTTTACTGCAATGGGAACCCATGATTTCTGTGTGTGTCCCTGGTTTTGGAAACTGTGAATCTTAAAGGGGTTATTCAGGAAAAGATATTTATGACTTATCCTCTGGATAGGTCATCAGTATTAGTTCTGCCAGGGTGTAACACCCGGGAACCCCGCCTATCAGCTGTTAGAAGAAGCCTTGAGCTCCGCAGCCTTTTCCTGCGCCAGTGACATCACTGTACATTGGTCACATGGCCAAATTAAGGGCTCTTTCACATCTGCGTTCTTTTCTTCCGGCATAGAGTTCCGTCGTCGGGGCTCTATGCCGGAAGAATCCTGATCAGTTTTATCCTAATGCATTCTGAATGGAGTGAAATCCGTTCAGGATGCATCAGGATGTCTTCAGTTCCGGACCGGAACGTTTTTTGGCCAGAGAAAATACCGCAGCATGCTGCGCTTTTTGCTCCGGCCAAAAATCCTGAAGACTTGCCGCAAGGCCGGATCCGGAATGAATGCCCATTGAAAGGCATTGATCCGGATCCGGCCTTAAGCTAAATGTCGTTTCGGCGCATTGCCGGATACGACGTTTAGCTTTTTCTGAATGGTTACCATGGCTGCCGGGACGCTAAAGTCCTGGCAGCCATGGTAAAGTGTAGTGGGGAGCGGGGGAGCAGCATACTTACCGTCCGTGCGGCTCCCGGGGCGCTTCAGAGTGACGTCAGGGCGCCCCAAGTGCATGGATCACGTGATCGCATGGCACGTCATCCATGCGCATGGGGCGCTCTGACTGTCACTCTGGAGCGCCCCGGGAGCCGCGCGGACTGTAAGTATACCGCTCCCCCGCTCCCCGCTCCTACTATGGCAACCAGGACTTTAATAGCGTCCTGGCTGCCATAGTAACACTGAAAGCATTTTGAAGACGGATCCGTCTTCAAATGCTTTCAGTACACTTGCGTTTTTCCGGCTCCGGCGTGTAATTCCGGCAAGTGGAGTATACGCCGGATCCGGACAACGCAAGTGTGAAAGAGGCCTAAAGCTCAGCCCCATTCAAGTCAATGGGGCTGAGCTGCAATACCAAGCATTGCCAGTGTACGATGTACAGCGCTGTCCTTGGAAAGCTGCCGGGAGCCTGGGATCACTCACCAGACCTTCGGTGAGGGCAGTAGCTCTCTGAAACAGCTGATCAGTGGGGTGCCCCCTGCTGATATGATGACCGATACTGAGGATAAGGGCGATAACGTGTGATGCCCGTTGCCGTATTGCGGACCGCATTTGCGGATCCAAAATACATGGGCACCGTTCCGTGCCCATTCCGCATCACAGATCCGGAGATGCGGAACTGAAGAACGGAACACTACGGAAGAACTTGCTCTATCTTTTTGCGGAACGGAAGGACTGCGGACCCATTCAAGTGAATGGGTCTGCGATCCCCATGCACCTGCCACATGGACGGTGCCCGTGCATTGCGGACCGCAATTTGCAGTTCACAGCACGGCACGGGCTTCACACGGTCGTGTGAACGAGCCCCAAGTCATCATTATCTTTTCGAGTATAAACCCTTTAAACCTGAAAAATCCGCTCATCCATCTCCACTTCCAAGTTAGTAGGCAATAGGTGAACTTCTATTGTGTCACATCCTACACAATGTGCATAGCTTAGCTGTAATTATATTTAGTTCTCGTAAGCAGATGGCATATTTCCTTGTTCTTCATCATTATGTTTGCCACGTTCCAAAAAGCGGTTTTCTGACAGTAGCTGATTACCGCTAAAAGGCGACGAATGGCCTGTTTCTGATGTAACAGATAGCTGAGCTCCCTGACAGCGGTGCTCAAATCAGCATTGATTCTCTCTGCTTCTGTCTAGCAGACCACGAATGGCTGTCTCTCTACCTAACACAGCCGCTCTTTACATTTATATCATTTAAATGACAGCATAATGCCATTTCTACGAGGAAACATATGTTCCTTATATGTACTTTGTACAAAAAAAAACCTGAATGTGTGTATTCAGAAAATGTATGTACAGCACAGCATGTCTTGTTTTGAGCAATATGGCGGTATGTTTTTCAAGTGATAATACTTATTCACTGAAAACTGTCCCCCTGAATATTAACAATACCGCGCATAAAGGCGTGCATTGGCGTATCATAAAGATATGGCAATTATTATAATTTTTTTTTGCAAATGCCAGTTCTCTGCCGGCCTCACCACTTTGCCATATAGGGGGCGTGGTGAGGGCGGTGCGTGTGTGCTCTGATGCAGTTTTCAGTTCAGGCACACAGACTGGCGGATGCTGTGCCTAATTTATGATGAGACACACGCGACATCATAAATCAGGTGCAGCATCCTGCAGTGGGCCTGGCTATCATAGCCCGATGTATGCCACTGGGCTACAATAAATCTGCCCATTTTACTTTTTCCACATTTTGTTATGTTATAGTGTTATGCTAAAAATTTAAATAAAATAAAAAAGTTTCCCCCATTAATCTGCACTCAATCCCCCTTAATAAAAAATGAAAACTGAATTTTAGAAAGTCTGCAAAGAATAAACTACATTTTTTAATGCACATAAGTATTCAGACCCTTTGCTATGACACTTGAAATGTAGCTCTGGGGGCCTCCTCTTTCTATTGATTATCTTTGAGATGTTTCTACACCTTCATTGGAGTCAACCTTTGGTAAATTCAGTTTACTGGACTGGACATGATTTGGAAACACATAACCCTGTCTATATAGAGTCTCACAGCTGACAATGCATATCAGAGCAAATACCAAGCCATGAGAAGAAAGGAACTGCCTGTAGAGCTCAGAGGCTGAATTGTGTACAGATCTGTAGAAGGGTACAAAAATGTTCTGCGGCAATGAAAGTTCTCAAGAGAACAGTAGTCTCCAAAATGTTTAAATGGAAGGCATTTGGAACAACCAGGACTCTTCCTCAATCTGTCTGCTCCATGAAACCAAGTAATTGGTAGGAAGTGCCTTGGTAAGAGAGGTGACCAAGAATCCTGAACTCCACAGATCCTATGCGCACAGGGAGGAAACTTCCAGAATGTCAACCATCACTGCAGTAATCAGTGAGGAATCCAGTGAGCACTGAAGAATCCAGGCACTACCCAATACTATCCCTACAGTGAAGCATGGTGGTGGCAAAATCATACTGTGGGAGTGTTGTTCAGCAGCTGGGACGGAAATATGGTAAAAAAAATAACTTAAAAAAAAAAAATTAGCACAAGGGCCCAATCATAACACAATGTGAAAAAAGGGAAAAGTTCTGAAGTAAGGATGAGCAAACTGGTTCTACAGGTCAAACCTGCATTTTTTTGTGATTAGTTTCAGGCAAAGTAGGGAAACAGTAAGAAAAACACAGCAGCATATGAGTACTGCATTATTTTTACACACAAAATTGGCAGAAATGCCTTCCTGCCTTTTAAACATGCTTATGTATCAAAGCAAGAAAAATAGCTAAGTCAACCTCACATCTGCAAGTAGTTTTTCAGGACAAAAGCCCTTAATTAGAAAAAAAAAAACTGATGAGAACCACATTTCTAGGTGTAAGGCCTTAATTGGAACCTCTGGGTGGGTGCTATTTCTATTATGGAGACCAGTTGATACACGTGATAACTATTGTAGGCTAGAAAATGCTCCTCTTGATTTCTGTGTAAAACATATGCAAATTATCATGTCTAACATCTGCCATGTCAGATAGGTTTAGGAAGACTAATTTGAATATCTTTCCCAGCAACCCAGAGGGGCATCACCTAGCCTATAATACTGTGCACATGTACTCGACGTACCAGGCACATCACCTGGACTACAATACTGCGCACACATACTCGGCTACTTCGCATTGTAGGGTCTACAAAACTAAGCACACATACTCGGCGTACCATGGGCTCTCTATATTGAAAAAGAGTACCACTTAGGCAACTCATATATTATTGAGAAACATATATTGCTGTACTAGGTTCTCTCACTCTTTCTGGCTCGGGATGAATTGATTTGTGCCCGGACCAAATTTTCAACTTCAAACAAAATGAATTTTGTCCTGTTCACTCATCTCTAGTCTGAAGACTTTCCAAATGCCCTATATATATATAATTTATATACAAAAATGTGTTTATTGCAATTTATTTTGAACCATAGATTTTTTGTAATTACTAAACATAATTAAACTTTTGACGTTAACCTTTAAAAAACTTAGTGTTCTGGCATATATAGATATGTATCTGTTCAGATATCAGTACGTTATGCATGGGACGTTAGGCATGTGGCTTAACTGGTAAGGTTTCTGCCCCCTGTATGGCAAGTCCTTGGTTCAAGACCCAAGCAAGACAATCTGGGAGTAAAAACTTAAAGGTTATACAGGGTTGTCCTCAAGCACCCTCAGAATGCTGGAGGCACATCTTCCTTCATGTCAGAATGACAAGTCTAGGTCTACTTATAGATGAGCTGAAAGTGGCCTCTGAAATAGTGAGGAGCTGAACTGTAACCCCAACCTGGCAGGCCTCATACCAACCGCCTGGTCTGCCTCCACTGGGTATCAATGTTTTTTGGGGTCATTCAATTCACTCATTTCTATTAGCATAAGACAACATTCAGTAAAGTTTTTATATCCAGCACCAGTTACAGGAGTAAAACTTCACTTTTATCAAATATATTTAAAGCCAGGCTGTTACTTATAGGAAATGGATACGAGCCCTGGGTATGAAATGCATCAGCTGGAAGGCACAAAGCTTCATCCCTTTTACTGGCACCGGATAAATGAATTTTATTGGATAGGTGATAAGATGCCATTCCAGGAATACCCCATAAATGTCATCTAGGTTAGCAGAAAAACCCTGGCAGAAAACAACCTGGCAGGAGAAATGAATGACCCAGGCAAGTAATAAAATATCATTCATTATGAATCCATATTTGAAAGTTGAAAAACACAAGGGTCAGATCTATAAACATATGTTATACCTTTAGGCAATCAATTTACTCTGACCTGCTGCCATTTTTGATGTATGAGGTATTTTCCATGAAAATAAAGAAGAATCTAATTTATGACCTACTCATGGGTAACCAACTAGTAACACGAAAATGAATAAGCCATTGATTGCCTTTCATTTTGCATAAAGCTATGGTTCCCTCAAGCAACACCAACAATAACTCATGTAGACCTAGGTTCCCTATTCTCGAGGCTTGGTCTAAAGAGATAAATATGTTCTCTGAGAACACAAAGACCCAAAATATGACCATCTATTCTCAAAAAGGTAACTTAGCAGCAATGTTATCATACAAGAAGTCAGGGCGCTTAACCGTCTTCTAGCTTAGCTAGCAAAATGAGGAGACTGAATAGTTCCTTACGGTTAGAAAACCAAATTTTCCTTATTTCTCTGTCTACCTTTATAAAATCTTGCACACTAACGTATTTTCATTCCATTTCCATCCCTTTTTTTTGCAGACCGTATATGGAACCATTCATTTCAATGGGTCTGCAAAAAAAAAGGAAGGTACTCCATGTGCATTCCATTTCCGTATTTCCGTTCCGCTAAAAATTAGAACATGTCCTATTATTGTCCGCATTACGGACAAGGATAATACTGTTCTATCAGGGGTCAGCTGTTCCAATCCGCAAAATACGGAATGCACACGGATGTCATCCGTATTTTTTGCAGATCCGTTTTTTGCGGACCACAAAAGGTGGATAAACCTGCTCATTTCCATCCTTCAGCTTCCACTAAGCGTTTCTACTGTTACAGGGAGAGAGCTGCAGCAGAAAGGATACACACCCTGAGAAAGGACACTCCCACTGAGCTGTGATAGGGAGAGAACTACAGCAAAAAGGAAACACCCCATGAGCTGCCAGCCTGAAATAAATCAGAGCAATTAATGGGGAGCTATTGGGATCCAAGTGAGGCACAGGACTGGGATAACCTCTTAAATTTGAATTTTCTTGCACTTAATGGGATCAAAGAATCATAGAAAATGCTCAAAAATATCTCAGCACTTCCTCCTTTCATCTCTTCCTTTACCTAGGTCCAATTTTAGCTCATGTTACCATTAAAACTGAAAAAATATATAAAGAAATCTTCTCAATGTGTCCCAAGGGGTCAGCCATGTCTCCCCTCCTCCTCTGTGTCTAGTTGTAAGACAACTGGCTGAAGTAGACCCCCCTCCCCCGTCTGCATTTTAAACCCTGCTCCCTTTTATTTATAAGCCCTGTCCTTCAGCAAGTCTCCAGATGAAAATGGAAGATATCAGTAGGAGATTAACCCCTGTGCTCTCTGCCAGATTTCTACAAGACTGGTTGTTTCTGGAACATTCAGAAAATGCTGCAAACTAACAAACCGTGCGGGAGACGATATTTCTTGTTTTCTCCAGACATCCCTTTGAATGCTCAGTAGGAGTAGGGATACAATCTGCTGGCTCACCTGCATATATGTGAATAGCCTTTCATCAGGGACATTGCTAGGCCAGAAACATCTGAGACCAAGGTCCGGAGACTAACCGTCCTCTAGATGGCATTACAGTTGAATACTGTGTGTAGCGGGACACAGGAGCCAAAGTCTCTCTGCCCCACTCTAACAGGCCACAGGCCACTAGGCCTGAAGCCAATAATGGGAACGCTGCACCATGACATCATTGTAACCACCCTCGCTAGGATGCAGGCAGGAAGAGACTTATGGCCTGCCATTGCAGATGATTTGTCCCTATGGCTTCTACTATTGGCTGACTACTACTGGGGTGCTAAAAGGGTCAGGGGCTGTATAATTACTGGGGTTCTACACAGGGTCAGGGGCTGTATAACTACTGGGGTGCTAAAAGGGTCAGGGGCTGTATAATTACTGGGGTTCTACACAGGGTCAGGGGCTGTGTAACTACTGGAGTTTTACATGGGGTCAGGGGCTGTATAACTTTTGGGGTTTTACATGGGGTCAGGGGCTGTATAACTACTGGAGTTTTACATGGGGTCAGGGGCTGTATAACTACTGGAGTTTTACATGGGGTCAGGGGCTGTATAACTACTGGAGTTTTACATGGGGTCAGGGGCTGTATAACTACTGGGGTTTTACACGGGGTCAGGGGCTGTATAACTACTGGCGTTTTACATGGGGTCAGGGGCTGTATAACTACTGGAGTTTTACATGGGGTCAGGGGCTGTATAACTACTGGAGTTTTACACGGGGTGAGAGGCTGTATAACTACTGGGGTTTTACACGGGGTCAGGGGCTGTATAACTACTGGGGTTTTAGACGGGGTCAGGGGCTGTATAACTACTGAGGTTTTAGACGGGGTCAGGGGCTGTATAACTACTGGGGTTTTAGACGGGGTCAGGGGCTGTATAACTACTGGGGTTTTAGACGGGGTCAGAGGCTGTATAACTACTGGAGCACTATAGGAATCAGGGTCTGTATGACTACTGGGGCGCTATAGGTGTCAGAAGCTGTATAACTACTGGGACACCATAGGGGTCAGGGGCTGTATAATTTCTGGAGCGCTATAGGGATCAGGGTCTGTATGACTACTTGGGAGCTACTGAGGTCAGGGTAAGTATAGCTACTGGGGCTTTATAGGGTGTCTGGACTGTATGACTTGGGGAGCAATAGGGGTCAGGGGCTGTATAACTACTGGAGAGCTATAGGGGTGATTATAACTACAGAGGCATGACAAGGAGAAACTATAGGGGCATTTTAACTATTGGGGGAAGTACTGGGGCATTTTAACTACTGGGGGCACTATAAAAGGCATTTTAAGCAATGGGAGCACTACAGGGGAGTCTTATTACTACTGAGGGCACTGTATAGGGGTCTTAATACTACTGAGGACTCTATAAGGGCCTTATTACTGGGCTCAATGCGAGGGGGCTTTATTAATACTGGGCGCACTACAGAGGGGCTTTATTACTATGGGGGCACTATAGGAGGCTTAATTTCTACTGGGGGAACTATGGTGGACATTATTATTGAGCACACTGGATGGCACTACTACGAAGGGGGCACTCTTGGGGAGCATTATCACTATTTGGGGCATAGTGGGGGTATTATGGGACTTTTGGGAGCACAGGGGAAACAGTATTGGGGTAGCAGCAGGATAACGCTGTTGGGACACCGGGGTGAGGAGGATGATGGAAAAGTGAGGAACCTAAGTTGTCTGGGTGGCAATCTCTGCAGAGAGAAAAAGAGGTGGGTAGAATAAGTCATCATGGCCAAATGGAGAAGATGTCAGAGAACATCTACATCAGAGGAGATGCCACCTGAGAGGTACTAGAACCGAGCAGTGTATAATGTGATGGAAAAATGAATCCAGGCAGCAAAGGAGACAATATGGACAATCACAATACATTAGTAAGGGCCTTGTATTACCTTTCTCTACATGATAAATGCCATTTGCTGAAGTGAGAAAACCCCTTTAAAGCAAAAGTGTATGAGGAGAGATAGAGCTATGAAAGTTCATCCGTGAAATACTGAAAATTCTATATTAATGAGCAAAATGTATTTAACACCCATTTATGAAGCGATCACCCACAGCCACAATAAATAAAGGTAAATTGGGTTTATAAAAACCCAGAGGAGTATAAATCAGCGATAAATGTGTGACTCAAGTGGTTTCCTAGAAGCACAGTAAAGTAAAATCAATTTGGGAATCAATGGCCATTCAATAAGATGCTCATCAATAGTTCTTTATGTGGAAGTGAATGAAATAGGGCTGCTCGTTTAATCCATTAAGTGCTCTGATTAACACACAAATAAATGTCATCCTTGCGGTGCTGGAATAGTAGAAGGAGAACGTCTGTGCATCGTACATCAGGCTAGTCACAGTTACAGGAGTGCAATATAACACTATAATGTCAGGATTCTAATAGCAACAACTCCCCATCTACATCAGCTCACTGCAAATAACTTGAAATGTGACATTAAGTTACGGTGGTGAATCTGCAATTAAAATGCCTTCTCACAAAGTAATTATTTTAGAAAATAAGCATCCGCACCCCCCCCCCCCCCCCCCCCAACAACACAGTGTAGAATTACTTTGGCATTATGCAGCTTAAATGAAAGCAGTAACCATTTCACACTTCACTGTTTCACTAAGACAAGGAATATTGAAGGTGATATCTTTAATCAGATGCCTGACGTAATTTCATTGCAAATTTAAAAAATTGCTATTAAAGAGAAACTCCACTTAAAATACACCTCATTGATGTCTAAGTCCATTAATTGAGGTGCAAGTGACTTTTTCCATCTAGCAGTAAAAGGGCATTGTCATCTCATATTGTTAGGATTTGCCATCATATTGTAAGTATTGTCGGTCAGATCTCTGAGACGCCCACCCATCCTGAGAATGAGGGGGCCATAATGCTGCAAATCTTTTGATTCTTTCCCTGTTGGGGGTGCCAGTGTCCAGGGAAAGTCCCAAAGGGGCCCTACCACTTTGGTTGCCTCGTTCTTAGGATCGGTGGAAAACTCAGAGGTCAGGACTAGTGTTGATCACGAATATTCGAATTTCGAATTTTTATCGCGAATATAGGTACTTCGAAAATTCGCGAATTTTTCGAATATAGTTATATATATTCGCAATTTCGAATATTCTAATTTTTCCAATTTTTTTTTTTTTTTCCCTTTTTTTTTTTTTCTTTCCGATTATTATTATTATTTTTTTTAAATCAGTTCACATGATCCCTTCCTGCTTCTAGCTTGTGGGCCAATAAGAAGGCTGCAATATAGGGGTCATATTCGAAAATGCACGATTTTTTTTTCTTGAAAAAATCAGCAAGGTAATGATTGTGTTATATGCAAATTTTCGTAATTCGAATTTTCGGATTCGAATTTTTATTGCGAATTTTTCAACTTAGACCAAGAAGATTATAGCACTATATTAGCTAAATTGCTCTATATTCGTTTTTTCGAATATTCGCTATATTGCTATATATTCTTGTTTTAGAATATTACAAATATTCGAAAAAACGAAGTTATAGCAATATAGCGAATATTCGAAAAAAACGAATATAGAGCAATTTAGCTAATATAGTGCTACAATCTTTTTTGTCTAATAGTTGTAATTTTTTTCTCATCTGAAGTTCAGATTGGAAAAAAAATTACAACTATAAAAAAAAGATTATAGCACTATATTAGCTAAATTGCTCTATATTCGTTTTTTTTCGAATATTCGCTATATTGCTATATTACGAATATTCGAAAAAACTGTTATAGCAATATAGCGAATATTCAAAAAATCGAATATAGAGCAATTTAGCTAATATAGTGCTATAATCTTCTTTGTCTAATAGTTGTTGAAAAATTCGCAATAAAAATTTCGAATCCAAAAATTCGAATTACGAAAATTCGCATATTACACAATCATTACCTTGCCGATTTTTTTCAAGAAAAAAAATCGCGAATTTTCGAATTTTCGACGAATATTCTAAAAAATATTCGCGAAATATCGCGAATTCGAATATGACCCCTGCCGCTCATCACTAGTCAGGACCTCAACTGATGCAATAACCTAGCGATATGCCATGCCTTAAGAAGGGAATGGCCTTTTAAAGAGATTATCCATTGATTAACATAGGAAAATCAGACATCATATAGTACATGACAATTTCCTTTTAGTAAAGCTAGAACCAGCCCCGTACCTCAAAAGGATTCAGCGCTCCCTCCATTTATATTTTCTGGTTGCTCCAAACAGATTTATTTCAAGCTGACAGCTCAAGGGGCATTGATAACAGTAAGTTGTAGAGCAGCACAATATGGACCTTCTAGCCTCTCTGGAAAGCACCAGTCGTGGAGGAACAGCCAATCCAACGCCGTCCCATAGACATGAATGGTTCACAAAAGATATCACAGCAGCATGTCCAGTGTGACTTTTATTGGGGACCATAGTGCACACACAAGTACGACGTTTCGGCTACACAGTAGCCTTTCTCAATACTTGAGAAAGGCTACTAAGTAGCCGAAACGTCGTACTTGTGTGTGCACTATGGTCCCCAATAAAAGTCACACTGGACATGTTGCTGTGATATCTTTTGTGAACAGCTTAAGGGGCATGTCCTTTCTGCTACAGCTCTCTTCAAATAACTCTCACAGGTGGTAACAGTAGATACAGCGGGTGGCAGCTCAAGGATGGAACTGAGCATGTGTGTCCACCTAACAATGCTACTGAGGTGGACAGAGAAATAAGGAAAAGAGCAAAGAGAATGTGGCGCTATACAGATTACTTTTATTGAATGACTAAGTTGACTAAAAAATCTAGAATATTTTCCACGGGACAATATTTTAAGAGAGATGTTCAGAGTCAAACAGTTTTGATTGCATTACCAACCACTGTTACTCACATGTCATTGAAAGAGGTGCAAAAAAACTATTTTTGTTGGAAGTTTACCAGAGGCCCTCATAAAACAATCAAGATGAGGCCTTCTATAAATGAGTGGTGAAAAGGCATATTGATATAGCCATCACACGGATGCTGGGTGGTGCTATCTCACTAAACATTTCTTATAGTGTTGGCCAGTGATTTCTAACCTTTTTTGAACCATTAAAAAAAAAGTTCACTTTTGGGGAAGCCCCTACTCACATTCTCAGACCATACTATGTACTAATAAGGAAGGGTAGCACATTTTATAACTCTAAGACATGTTGGCGTTTTCCAGTCAACATGCCAAGCATCTATGTACAGGCAGAAATCATTTTACCATTTCTACTTTAAAAGTGATGACCCTTGCTGAGGAAACATCTGAACATGCACCAAGAAACCTCAAAGATCCAGAAAACCATGGTTTGGACACAATGATGTAGGCAGATCTCATAGAGCATGATATAATGATATACTGCAGTAGTAATTCTTTTACATCTTCATGCAAAGCTTATGTAGCTAGAGTTACAGTGAGAGAGAAAAGAGGAATTTCTTGAAGGGTTCATGGCAAATTTCAGTAAGACGGACGGGGTGGACTAATCTTTGAAATGTCATTCTCGAAGACACAGTTAAGAAAGCCAATCTGTGAGGTGAAGTATTATCCAAAAGAATGGAGTGTATTCGGCAACTATTTGCATTCTGAATATAAATGGCCTGCTGTATTCAACAATACCAGATTTGCTTCAACTACTGGAATTTCTTTATTACGTTCTTTGAGACTTCAAAGTAACAGCTGTAGCTAGACTTATGGCTTTCATTGCTGAGTAAAGCACAATGGCATTAAATCTGTGGGTGGTCCAAGGGGTTTATCTAATGAATGATCCTGAGAAAAATGGTTTGGAGAAAGGACCTGTTCTCATCTATAGAGTGGACTTGGGAGCAGTAGCAGATTTGTGCGGCCTGACCTCTTAGCAGCATCCATTATCATTTTTAGAGAACTTAATGTACAGCCAGCATATGAAACCTCAAATTGGAAAATCGTATAGTTCTAAAGCCACGTTCACCTCCAGCAGTCTGTTCTGGTAGAGGTACAGACTACTGGAGTTACTGTGGGACATAGTGGGACACCGACAGATCCCCAAGAACTATAATAGGATCCAGCGGTGATCTGGGGAGTATAAATGCAGCAGTATTTGTCCAGCAGAAGGCCAGCATTTATGCCTGGAAACTCATCAGATCACCATTGGATCCGTTTATAGTTAATAGGGCTATGCTGGATACGATAACTCCAGTAGTCTGTTCCTCTGCCAAAACAGACAGTACAGATTTATCTGTTGACGATGTGAACATAGCTTAAAACATTCATGACAAATGGAAAGGTAAGGTTTCCTCTTGTACTTCACTACTAGGTTACCCTATAGACATTTAAAGGGCTTGTCCCACGAAACATATTCTACAGTTTTAAAACCAGCTACTCGATCTAAATACTTTTGTAATTGCATGTAATTAGAATTTTAGCATAGCCACTGAGTTATTCAATAAAATGTATCTGTATAGCGCCACCTGCTGTTTGTTCTTTTTCTTATTTCTTTGACCTGCTCACTGAGATGGTCGCACATGTTCAGTTTCATCCTTCATCTGCCTCCTGAGCTGTGATAGGGAGAGCATGGACACGACCCCTGAGCTGTGATAGGCAGAGCATGGGCACGCCCCCTGAGCTGTGATAGGCAGAGCATGGACACGCCCCCTGAGCTGCTGCAGAAAAGGCACTCCCCTTGAGCTGTCAGCTTGATATAAATCTAGCATAGAAACATAGAATGTGTCGGCAGATAAGAACCATTTGGCCCATCTAGTCTGCCCAATATACTGAATACTAAGGATCGAACTAACGACCTTCAGATTACGAGACTGACGCGCTACATGCTGCGCTAACGAGCAGAGCAATGAATGGGGAGATCTCTGGATCCATGTGAGGTACAGGGCTGGTTCTAGCTTTGTTAGAAAGAGATTGTCATGTACTAAATATATTTTTTTTTTATGATTTTCATTTTTTACATTTTCTCTTTGGCGGACACATGGAGGGCATCTTTCATCAATATGACAAATGCTACTGACTTTCTTACGGAGATGCAGTTGGTAGGAATTGTTTAGGGCAATGCTTCCTTAGGAAACCATATGCAAAATAGCTTTTCTGCAAAAGGAAGAAAACTGTTTCCCTGCTGCCCCCTATAGGTGACAATCCTGTAGTCAAAGACTCAAAATCCATCTCTAAGCTACCGTCCATAACCAGGTCAAAACAGAGGCACTTTCAGCTTGCTATACATCTCGTACGTGAGCAAAAAGATGCCTGGTCGATAAGTCTGAATGTATCAATGAAGTGAATGAAATATAAGATAAAAAGCAGACAGGCAAATACTCACTATGGGACTGGCATTGATGTAGTCAGAGTGGTCGTGGCTATTATCGCCCTTCAGAATTATTCTGTTGTGGTCATCTGTTCGGACAAAAAGAATACTATTAGTAGGTCCTGTCATGTGGGGTCCATTTAGCCTGTGCCTTCCGTTCCTTCGAACATTATAACTAGAGATGAGCGAATTTCCGCCTATGAAATTCAATTGCGATTCGTTTACTGTTAAAATCAGAATTGCATAATTGATTCCTTACCACGGACCATAACGCAATTCTATGATGGAGTGCTTAACGGAATGCCTTTAGAGGCATTCCGTCATAATGGAAGTCTATGGGCTGCATAACGGATCCGTCCCGTATTCTGTCATAGAATTGAGTTATGGTCTGTGGTAACGGAATCCATAACGCAATTCTGCTTTTACCAGTAAATGAATCGCAAAGGAATTTCAAAATATCAAATTCGCTCATCTCGAATTCCAACTATGGGTAGAAAGGATTCTGATTTCGTATGGTCTCTGCTAGAGTGTTTCGGCTGCTACTTGCGATGATACAATCTGTATATGTATTCCGGTGGAGGGGGCTTAGGGTATATACATGTGTGCATGAACAGCACGTGATCGATGAGGCGAGGGATAGGCTGAGCGGTCACATGAACAATGGACATGACATCATCACTTCTGGTCAGCTGACATTTTTTTGTTAATTCTATATCCTTTTAGTGGAAGTAATAGTCCAAGTAATAAAAGTAAGTCAACTGAGCGGGAAAAGCAACCTTTGGCACTCCAGCTGCCATGAAACTACAACTCCCAGCATGCACACATACTTGGATGTTTTTGTAACTCCCATAGAAGTGAAAGGTGGATTCTGGGAGTTGTAGTTTGAGAACAGCTGGTTCACATATAGATATAAACTATATAAATCTAATACATGTATACGCTCTATAATGATGTTGAAAAGTTCTAAGGGGTATTCTGGTTATATTAAGTTATCCCCTATCCACAGGATATAGGAAAACTATTATATTGGTGAGGGTCTTAATGCTGAGACTCCATCAATCACGAAAACAGGGGTCCCATACCCCGTAGGAGCCCATCAATATGAACAGAGCAGCAGGTAGCGCATGCGCTGGGTAACTCCATAAATTTCTATTGGTGTTCTAGCGATAGCCAAGTACATCGCTTGGCTACCTCTGGAACTCCTATAGAGATAAATGGAGAGGTTAAGCCGCAGGTCCATTAACTTTGAGATCTCCACAGGGTACAGGGTCCCATGATCAGTGGGGGTCCCAGTGAAAGGATCCCCATTGACCTAATAGTTATCCACTTTCCTGTGGATAGGGAATTATTTAATATAACTGGAATACCCCTTTAATCTATGCTATGCTCTAAAGCAAATACTTGTGGGGCAGTTCAGGATCCTGTGTGACAATCAAAAATCTGTATGCGGCCCCGACCTAGCGTTAAAGGGGTTGTCTCATCACAGGCAATGGGGGCATAATGCTAGGATATGCTCCCATTGTCTTATAGGTGCGGGTGCGGGTCCGACCACTGGGACCTGCAACTATATCAAGAATGGAGCGGGGAGAGTGGTGGCTGGAGGACCACGATCCGGCCACCACCAAGCGCGCTCCCCATAGAAGTGAATGATCGGCCATTGCTCCCATTGACTTCTATGGGCCTGATGGAAATAGCTGAGCCAGCGATCAGCTATTTTCGGCGGAGCCTATAGAAAATGAATGGAGGGTGGCTGCTCATGCGCAGTGCGCCCTCCTAACACTTTCGGGGCTCCGTCCTCGATATATTCTCCGTTCTTCTAGCAATATGCCCCCACTGTCTGTGATGAGACAACCTCTTTAATGGATCTGCAACTAAAAAGATGAAAAGTCACCATGAAAGTCTTCTATTTTTTCTCCAGTTAATGTTATTTTTTTTTTCTTGAACTGGAATCATAAAGTGTCTTTAATATTGATACCCACATGTGACCACTGAGAGAGATCGGTTCTTCGCAGCATTCTCCTCCTTCAGCGCAATGCTTGTTGCAGTAAGGTCTGCTTGATATGCACATAAGGCCTCCCACTCTTTTTCCAGACGATTCTTATTCTTCAAGTGATCTTCCATATAAGACTAGAGTAAAACAAAAACAAAAAAAAAAGATTTGAAGTTAAAAAATGTTTTCATTATTAAAAAGTTTTCAATTAAAAATTCTGTTTTAAAATCTGCACCTGTTTCCCCAGGTCTCCTCTGTATACAATTATGTACCAGTTTTGTGAAGCTGAAATTAGGAGCTTTATTAAAGTGAACCCTCTGACCAAAACAAATTCACGGTGTTATATACAGAGTAGACCCCGAGGGGTTCAAAGAGCATCATACAGAAGGGAAAATCCTCCTAACAGTTTAAAGGGTTATTCCAGAATTTTACTATTGATGGCTTATCCTCAGGACAGGCAATCAACCGGTTTTTGTCCATATCCGATCTGCATTTTTTGGGGGTCGGATGCAGACCCATTCTTTTCAATGGGGCCGCAAAAGATGCGGACAGCACACTGTGTGCCGCCCACATCCGTATGTCCATCCGGCGGCCCCGCAAAAAAATAGAACTTGTCCTCTTCTTATCCTTTTTACGGACAAGGATAGGACAGTTCTATAGATGGCAGGACGGCACATGGTCAGTATCCATGTTTTATGGATCCACAATATGCAGACCGCAAAAATGGTAACGGCAACAGCCATTTGCATGAGCCCTCAAGTGTCTGAGAGAATGAAAAATCAGTGCTCGGAAGATATAGAGCCGTAACAACATACTAATAAAAGACTCCAAATTATTTATCCTGACTCTCTCTTGTAAAATTGCAAATTTATAATAAGAGTATGTAACAATATACAGTATTTGGCTTTCTTCA
This sequence comes from Bufo gargarizans, assembly GCF_014858855.1. Lineage (NCBI taxonomy): Eukaryota > Metazoa > Chordata > Amphibia > Anura > Bufonidae > Bufo > Bufo gargarizans. The sequence goes on from NC_058084.1 coordinate 418,208,329, forward strand.
CACTCCATTATTTTCTTTTTTTTAAACACCATTTTTAAAAACAGCATTTTTTACAATAGTTTTTAGGTGTCTTCTATTCATTGCATTTGGAACATGGCCATGAACAAAGGCCAAAAAAAATGAAACATACAAAAAAGCATTGTTTGTAATGTGTTTTATATTTCAATACAGAAAAAAAATGCTAGAAACAACATGGCATTTTTCAAAAAGCATCTTAATAGAACAATTGCCAATATAAGTTGATTTCTTTAATTATGTAAAAAAAAAAAATCACCATTTTTAAAATGTAAGACTCATTGAGTGCACTATCAGTCACAAAATACTCTGAAAATGCCTAGGGGGCATGATATATTGTGATGAAGGGTAAATGCCAGTTGGCATCCTTTGTATCTCGCCATGGAACCTGCTGTTTGATAATTTGTGTCCACAGCATGACACGGCCCCGGTGGAAGTCGAGTGCTGTGCCCTTTCTTTTAACTGAAAGACGAGATGATGCCTAATTAGAATATTTGATTGGTAAATAAATTCATAGTACCCTCAAATGCCACTTACAGTACTGATTTTAATTACGTTTCAATTACGTTCTTAGACATGCTGAATACTGATGACTGTTACCAGAGTTGGCACTGTCTGGGTGAGTGCAGTCACAAATAGCGTATGAGACAGATTCTGCCGGGCGTCACCGACATGGTTAAAGGGAGACCAGTTCTAAAAACCTTTACAGTTTTGGTATTTTTTTAAATGAAATACATAAAAAATAAAATAAAATCTGTGTTATCAATATTTTGGAGATGATCGATTAATATGTATGGGTTTATTATATGTCATTTGTACCTTTTTTTCATCCATTACCACTGTGGTCAAGGTTTGTTTGTGGACTTAAAAGTGTGGTCTCACTTCTACAAATAGGCATTTATCATGTAGAGAAAGTTAATACAAGGCACTTACTAATGTATTGTGATTGTCCATATTGCTTCCTTTGCTGGCTGGATTCATTTTTCCATCACATCACACACTGCTCGTTTCCATGGATAAGACCAAGCTGAAATCCAGCAGCTGTGGTCGTGCTTGCACATTATAGGAAAGTGCATCAGCCTACGTGCACTCCCATGGTCCTGGCCACCAGGGAGGCCGGCACGACCACCGCTGATGGATTGCAGGGTGGTCATAACCATGGAAACGAGCAGTGTATAATGTGATGGAAAAAATTAATCCAGCCAGCAAAGGAGACAATATGGATAATAACAATACATTAGTAAGAGCCTTGTATTAACCTTTTCTATATGATAAATGCCACTTGCCGAAGTGAGATAGCCCCACTTTAATGCACAATGACAGTCCCGAATGGCCCAGTTATTTATTTATTTTGCCATAAATTTTATATATATTTATTTGAACATTACCTACATTTATATTAAATTCAATTTTTTATATATTTTTAAACTGAACACAGTGTAGTATTAAGTCCAGAGATTAGTAAATTGTGTCAAAATGAATCAAATTTGACCCAAATTATCCCAAAATTCAAGTCAAATCCAAAATCAAAATTTTTGGCCATTCGATATGGAAAAATTTCTCAAAATGACATCAGTCGTTTTTCCGATCAGAAGACAGGAAAGATACCCATAGCCATATATGTCGCTGTCACTTTAAGATTACTAATGCTGGCTTGAAATGAGTTGCATACAGTCCCAGGAGAACCCAGAACGTTGTCCACAACTTTTCAGGGCAATTGGAGCACCTTTCGATTCGGATAGAATTCATAAGACCCAAAATAAATAGCCTGACCAATTCTGCTGAATCTACATCGGATAGAATGTTTAAGAAATTCGGTCATGACTAATTACGCGCTTTCTGCTCCGTCGATACCGGGCACAGGTAAAGAACAGAACTCGCACTGTATTTACTCCTGTGTGAGGTTCTAGGCCATAGTGTATTTTTCCTCTTAAGCCTCTGATCACATGGCGGAATCTGAAAGGGCAAAATCCACCCGTACTTGCAGTTTTGGTTTGGTTTCTCAATGTGAATGGCTGGACCCAACTTGCTATTTAGCCCCACTGAATAAAGGACGTATCTTTTTTTGGCACAGTCGCGGCTATAAACCGCGCCAAATTCCACTGGCAAAAAAAAATCCTGTGTGAACAGGGGTATTAGGGTGTTCTAAGTTTCCTGGCATTTTTGGTTTTCTCAAATTGTGTGGCAGCACCCTAAAAGCACAAAATTCAGCGTTTCTAGGGCAAAAATAGGGCCAATATTAGACATTACTTAGAGCAGGGATCAGCAACCTTCGGCTCTCCAGCTGCTGTGAAACTACAACTCCCAGCATGCACACCTATTGGGCTGATCTTTTAACTCCCATAGAAGTGAAAGGAGGATTCTGGGAGTTTCGGATGGAGTGTTGGAGGTTGCTGATTGCTGCCTTAGGCCTTGTCCACATTTCCGTTTTTCACTGACGTGTGCTGAACGCATTTTCTGCGGCCAGCACAAGTCACCATTGATTTAAATGTGTCTGTTCACATTTCAGTATTTTTTTTACTGACCTTGGGTCAGTAAAGAAATCACGGGGACATGCACTACTTTGATCCGTGATGCGGACCAAGCACGCCTATAGAAGTCTCTGGGTCCGTGAAAATCACTGACACACATCCGTGTTGTGTCTGGTTTTTACTGAAGACTAATAGGAGATTCTTTGGAAATTAATTTTCAGCTGAGCAACGTCAATAGATTACGGATGGTAAAAACAGACACGGACCAACCACAGATCCTTCACGGACAGCTTCACGGATGAAACACGTACGCTTTTTTTTCACGGACTTACCACTGACATGAAAATGTGGACGAGGCCTTAGCGCTTTATGCATATTTTTTTTTGTAATGTGGACATCTGGCTTACATCAGTTTCATTATATGGTGGTGCGCATGGCAATCCATTATCACTGTATTCGCGGCAGCCACGTGATATGAATCTCAAATACATGACATCCGAATATGTGACAGTGGTTTTAATAAGGTTTCATCTGCTCTTGCATTATTATTTTTTTCATTGCATTTACATCAGTGTTCATCATTTGCATTATTAGATATGGGTGGCCTGTATGCGCAGTGATTACAGACCGATCATCTGGCTGCAATCGTTTTTTTATCATATCAAAATGAATTTAAATGAGTGGCATAAAAATACGGCATATGGTTTACTTCACACATAGTTTTTTGCGTGGCTTTTTCTTTTGATAAAAAACAGCATGCATTTTATTTAGGTGTTTTATTTATTCCATTTTGACATGCGTTTTTGTCGGCCATTTTCAGGTCCTTTAGGTAAGCCTATGGGAAAATGTATGAAGAACACGCCATGACTAGTGCATGATGTGCCTTGATAAAAAAAATATATGGTACTGACTCAAAAAGTGCACCATAAGAAAAGAAAAATGTAATAGTACATTTTACCAGTGGCTTTTAGCAAACATCTAAGAAAAAATGCCTAAAAACCACAGCGCTTTTCAAAAAAATGCTATGTGTGAAAGTAAAAAAAAAAAAACATAGAGACCACTTGTGTTTTTTCCATCCTACATTTTTTATGACATTTATTTTGTGGCAGTTTTTTCAAAACTAATGTGTAGATGGTTTTTTTTTGGCATTTTTTTCCTCTAGAGAGAGAGATGCAAAAAAACGCCTGAAAACAATACCATTGTTCCAACATGCTGCGTTTAAAAAGAAAAACACCAGAGATACCGTACAAAAAATGCACTCAATTAGAAAAAAACACCACTAGTCAAAAGCTGTTTCATATTTCCCATAGACTTTCAGCTAACATCTAGAGCCGGTGTTTTGTTTTTGTTTTTTTCTCAGCAAAAATGCAGGTGCAAACAACACCACTATAAAAGCAAAAATGATTGAAAACACCACAAAATACAGTACTGTATGTGCTTTCAGCCAAAGGAAATAAAAAATCCCGATGTGAGGGTGAGATCAGAATGAAAATGAATTCAAATTCATGACAAAAAATGCACAATTAATACCTAAAAAGTTTTTTTTTCTGTTCACTAATGATTTTTTTTTCTGTACAGACACACGGTCAGGTTTCTTGATGCAATATTGGAAGCGAAAATCAGGAGTAGATCATAAAAGGAGAAAAAGTATAAAGGACAAATATGACTTTTCTTTTTTTAATTCACTCCTTGTTTTGGACTCTAAAACCGTATCCAGAAACCTGAATGTGTGGCCGTACCCAAAATTCACTGGTTCAGTGTGGACAAGGTCAAAAGCTGACGTCACTTTGCTGTCCATCGTTTTAGACCTGTAGCGTGACCATCGACATACTACTTGGACATACAGTATGACAAATCATGGCATCTGCTAACGTTGAGGAAATGTAAGGGTTAGGGCTTGTTAACACGGCCGTTGTGTGCCCGTGGCTGTATTGCGGCCCGCATACGGCGGGTCCGCAATACACAGGTGCCGGCCTGTGTGCACTACGCATGAATGGGTCCGCAATCATGGAGATGTGGAACGGAAGCACGGACTGGGACCCACAGAAGCACTACGGAGTGCTTCCGTGTCGTTTCTGTCCATGCCTCCGCACCGCAAAAAAAATAGAACATGTTCTATTTTTTTGCGGTGTGGACGAATCATGGACGCATTCAAGTTGAATGGGTCTGGCTCTGTCCCGACCGCCGCACGGACGTTGCCTTTGCCATGGGGGATGCAAATTGCGGTCCCCAATGCACGGAACGGACCCACAATGGCCGTGTGAACAAGCCCTTTATCTACGCCAGGCATCTCAAACTGCGGCCCTCCAGCTGTTGCAAAACTACAACTCCCACAATGCCCTGCTGTAGGCTGATACCTGTAGGCTGTCCGGGCATGCTGGGAGTTGTAGTTTTGCAACAGCTGGAGGGCCGCAGTTTGAGATCCCTGATCTACGCCATTCACCAGCTCTCATCGGGGTGCGGCCACACTGTCCAGTTTCCTGATGCAGTTTTGGAAGCCAAAAGCAAATAGAGGAGAAGTTGCATCGGTCCTTTAAACTTTCACTCCTTTTATGATCCACATCTAATACCCTAGGGTGCAGTTCAAACGTGACTGATAATCACTTTGCGGTTTTTGGTGCAAAAACTGCACAAAAAAGCCTCAAAACCATGTGCATTGTGTGCAGTGTTTCACCCTCTCCATTGTCAAGGGGGGAAATCCGCAAGAATAATCCAATGCATAAATTGACAGACTGCTGGATTTCAAAATCGTAATGCAGCACCTCTTCCGCTGCATTTTTTTATGCAGCATGTGGATGAGAATTCCGATTTTGCTAGTACTCTACGATACTTCGGATTTGCTGGGTGTAAATCCACGAAGATAAATCCGTAGCTAATCAGTCAATGGTGACCCCGGCCTAAGTAGATTGAAAAGCAGCGGCTTTTAATTCACTTCATGTTACACCACAGATGGCTCAGTCAGAAGACTGCACCCGATCACCTCATTACTGGTTACACAGGAATCGCCATGAAAGCTGGCTGACAACCGATTATCACAAACCCACTTTTCCGCCCCCTCTGTTATTTTGTGTCATTGAGCGAACGGTACAGTATATACTTTTACAATTGGAAGCCATAGCAGTGACATAATTGTGGGTAACTGTGACTACAATGGTATAATACAAGTCTAGTCTATCTATGTATTTGGTCATATACTGCATTTAAAGGGCATCTGTCAGCAGTTTTGTACCTATGACACTGGCTGACCTGTTACATGTGCACTTGAAAGCTGATGGCATCTGTGTTGGTCCCATGTCCATATGTGCCCACATTGCTGAGAAAAATGACGTTTTAATATATGCAAATTAGCCTCTAGGAGCAACGGGGGCGTTACCATTACACCTAGAGGCTCTGCTCTCTCAGCAACTGCTCCGTCCTCTGCACTATGATTGACTTTAGGAAAAGTCAGGGCCAGGTGTGATGACGCTTACACTGCCTGGTCCGGTTAATCACAGTGCAAAGGGCAGTTGCAGAGAGAGCAGACCCTCTAGGTGTAATGGCAACGCCCCTGTTGCTCCTAGAGGCTCATTTGCATATATTAAAACTAAATTTTTCCTCAGCAATGTGGGCACATATGAACATGGGACCAACACAGATGTCTTCAGCTGCCAAGTGCACGTGTAACAGGTCCGGTACAAATCTGCTGACAGATGCCTTTAAAGTGGTATTCCCATCCTATAAGGTGATGGTATATGGCTCAGATGTGCCATCACTTTATGACCCGTGGTAGTGCCCAACCAGACAGAAGGGCACACAGCGCTGGAGCAATGCCGCACTCCTGTCACAGTTTTTTGGGGCATCTGCGAGCGCTCCATCTGCTGTGTAGTTTCCGGCACTGACGCAGTCAGTTGAGCTCCCATTCACTTGAATAGGAGATGATGTGCAGTATTCCGACATGGCCACCACACATGGACAAAACCTTGTGCTTCTGGCTCCGTCCTATGGTGTCTGCCATGAAACAGCTGATTGGAGGGAGTGCTGGTGTCAGACCCCCACCAATCTGATATTGATGACCGGTCCCAAGGCGAAGATAGGCCATCAATATCCAAGCACTGGAAAACACTTTTAAGGGCTTCTTTATTGCTGTAAAAAACACATGTATTTTTATGGTGTTTTTGTGGTGTTTCTGTGACATTTTGGACATGCATTTTTCCTGATGTTTTTTTTTAATTCTATAGGGAAGAGAAAAATATATATACAGTGATACCTCGGTTCACGAACGCTTCTGTTCACGAACAACTCGGTTCACGAACAGAAAAGTTCATAAAAATATGCTCCGGTTCACGAACTCCGCCTCGGTTCACGAACAGGAGCCGCAGCCATTTTAATGCTATTTCCAGGCTGTCACATGGTCGTGACTTCCTGTAGGAAGACCGTGGAGAGAAGAAGAGACACAGATAGAAGTACTGTGAGTACTCTGCTAACATTTTAAGTGATTTTTTTATTTTTGGTGTGCTTTTTAGCACATACAGTACTGTACTTACTGTATTGTACAGTTCCCCCTGATGTCATTATGGAGGGGGACTCTCCCTCCAAACAATAACTGCCTCCCACCTGCCTTCCTCCATGCCAGAAGTCATCTCAAGCAAGGTTAGTGTCCTCTCTTTATACATTACTATACTGTACTAATGTGTATTGTAATTTGTTTCATATTTTTGTGCTTCAAAAACCCCCCAAAAAAGGTCAGCACGGATTAACTGGATTTACATTGAACCCTATGGGAAAATGTGCCTCGGTTCGCGACCAATTCGGTTCGCGACCAGAGTCAGTTCACGAATTAAGTTCGTGAACCGAGGTATCACTGTATACCCAGAGCATGCTACTTTTAGATAAAATTTTTTTTAAAAAAAATCACCATAGACCAAAATATTATCAAAGATATTGAAATTTAGTATTACAATGAAAAAAGGATGGTTTATACCACTGGACTATAAGACACGGAGAGCCTAATCTGCTGAAAATCAAGCTACAGATGAGCATATAATGTCATTTTGCATCCAAAAATTTTCTAGAATACAGTTAAGGCTACTTTCACACTAGCGTTAGAGGAATCCTGCAGGCAGTTCCGTTGCCGGAACCTCTTGCCGGACCCGGAAATCCGTGTGCAAACGGATACTATTTGTTTTCGGATCCGGATGCAGATCCGTCTGACAAATGCATTAAAATACCGGATCCGTCTCTCTCCGATACAGATACAGTATATATTTTTTTCACATTCTTAAAAATCTGCGCATGCGCAGACTGGGAAACCGGTTCAGTTTTTCCGGAACACTTGGTACTGGATCTGGCATTAACACATTTCAATGGAAGTTAATGCCGGATCCGGAATACCGCTGTGGGATTTTCTTCGGCCAAATACCGTAAGAGTGACTGAACTGAAGACATCCTGATGCATCCTGAACGGATTGCTCTCCATTCAGAATGCATTAGGACAAAGCTGAAGCATTTTTTTCCAGTATTGAGCCCCTAGGACGGAACGCTATACTAGAAAACATTAACGCTAGTGTGAAAGTACCCTAACTTTAGCTCCAGATGTTGCATGGAAGTGTATGGGAAATATTAAATGCAGGACAAGCAGGTGTTTATCTTGTAGTGGTGCTTTTTAACCCTTGAGGTGCATTTTTTGGGGTTAATGGCATTTATTTTTCAAATCACAACTTGCTCTTGGTCTGGTGTTTTTCTCATTGTCTGGTATTCTTCTCACAGCTCTTGCATGTAATAAAAAATATATTATAGATTCTGAGTTAAAAAAAGCTATCTGTATAGCGCCACCTGCTGTTTGCTCTTTTTCTAACTTTTCTGTCCTCCTCCCTGAGACAGAAGAACATGTTCAGTTCTATCGTTCTACTGCCACCAGCTGCAGCAGAAAGGACACACTCCCTGAGAAAGTACACACCCCCTGAGAAAGTACACACCCCCTGAGAAAGGACACATCCCCTGAGAAAGTACACACCCCCTGAGAAAGGACACATCCCCTGAGAACGTACACACCCCCTGAGAAAGGAGACATCCCCTGAGAAAGGACACACCCCCTGAGAAAGGACACATCCCCTGAGAAAGGACACACACCCTAAGCTGACAGCTCGAAATAAATCTAGCAGAACAATTGGATAGGGATAAATGAATGGACATATCTCTAGACCCATGTGAGGCACAGAGCTGGTCCTAGCTTTGTTAGAAAGAGGTTGTCGTGTACTTGATTTTTTTTTACATCATTCATGGGATAACCCCTTTAATATGTGGATGTTTGAACATGTTATCAACACATAATTCTGATCCTGTGATTTGTAGAAAGTGACACAGCCCCTATGGTAACTGTGGGGGTAGTCAGGTATGTTATAAGGTGTGTTCACTTTCTGCATTTTTAGCCATGACTAAGAAGGACTAAGGTTTCTTGGGGAAGGGACAGGACCTAAGAAAACTGTGCCAAAACATGTGCACATGGTCCTCATTTCCATCACACCAAATACCAATACAATTAAAAACAGGGGAAGGGAAAAAAAAGGGGAAAAAAAAGGGAAAAAAAAGCCCTTACAATAATTCCTGCCCAGAATAACAGTTGCATAACGGAAACGGGACGGATCTGTTTTGCGGCCCAAAGACTTCTATTATGACAGAATGAATAACGGAATGCCTCTAAAGGCATTCCGTCATAGAATTGCGTTATGGTCGGTGGTAACGGACTCCATAACGCCTTTTACCACTAAACGAAGTGCGAACGAATTTCAAAATATGAAATTCGCTCATCTCTAATTGCCATCCATATACTTTTTTAGCTGTGTAAAATAATGTATAATGGAAGAGTATTGAATACTGTGTAAATAAAATGCATCCTTTGCCAGTCCGTGTGGCCGAAAATCAAAGCTATGAGCTGGTGTAACTTTGCGTTATACTTTATGGCAGCTTCTGATGTAAATTATAGTGAATTTGTCAGACAAGGCGATGGCTAAGCCCACTTCCATTAAGCTTCCACTCACTTTTTCGAGAGGAAAATTGCAAATAGTTGCATATTTTTGTGCAAATTGTGGCTAGTGCAAAAATGTGAGAATCAAGTACAACACACCAATTATTGTAAGCTATATTTTGCCTATACAACCAATGCCAAGGTGCTGTGCACTTGTTTAAAGCAAGAGCACGGGGGTGTTACGAAAGCAGTGCTCCAAGGATTCAGCCCCGCCCCCTGGTGCTCCAACGGGCTCATTTGCATATGCATAAAAACACAGATATCTCTGCAGCTGTTTAATATACAGACAGAATAAAGGTATCATTTTAATCAGCATGATGAGCTGATTATGCTGACAGAGACCCTTTAAAATACTGTCTCAAAGTAAGCCAACAAATAGTTGGTATAGGGTGGGATAAAAGTGTCGACCATTTATCATCCAGCTTGAGACCCTGTAATAAATCTGGTACAGGTCTAGACAATCTGCTTAGCATTACGCCTCCTAAAAGCTTAGTAAATCTGCCCCACTGCATATATAAGGTATATGAATGCAATATTATTTTAAATTATTTTAAACAACGTCCAGTAGATGGTATATAAACCCGAATCATTGTATAAAGTAGATAACAATGTGCAGCAGAATCTACCTGGATCTGTTTTTTTTTTAACACCCACAGCATCCAATCAGCTAAAAAAAAAGCATCCAAAAAGAAAAAAAAAACACAAAAATGCAATTAGAATATAATAATATTGTCAATAAAGAAATTTTCCTATATTGTAAAAAATATAGTGTGTGTGCTCTCTTATATAATACTACGGTCACTTGACAGTTCTATTGAAGACCTGGAGACATTCTCAGAAGACGAGGCCCCAGCTAGGATCTCCAGTGATAACAGACAAGGAAATCTCAACAGAACAGTATAATGAAAACATAACTGCTCACTACTACTGCTTTTTATCTTTCCATACAGATGTAGTAGAGTTAACTCACATGCTTAAAGTGTTAACTAAACTAATTGTGTTAAGCCAACACCTTCAATTGCTTTTCAATGGCTTTTGTTTCCGGATATCACGATGAATTAAGAAATTTGAGTTAAGAGTTTGAGTGTTAACTCTGCTACATCTGTAGTACCACACTTTATACAATTTTTATGTATATCACACTATGATCACAAGAGGGTATCTCAGGGAACGACCAGATATGTTTGATGACATTTGGGCAAACTTGGTTATATGTCTTCGAGATGGAAAACCTGTTAGTTAAAAGGGTTTTCCAAAAGTTTAATACTGATGACCTATCCTCTAGATAGGTCATAAGTATCTTATTGGGGGTGGTCCGACACCCGGGACCCGCACTGATCAGCTGTTTGAGAAGGTACCAGCGCTCCTGTGAGCACCGCAGCCTTCTCTCAGCTCACCAAGCACAGTGCTGTACATTGTATAGCTGCGGTTGGTATCGCAGCTCAGCTCTATTCACTTCTATGGGGCTGAGCTGCTTTTAGGCCTTGTGACCGATGAACATGTCCTCACTGACCTAGGAAAAGCTAAGAGAAGTCTAAGCGTGATACCAAAACACAGCCGCTATACAATGCACGTCGCTGTGTTTGGTAAGCCGTGAGAAGGCCGCGGTGCTCACAGGAGCACCAGTGCCTTCTCAAATAGCTGATAGGCGGGGGTCCCGGGTCTTCGGCCCCACTGATCAGATACAGGTGGCCTATCCAGAGAATAGGTCATCAGTATTAAAATCTCAGAAAACCTCTTTAAGGTAAACTAGCAGAAGGACCCGGCTTCGCTTGGGTATATTTCATTTACTTCATTTAATGTTTGTGTGTGTCGTTAAAAGATATCGACAATATCCCCTGTAACAGTGACATGTTCAGTACCTCGCCCCCTTAACAGTGAACTCCACAACCTCCACCCCTTAACACTGACCCCACAGTGCCACGCCTCCTTAAAATGGGTCCTCCACAGCAGCCCACCCCCTTAACTTTGACCTTCACAGCAGCCTGCCCCTTTAACAGTAAGTTCCACAGCACCCACCCTCTTGACAGTTACCTCCACAGGGGCCCGCCCCCTTAATAGTGACATCTACAGCACCTGCCCTATAACACTGACCATAGGTTACAGTCCCCTTAACTGTGACCTCCACCATTCCAGGCCCCCTAAACAGAGACCTCCACTAGCAACTGCCCCTTTAACAGTGACTGCCACAGTACCCCGCTCCCTTAACAGTGGCCTCACAGTACCCCGCTGCCCCTTTAATTGTGGCCTCTACAGTCCCCTCCTGCCTTAACAGTGACCTCCACAGTGCCCGCCCCTTTAACAGTGACCTCCACAATGGCCTTCCCCCTTAACAGTAACATCCACAGCACCTTCCCCTTTAAAGGTCCATTCACGCGTCCGCAAAAGGATCCGCACCCGTTCGGCAATTTTGCAGAACGAGTGCAGACCCATTCATTCTCTATGGGCCCGGACGTGAAGCGGAGAGCACACTATCTGCTCACCGCTTCCGCATTTGCGCAGCGCGGCCCCGAACTTCCGGGTTTCGGCCTCGAACTTCCCGTCCGCAGCTCTGCAAAAGATAGAACATGTCCTATTCTTGTCCGCAGCTGCTAACAAGAATAGGCATTTCTATAGCGGGTGCCGGCCGGGTGTGTTGCGGATCCGCAATTTGCGAGTCCGCAACACACCACGGACGTGTGAATGGACCCTAACAGTGACCTCCACAGTGCTTTCCCCTTTATTAGTGACCTCCAAAGTACCCCGTGATTTCCTCAATAAGCGGCCCCCTCATGTGACCGTGTGTATGGCAGTTGAGGTATGAGGAGAAAGACCTCCAGGCTTCTATTGGCTAATGCAGATCATGTGATTGTGCCATATTTGCATTTTTCTTTTCTGGATCATCTCAGGAACGGTACATGCTAGAGACCTGAGACCTGGTCTGAAACCTTCCCGGACACCCGATGTACCTGTGTGCCAAATTTCGTGATTGTAAATGTGACGGTGTGGATTCCTTCAGCGGACATACATACATACACTCAGCTTTATATATTAGATATCAAGTGCCACTGTGAACATTTTACCTTAAAGGGGTTGTCCCACAAGCAATATTGTACATTTTTCAAACCAGCACTTGGATCTGAATACTTTTGTAATTTGATGTAATAATTTATTATGGCCAATAAACAGGTGTTAGTTCTGTTTCATTATTTATCTGTCCACCTTGCTGAGGTGGTCGCACATGTTCAGTTCTATCCTTCAGCTGCCATCAGTTGTATTTTCTCTTAGAAGCTGTGACCGTTATAGGGAGAAAGCTGTAGCAGAGAGGACACACCCCTTGAGCTGTGATAGGGAGAGAGCTGCATTAGAGTGGACACATCCCCTAGCTGTAATAGGGAGAGTGCTGCAGCAGAAAGGACACACCCCTGGGTTGTCAGCTTTAAATAAAATTTAGCAAAGCAATTGCAGCAATAAATGTGGAGATCTCTGGATCCATGTGAGGTACAGGGCTGGTTCTATCTTTGCTAGAAAGAGATTGTCATGTCCTATATATGATGTCTGATTTTCATTCTTTATATTAATCATTGGATAACCCCTTTAATTCATATAGATTGTATATGTAGAATGAGACCTAAAAGTACCACATTGCAGAAGTCCTATTTACCATGACAAACATATATCAAATTTCATATTTAAAATATTATCTAAAACAGCAACGATTAGTAAAATATAAAACATAAAACCTGATGGATGATATGATTAAACTCAAAGTCAAAGTCCAAGCAGCATTGTCAGTTTACGCTATTGAAAAGCTCCTACTAAAATACGTGTCTATCTAAACGGCATTAAACATGGGTTTAGCGATTTCTCGCTCTCGCCAACAATAAACATGCCATAATAATACAGTTTCGTTACACATTTTTCAAGCTTTTCATACTCTATAATTGCCAGAGAATGATGATGATGTCCTTCCCTACAGCTGGCAGTCACAAAACTGACAGCAAGAAAAACAAAAATATCACATGTGGATTGCCTTGTTTAGGAGGTAAAACGCAAAATGATAAGGATAATGTAACTTGACGATTCAACAGGAATGTTAGTGTCTGGCAGTTGCAATGAAGTCAACCTTCATCCAAAAACACTACAGCTCCAGGCATCAGTTACTGACCATAAGCCCACCTCCTCAGCCAAGGTAGGGCTCCACCACCATACACATGGAACTGGCACCGGTTTCTTTACACAGTATACACTGTGGCCTATGCTTCATTCAAGGATGTACACAGGTCTCATAGGGACTGGTAGCAAACTTCAGTAATGCCTCCCCCCATTGCTGTAGGATTTTTTACAGATTTACAATTTTTCCATTAAGTAGACCAAAAAAAAAGTTGTGCTCGCCAACTTAAAGGATAACTGTCACACTTAGACCCTAATTTCAATTTTCATATATGTAGTTACTAATAACATGATATTCCAGAATCAGTTACTATTAGACTGACTTACCCCATATTTAATAAGATTCAGCCCTTAGCAACCAGTCTGCATAAAACTGCAATTTCACTATTGCGTTAAGATGGCCGCCACTGCCACTGAGGCTAATTCCACCTGCCCTCACTAGCCAGTAACAATAGCCCCCCAAAAGTGTCAGTAACCAGAGCCCTCCCCCCTAAAGGGTTAATCTCCTGCAGCACAAAGGGGTCCTCTTACCACATGTTGCTTTCATTTATACACTGAGCAGACGGCAGATCTCCCTTCCCTGGTCTGCGCTGCTCCAACTCTGCTTCTCCAGCTCTGCTGAGTGAGGGAGCGTCTGCCAAGCGCAGGGACAGGGAGAAGTGCACACAGCCCAGGCACTGTTATCAGCTGCTGGGGAGGACCTGGCTCTAATCATTTACTTACAGTCCCTGGCTGTCTGTAATGTGACCTTGCACGCTGCATGCTTCTGCGTCCTCCGACCTTCAACAGATAGATGGACCATGCCTAGCAACCGTATTTTAAGCACAGGTAAAAGTAGGCAGTACAGGGAACAAAACTGTGGAATTAAGGGGTAATTGAATACACAGTGAAAAGTTGAAATAGGGCCACCAAGGAGATATTAATCACCACAATCCAATACTCCAAAAAAAAAGAAAATACGACAGTTATACTTTAAAGGAGTTTTCTAAGACTTTTATACTGATGACCAATCATCTGGATAGGTCATCAGTATTTGATTGATGGGGGGTCACCCGGGAACCCCGCCAATCAGCTTTTTGAGAAAGCACCGGCGCTCACAGTTGTTCCCCGGCCTTCTCTCAGCAGCTGTGCTTGGTATCGCAGCTCAGCCTCTTTCACTTCAATGGGGCTGAGCTTCGCCTACGCCATGCGACCAATGAATGTGACGTCACACAGCCTAGGGAAAGTTGTGAGAAGGCCGCGGTGCTACTGTGAGTGGCAGTGCATTCTCAAATGGCTTCTTGGCTGGGGTCCTGGGTGTCGGACCTCCACCGATTAGATATTGATGACCTTTCCAGAAGATAGATCATCAGAATAAATATCTCAGAAAACCCCTTTAACCTAACTTTTATATCGGAAAAAGTGGAACAGGTACTTTATAACTATGACGCGATTTTGAACGCCATATATCTCAATGTATTTACACCAGACAAGTGACATAAATACATTGATACATCTACCCGTACAGTGGTAAACCTCCTGCTTCCCAGCATATGATAAAACTGGCTTTCTGCAGCCACCACTTGGGGGAGCTCCATTTATAGGAATTTGCCATTTAAAATTATTGGAAGCTGTAAAAACCTTTTTGCATTAACACCCTCTAGTGGTGGCTGCAGGAAAACCCAATTGTTTTATGTCAGACAAAGAAGAAAGAGCTCAGCCGCGGGCCATCCTCTCAGTGCAGGCCCCATAGGAGTTGCATGGTCTGCCTCCATGGTAGGTACGGCACTGGCCGCCTTCTGTGAGTAAGAAGGACTCCGCTGGGAAGTCAGAATAAAAGAGCTGTTGGCTTTAAATTTAAAATGTGTTTAAATAAAAAAAATTCCAAACACCCTTTACATGCCAGCTGTTTACAGGAGAGATAAATATATTTCTTGTAAAGGTCACTGTCGATTCAGTCGAAAAACAAACCCATTCCAGCATAAACTAGAAGACGCACATAAAGTTTATTTATACGCCAGAGTTTTTCGCTTGTGCTGTCACTGAATCTCTCCAAGCAGATATGCAGTAAATTACAGGCAATGGATTAAAATAACTAGCGCAAAGGCAATTTATAAGAGGGCACAAAACAAAGAAATAAATCTCACAAGTCATAATATATATAAAAAAACACAAGAAACAATCTTTTATACGATATGTGATATGTGTACAGCAAGCAATAAACTCTCCAGCACTTCACTAGGAGGTCATTGACTGCTCAGAACAAACATCCTGGTATCTCACTGATCATTAAAGGGGTATTCTCTGTCGACAATACGTATAAGGAGGAGGGTGTCTGCGCCTGGTACCCCCAGCAATTACTTATAATCTATGCATAAAACTGACAGTAAGTGTTCAATTTCACTACAGCACCACCACAGGGGAAATTAGGCATTACACAGCGCTCATTAAAATGAATGACTGTCCGTGTAATGCACTTTTATAGCGGCTCTCTGGCACTATTCCTGGGAATGCCCTATAACGATATTTGAAAATGAATATTCTAAACTAGGCAACCCCTTTAAAGTACATTTCCTGCCAACATATGTAATCAGTATTCTGCAAAAATGGAGCAAAAAATAATGTCTTAGGATGCCGCCACACTACAGTATTTTTGGACTATAAGATGCACTGTACCATAAGACGCACACATAATTAAAAACATAAAAGTAGAAAATACCATTTTTACCATATACGTATTCTATGGGTGATATACAGTTAATACGGTACTGACTATGCCAGCCACAGTGCCTCATCACATTACCAACCATAAAGCCCCTGACTATGGCAGCCATAATGCCACTTGACTATTCCGGCCATTGTGCCCCATCACAGTGCCAGCCACAGTGCCTCTTGACAATGCCAGCCACCGTGCCTCCTGACTATGCCAGTCTCAGTGCCCCCTTACTATGGCAGCCACAGTGACTGATCACATTGCAAGCCACAGTGTTTCATCACAGTGCCCTCTGATATGCGAGCTACAGATGCCCCTGACTATTCCAGCCACAGAGCACTATTGTTATTAGGGACAGCCTTTCTTCCTGAGCTTATCCAGTCAGAACCAGTAGGAGGAGTCTGGAGTTACTGGGCCGGATCTGTCCGGTGCACAGCATGGAGGACGCTTGGATACAAAGGTACTGGCAGGGCAGACACTGCACATTTACCATGCTGTGTGCACCAAAGTGTGTGTGTTACTTGCAGACTGAACAATTTACAGAAATCTGAGTGTAAGATGTGACAGTTCAGTGAGCAGATAACACAGAGTGATCGTACACTCTGTGTCCTCACTACTGCACTGCCAGGACCTGTCAGAGTCTCCTGCCTCTAATGTCAGCATCTGGACGATTAGACACACCGGAAGAGGGCAGCACAAGATCGAGGAGAAAAAGTGACTCCAATAGTCTTTTAGTCACTTTGCGTTTTTAGTCACTTTTTTCAAACATCTGAAAATAATGCCACACCCAGTATGATGGGATTTTAAAAAATCCATAAAAAAATGCAGAATTTTCAGAAAAAGATAGGCGTGAAACCTTCCTAAATGTGTTTTCACAGTGCCAGATTTTGTTGCAGTCTTGGGGAGCCTCTCTAAATCCCAGAAAACGGATTACGGAGCTGCTTTCTTTTTTAAATCCCCTGGAATGCATATTGCATAATGTGCAATACAAGGGATGTGTATATATATATATATATATATATATATATACAGTCATGTGAAAAAATTAGGACACCCTTTGAAAGCATGTGTTTTTTTTTAACATTTTTAATAAAAGGTTATTTCATCTCCGTTTCAACAATACAGAGAGATTAAAGTAATCCGACTAAACAAAGAAAACTGAAGAAAAGTCTTTTCAAGATCTTCTGTAAATGTCATTCTACAAAAATGCCTATTCTAACTGATGAAAAAGATAGGACACCCTTGCCCCTAATAGCGAGTGTTACCTCCTTTGGCTGAAATAACTGCAGTGAGACGGTTCTTGTAGCCATCTACCAGTCTTCGACATCGGTCTGAGGAAATTTTACCCCACTCCTCAATGCAGAACTTTTTCAGCTGTGAGATGTTTGAGGGGTTTCTTGCACGTACAGCCCTTTTCAAGTCACCCCACAGCATCTCAATGGGATTCAAATCTGGACTTTGACTTGGCCATTCCAGGACTCTCCATTTCTTCTTTTTCAGCCAATCTTTGGTTGATTTACTAGTATGTTTTGGGTCATTGTCATGTTGCATGGTCCAGTTCCGCTTCAGCTTTAATTTTCTAACTGATGGTCTCACATGTTCTTCAAGCACCTTCTGATACACAGTAGAATTCATCGTGGATTCTATGATGGTGAGCTGACCAGGTCCTGCTGCAGCAAAGCAGCCCCAAACCATGACACTTCCACCTCCATGCTTCACAGTTGGTATGAGGTTCTTTTCTTGGAATGCTGTGTTTGGTTTACGCCAAACATGTCCTCTGCTGTTGTGTCCAAATAATTCAATTTTGGACTCATCTGTCCAAAGAACATTATTCCAGAAGTCCTGGTCTTTGTCAACTTTATCTCTGGCAAATGTCAGTCTGGCCTCGATGTTTCTCTTGGAAAGCAAAGGTTTCCTCCTTGCACACCTCCCATGCAAGTTAAACTTGTACAGTCTCTTTCTGATTGTAGAGACATGTACTTCTACATCAACAGTAGCCAGAGCCTGCTGTAGTTCTCGAGATGACACTTTAGGGTTTTTGGAGACCTCTTTTAGCATCTTGCGGTCTGCTCTTGGGGTGAACTTGCTGGGGCGACCAGTCCTGGGCATGTTGGCAGTTGTTTTGAAAGCCCTCCACTTGTAGACTATCTTCCGGACAGTGGAATGGCTGATTTCAAAATCTTTTGAGATCTTTTTAAATCCCTTCCCAGACTCATAGGCTGCTACAATCTTTTTTCTGAAGTCCTCTGACAGCTCTTTTGCTCTCACCATGGTGCTCACTCTCACTTCAACAGTCAGGAGCACACCAAACTAAATGTCTGAGGTTTAAATAGGGCAAGCCTCATTCAACATGCAGAGTAACGATCTACTAATTATGTGCACCTGGTGTGATATACCTGTGTGAGATCTGAGCCAATTTAAGAGGGAATACATGTGAGGGTGTCCTATCTTTTTCCTCAGTTAGAATAGGCATTTTTGTAGAATGACATTTACAGAAGATCTTGAAAAGACTTTTCTTCAGTTTTCTTTGTTTAGTTGGATTACTTTAATCTCTCTGTATTGTTGAAACGGAGATGAAATAACCTTTTATTAAAAATGTTACAAAAAACCACATGCTTTCAAAGGGTGTCCTAATTTTTTCACATGACTGTATATATCATTCAAAAGACTAAGATTCTGAGATTTTTAATCTGTTGTCCCGTTATTTACTTCAATGGATGGAATAATGGATGTTTTTTTCCTCTCTGAAGTCACTATGACATTAGTTGTCTATATGTGGCTTTTATTAATTAGGCTTGAGAAAGGCTTCATGTTGGAGCCGAAACGTTGCGTCACCAATGGGTGAATAAACCACTATTTTCCACATTATCCTGGAGTGCTGCTCTATTTTTTGGACTGGATTTTTGGGTAAGCTTGCCCTTTTGAGCTTGTACCCGCAGTACTGTTTATAGATTGGTGCTGCCTTACTTTTTCTATTCTATATATATATATCATTCAAAAGACTAAGGTTCTGCGATTTTTAATCTGTTGTCCCATTATTTACTTCAATGGATGTAATAATGGATGTTTTTTCCCTCTCTGTAGTCACTGTGACATTAGTTGTCTATATGTGGCTTTTATTAATAAAAACAATGGGATGATGGACGGCACAAGACGATGTCCTCCTAAAATCTGTCATTTTATCTGTAGCATCTGCTGTTCCACTGACTTCATTGTTACATATAAAAAACAGAAGGGAAGATGAACTGGATGATGGATGTTATTCGCACCATCAGGAAACAAATAAGCTTTTGTCTAACTGCAGCTATTTGGGATTAAAACGTATGGAAAGCTGGTGCAGATGCCTGTAGAGACCAATGAAATCACAGCTTTATATTTTTCTAAGACATACTGGAAAATGAAAAGAAAACTATGATAGGTTGTTAAGAGAAGACTAATAAAATGAATAATAATTAGTGGGCTTAAAGGGGTTGTCAACTACAAGGATCCCATGAAAATAACCTGATGATCAGCTGTCCCCCTGCGAGGAACTTCAACAATCAGCTGGAATCTGTTTGGGACCCTGGTAGAAAGTGTTCACTTCCTCTGCAGGGCCACCACAGAGGAGATGAATTGTTACACATGTTTTGTCCAGGAACTGCATGAACTTGGTGGATCCTCCAGAGCAGTAGATGCTCTTTGCTTTGGCCCCTCAATTAACTTTCTGTTAATTTTCCTGTTTGAAAATCTTTTTCTAAACCTGAAATGCACATACCACAGGACCTACTCTCAAGTGTAGGTCCTGTGGTATGTGCATTTCAGGTTTAGAAAAAGATTTTCAAACAGGAAAATTAACAGAAAGTTAATTGAGGGGCCAAAGCAAAGAGCATCCTCTCAAGAGTAGACCATGTTTCAATGGCACAATGGCCAGAGCTGAGCTGAAAAGAATGGTGGCTGTTAAAGGGAACCAGTCATATCCTTTATGCTGCCCTCAAAGAGCCGCCTAAAGTGTTGACAGACATGCTGATTTCAGCCATCTGAGACTAATGAGACTAATATTAAGTGGTTGCTATAACTTGCTATATATAAAATTATCGCAGCCAGTGACAGAGAAGAGTCACACATTGCTGGAGAAGAGTTCAGCTTATTCATGAGCTCCATTTCTTCCCACCCATCCCCCTAAGATTTGCATAAAAGATATGGCATGTTCCCTTTAAGTCCCTTTATTAGGTGTCCATGTGAATGTAAAGTCATATGAAATGAGAATAAAATGGGTTGTTTCATTAGAGGGAGCCCCTTTTTGAAAAATATGACCACTGGGGCAAAACAGCTGATTGCCCTGGATTTCCATCCTGGCACAGGAAGTTGTGGTCAACCAGGCATCTCAAATGAAGAATTACATGGCGGCCATTCAGATGAACGCTTGCCCGTACAATAGAAGAACAGTGTTCTGGCTCATATGGAGAGTTCCTGAGTGGGGGACCCTTCTGTGCATAACCCTAATAGAGCATTGTGACAACGGTTGTCTTCATGAGACGCTTCCTTTAAAAGGGAGCTGTCACAACTCACGCTATATCTGTTTTAGAATGTTCTTGCAACCCCCATAAACAATAATTCTGAAGCACTTTTCTCATATCTCTGCATTGTACTGTTCCTTTGTTATTCCACCTAAAGATGTATAAAACAAATTGACAACTGGGTGTTACCCAGTAGGGTAGGGAGTGTCCCTACACAGTCTGACACTGACAGTGCTTTTTGAATAGTGTCAGAGTATTTACAGACGCACCCCCCCACCACCACCACCACCACCACCAATCCCACACATGGTGACAGGTCCTCTTTAAGACACATCCCAACTAGAGATGAGCAAATCGATTCTAAACTAATCTAATCCGTCTTAAATTTCCCAAAAATGTGGATTCCAGCTAAATCCAAATCTATTGTGATTTGATTCAGACAAATCTCTTAAAATGGCAGCCAATTTACTGGTCAGTAGACGTAGAAGAAGGCATCTGCACACAAAAAAGGAATAATTTGTGGACCATGATTAAATTTAAAAATAATATCCGAATCAGACCCAAAATTTGTTCATATCTAATTCCAACATATCTATCTATAGGGGGTTTACATTTGTGATGAAGGATTTTGTAAAGACTCAAATACTATTTTAATGCCATTTATTTAATTTTAAAAAAATGTAACTGAGCATCATCATTGTAGTGGTCTCCTTCTTGAACAGGTTGCAATTTCCACTTCCATAACTGTACATGTTACATATTCTGTTGTTATTTTTAAAAAAAATCACCATTTTGTAAAGGCATTTACCTACTGTAATAAGCCTTTCAAGGTCTCTTGCACGTTAAATCTTTTTAGAAATTACTACTGTTTGCCTGTGCTTAGGTGTTTTACATTTATCAACCTGTTTCATTGGTTTTATTCTTGTAATTAGAAACAAATGTTGTGCTGACTGGACTGTTCATCCACAGGATGGACAATGAGGAGTCCACAAAATAAAAAAAATATATAGATATTCAGAAATGGAGCAAATTGCTTAGGACCCAAATCCACCAAGAATTGTTGAAATGGCTGACGCCTGTATCTACAGTACAGTACTGGAACCTGTGAGCTGTAATCTCCATTATGACAACCGCCCGTGTGAAAAAAACAATTACCACACAATAAAAACACCAGTGATCCGATCATGCAACAAAATCACTCATGTAGAACAAGCCCAAAGGTAATGTAAAAACAGTCCGCAGCTGTCTAATGGGAAAAGACCATTAAATATTCATAGGATTCTCTCTAGGTTTAAACTTGGCCTTAAAAAAAGATACGGCGACAAAACGGCATTTATTTAGATAACTATGGATCTATTTTAGACGTGCTGGTGAGTGCAGGTCGTCGTCATCTGTTTAATAGATATTAGTGAACTAGTTATAGGATACGTTATAGCACTTAACGGTGTTGTCCTGCGGAAAATATTCTACATTTCTCAAACCAGCACCTGGATCTGAATACTTTTGTAATTGCATGTAATTAGAAATTTAGGATAGCCGCTGAGTTATTCAATAAAATGTATCTGTTTTTCTTTTTTCTCTGTCCACCTCACTGAGGTGGTCACACATGCTCAGTTTCAACTTTTAAATGCCACCAGCCATATCTACTTTTTAGAAGCTGTGACAGTTAGCGAGAGAGCTGCAGCCGAAAGAATACACCCCCTGAGAAAGGACATATCTCCTGAGAATGGCTATGCCCCCTTGGGCTACCAGTTTGACTTAAAATCAGCAGAGCAACTGGATCAATAAATGGGGAGATATCTGGATCCATGTGAGGTACATGGCTGGTTCTAGCTATAGGAGATCGTCATGTACTATATGATGTCTGATTTTCTTTTTTTCACATTACTGGTGGGATGCACATTACATTCATCATACAGCTGAACCAGCTAATTTTGGTGGGATCGGATGACCATCTCGTGTGTAGGAGTGTCTCCTAACTATCGTCCAACAGCAGATTGGAGGAAAGAGCAGATTTGGAGGAGTGAATGACAATATGCCTAATGTTTTGTTCTCAGAGGAGATAAGCAATTGCTAGGTATCTGGCAGCAACTTCCTCTCATCTCTACAGTCAGAAGACATACATGCATATTTTGGGGGGGTTGGAAGGGATTAGCTGTTGGCCAAACAAGTCTTCAGCAGACAGCAATTTTTTCCTTTACACTGCACTGACCCCTGTCACAGTCAGTAATCACTTGGGAGCATTGCCAGAATGTGTCCACAAGAGGATTGTCCCGTGGAGCCAGGTTCCAACACGATACTGGAATCCAAATAGTGAAGGGTCTTAAAGGTTCAGGCCCATTTAAAGTCAATCAGTTGTCACTAGGGTCTTTTTTTATGAGATTATTCACAAATAACCTATAAGACTGATGATATGTCTGCAATGATAACAAAAGATAGGCCCTCCGAAACACTTACTCAGAAGGCCCAAGATCCTTGCCCAATGTTGGCAAAAGTCAAACAATTCTAGACTGAAATTGCCAGCTATGAACTTGGCTGAAGTGAAGGAACCTTCAAAGGGTTCTTACGTCAAAAGAACAATCAAGGTTTATATATAATTGAACAACGGAAATGCAGCAACTGTGTAACAGACACACAACATTTGGAACATGAGCAAGGACCACTACTACAGTCCTATGCAGTGTGAACACCCATACTCTTGCAGCAGAGACTACACAAGTCTTGATGTCAAAGCACATCTGCAGAGGCTGGTATACAGACATCAGTCCAACAAGCAATCCACAACATCTCCGCTTTCTGCACAAATTCATTGTGCCATGCTCCAGGATCCCTTTTCTAATTTGCAAGCTGGAACATTGACTTTCCATGGTCACCTCTGTGAATACAGTTGAAGTAGGACCTACTTCCCATTACACAAAGATGTACGTTTCTTATGAGATCATTGGGCAGACTAGATGGGCCAAATGGTTCTTATCTGCCGACACATTCTATGTTTCTATGTTATTTCCTTTTATAACTCAAGTGCACCTTATAAAAAGAGACACATCATTTGAACCAGAAGTGTGAAGTATTTAGTAGTCCTATTACTAAGCTAAGGGACTTTTAGACATATGCTGCTATATAGCTACTGATATCGTTGTCATGTGCCTCCTCTTAGCTCTGATGAATAGGGCTCCTAAAGAGGAGGGAACACCCACGTATACTTAATGTTCAGCCTTATGTCCTGACATCTCATTAGCACTTCAGCAGGATGTTTAATGAAGACGATTGCACATTCCCATGTGGTATTAGGTTATCTGTAAGATACTCTAATGTTAAGGGCCTGGTCAGGTGACAGATGGCCTTCATAGGTTACAAAAAAAAAGTATATCTAGCTATTAACAATTTAACATTTTAGTGATTTAGTTACATAGCTGTGAATTATGGTCCTCCAGGCTACTTCACCCATAAACATCTTAGAAAATGGTCCTTTTTATATCAACTTTTAGATGCATAAAATCCTACCATTTCTATAGTAATAAGCCAACTTTGGTGCCTTAAGTCATGGATGCCCAACCTGCGGCCCTCCAGCTGTTGCAAAACTACAACTTTTATCTTGCCAGGACAGGCTACAGCTATTAGGAACGCTGGAAATTGTAGTTCGGCAACAGCTGGAGGACCGCAGGTTGGGCATCCCTGCCTTAAGTTACATAAAAAAATAAAATTTAATGGTTTAAATAAATAGAAAAACTACCCTTTTGCTTATACAGTTCCTATGTGGACCTATGTGTCTTAATGGTTACAACCTACAACTAAACCCTGTGTGTTTTTCCACCTAATCCAATTTCCTGTTAATCTACAGACAATAGTGAGGAGAGAGGCAAGTGACTGCAGGACCAGACTACACACAGGACTTCTTTGCAGTCTGTTGTCATGGAGACAAACAGAGAACAAAGAGAAGTGACTGCACAATCAGACTGATTTGCAAAGGATATCTATATCTATATATATATATATATATATATATATATATACAATTACCTCACCACAGTGCCACTGCCCTAGAACTGTGGCCCCCTTCCAAGCTGCTTCAGGTTCCCTGAACCTAACCTTAGGCGGATTGGTCCTTTAACTATTCTGACCAATTACTGGTGTTAGTGGTCACATGCCTATAAGATTCCTCATGCCACTTAGGCGGTCTTCATAAGGAAATATAATAGTCCACGAATGATGACCTAGTCCTCTGACCCAGTTAAGACAGTACTTTCTTGACTGATGAGGGGCAATCACCCCGAAACATCTGTCTGCAGATGAGATGCTGCCTTAATTATTATCCATGCCTCTAGGCCTGTTCAAAAGTTTGAACATTGACTTATTGGATAGCTGCCTTACATCTGGTGGCATCAGAGGCAGAGCTTGTTAAAAGTTCATTTGCATCCCTTTCTTCCTAGAATTTGAAAGGAGCGTTGTCTGGGCTATAAGCCTCCTCGCGACGATTAGGTGATCCCCATAAGGAGATATAGTATTCCCCAAATCCTAGCGACAGACATCAAGCATCTGAATGGTAAGTCACTGCTAGTGACATACTGTTCAAGCACGTGACCACTGAAACGGGTGACTGGCTGCAGTGTTCAAGAGTTCAAGCCACAACATTTGAACTTATTTTTCAAAGGCGGGCTACATGACATTTTATACACCAGAGCTAGACCCAATGATAATTCAGTACTGGACACCCAGCATTTCTCCTCCATCGTTTGCAATCAAGGTTTGAAATAAACATTTCATACACGGGTTTCTATGAGAGCGCCTGAACATATTACATTACGTTATAGTACTCATTGACAATAGGCAAACGATGATTAGTAGTTAATCTCATATATCCTGGTCTGAGACCTTCCAGGAGCATTTACATACATAATTGTGAATCATATTAGCAGCTCTTATACAGTAAGTTGGAAGAGAATTTCAGGATTCATGAGTGGCCAGATTAGTGGTTAGTACCAGCTTGAGGGCATGCAACTGGGAAGAGTAATGGAGAAGCAATAATCCTTACCAGTATCATGTGACCGGTGGAGATGTCCATATTTGACTGCACGGGCTCCTCACTCCAAGATGACGTGCTGCTCCGTGCGGTAGGGCTGGCCATTGGTCCATCACTGAACTGTGATGAGATGCTGTTGATGCGAGAACTGTGCAGAGGTTCTGGACGATCTGAAGACTTGACAGCCATCCGCTGACGGCACAGCTCCTACAAGGATGGAGAGAGACACACAATATGAATAATATGGAATAAATGTTGACCTCAGGGGAACTTTTTTGGCAGCTCATGCCAAGAAGCTGTACATTTTAAGTGTGGATTTAAGAGAAAACCTGCCAGTCTCCTGCAGCCGACATGCAAGAGCAGCATTGTGCACGTCATGTGCTCATCCACGCTTACCCCATTCACACTGCTTAAAAACACACTAGGAAAAATAGGAATGTGAAAGCAGCATCTGTGACAAATATCACTTGCCAGGTCTCGCTTAATTACCTATAATTTTGTCCTGCCAAGTTTATTGTTGATAAGTGAAGGAGCAGAAAAAAGCAGATAAAGACATAAACTAAAAGAGATAGAGACTAGAGATACAACAGGCACAAAGGACTGTGAGAGTCAAAGAGGAAGCTTGTATACAGTATATTTATTATGCCAGTCCTGTCATATGTATATGTGTTATAGATAGATAGATATTAGATACACAGGACATACTAAATAGGAGATATCAGATAGATAGATAGATAGATAGAAGATAAAGCAGAAAAATAGCAGCACCAGAGCAAATGACAAAGCAAAAGAAAAAAAATAAGAGGTGCAGGCCTAATGGGACTGGACTATTGCACAAAAAGTAAGAATGGAAATAGGCAGCACACTCAAACAAATAAAAAAAATTATTTATTCACCCATGTGGACACAGATGTAGATAGATAGATATTGGATACTAAATAGGAGATATTAGATAGATGGCTATATTGATAGATGATAGATAGATAAATATGAGATAGATAGATAGATAGATACAGTTGCAAGAAAAAGTATGTGAACCCTTTGGAATGATATGGATTTCTGCACAAATTGGTCATAAAATGTGATCTGATCTTCATCTAAGTCACAACAATAGACAATCACAGTCTGCTTAAACTAATAACACACACAGAATTAAATGTTACCATGTTTTTATTGAACACACCATGTAATCATTCACAGTGCAGGTGGAAAAAGTATGTGAACCCCTAGACTAATGACATCTCCAAGAGCTAATTGGAGTGAGGTGTCAGCCAACTGCAGTCCAATCAATGAGATGAGATTGGAGGTGTTGGTTACAGCTGCCCTATAAAAAACACACACCAGTTCTGGGTTTGCTTTCCACAAGAAGCATTGCCTGATGTGAATAATGCCTCGCACAAAAGAGCTCTCAGAAGACCTATGATTAAGAATTGTTGACTTGCATAAAGCTGGAAAGGGTTATAAAAGTATCTCCAAAAGCCTTGCTGTTCATCAGTCCAAGGTAAGACAAATTGTCTAAAAAAGGAGAAAATTCAGCACTGCTGCTT
Source organism: Bufo gargarizans (assembly GCF_014858855.1). Classification (NCBI taxonomy): domain Eukaryota; kingdom Metazoa; phylum Chordata; class Amphibia; order Anura; family Bufonidae; genus Bufo; species Bufo gargarizans. The sequence goes on from NC_058084.1 coordinate 418,235,725, forward strand.
CTCTCCCTAGGAGTGGCCGTCCTGTAAAGATAACTGCAAGAGCACAGCGCAGACTGCTCAATGAGGTGAAGAAGAATTCTAGAGTGTCAGCTAAAGACTTACAAAAGTCTCTGGCATATGCTAACATCCCTGTTAGCGAATCTTCGATACGTAAAACACTAAACAAAAATTAATTTCATTGGAGGATACCACAGAGGAAGCCACTGCTGTCCAAAAAAAACCATTGCTGCACGTTTACAGTTTGCACGAGAGCACCTGGATGTTCCACAGCAGTACTGGCAAAATATTCTGTGGACAGATGAAACCAAAGTTGAGTTGTTTGGAAGAAACACACAACACTATGTGTGGAGAAAAAGAGGCACAGCACACCAACCTCAAAACCTCATCCCAACTGTGAAGTATGGTGGTGGGGGCATCATGGTTTGGGGTTGCTTTGCTGCGTCAGGGCCTGGACGGATTGCTATCATCGAAGAAAAATTTAATTCCCAAGTTTATCAAGACATTTTGCAGGAGAACTTAAGGCCATCTGTCCACCAGCTGAAGCTCAACAAAAGATGGGTGTTGCAACAGGACAACGACCCAATGCATAGTACTAAATCAACAACAGAATGGCTTAAACAGAAGAAAATACGCCTTCTGGAGTGGCCCAGTCAGAGTCCTGACCTCAACCCGATTGAGATGCTGTGGCATGACCTCAAGAAAGCGATTCACACCAGACATTCCAAGATTTATTGCTGAAACAGTTCTGTAAAGAGGAATGGTCAAGAATTACTCCTGACCGTTGTGCACGTCTGATCTGCAACTACAGGAAACGTTTGGTTGAAGTTATTGCTGCCAAAGGAGGTTCAACCAGTTATTAAATCCAATGGTTCACATACTTTTCCACCTCCACTGTGAATGTTTACATGGTGTGTTCAATAAAAACATGGTAACATTTAATTCTTTGTGTGTTATTAGTTTAAGCAGACTGTGATTGTCTATTGTTGTGACTTAGATGAAGATCAGATCACATTTTATGACCAATTTGTGCAGAAATCCATATCATTCCAAAGGGTTCACATACTTTTTGTTGCAACTGTAGATAGATAGATAGATAGATAGATAGATACAGCTATATCATAGACACCCCCTTTAAGGCCATGAAGCTAATTATTATTTCTCAGGATTTGGTTGTATTGTGCTGATCAGTTCACGTTCTCCCTGGACCTCACAATCATAATGTAGGTATAAAATGAGCAAGCTGGTGAACTTACACAATAGTTAAAAAGTCCCTGCACTGGGCAGTGCAATGCCAACCTTTAAATCAGTAGACTGCTCTGCTCATACTCAGACCCCAAGGGACACCAGCTTCCTTTATGCAGATATACATTATTGTACTAATTAAAATTGCTCCTTCGTCAGCCACACTAATGCCATTAAAGCATTCTCAGCAAGCACACAGCAGCTGTAACTGTGTCCAGCAATCCACAAATAGAGATATTGGGGGAAATTTATCAAAACTGATGTCAAGTAGAACCGGCTTAGTTGCCCATAGCAACCAATCAGATTCCACCTCCAAAGTATCTCTGAAAAATCAAAGGTGGAATCAGTTCTACTTTGCACCAGTTTTGATAAATCTCCTAAGTGATATACACGAAGGTGGACTGTTACCGTCCCATAGAACACAATGGCAAGAACTGCGTGTAGTTGGTGGGGTTTTTTTCCCTGGCATTTGCTGCTATTGTTTTCCTGGTTTTGAATACGAATTCTTCAAGTACATAGTCTTAAAACTCTCAATCTATGCAAACAAAAACACCTTTCCAGGCCACATCACTGCATTCTCATTTATACAATGATGCTAAAAAGAAATTAAAGGCAGAACAAGGATTTTTTTATTTATTAAAAAAATTATATAAATATATTGAGCTCCCCTTCACAATGGTGCCATAGACAACTGCCAGTAAAATTACATAAACAGGTTAATTTGCAGTCATGGAGTCTGAGAATGATGGGTCATAACCCTTGATGGGGACCCTATTGTCTGTAACCAAATATTACTATAACTGAAAAAGTCGCCAGAAGATGATAGCTCAAGAACTTCTACTTCCGAAGCTGTCCTCACGAACTCAGATGCCAGCAAAACATGGAAGAGCGCAACCCCCAAGTTGGTTAGTACTAGGAGTGTGGGAGAGTTTAAAGGGGTTGTCTCACTTCAGCAAATGGCATTTATCATGTAGAGAAAGTTAATACAAGGCCCTTACTAATGTATTGTGATTGTCTATATTGCTTCCTTTGCTGGCTGGATTCATTTTTCCATCACATTATACACTGCTCATGCCCATGGTTACGACCACCCTACAATTCATCAGTGGTGGTCGTGCACACTATAGGAAAAAGCACAAGCCCATTTGGTGGCCGGGACCATAGGAGCGCACAGTGCTTTTTCTGATAGTGTACAAGCACGACCACCACTGATGGATTGCAGGGTGGTCATAATCTCTGGAAACGACAGTGAATAATGTGATGGAAAAATGAATCCATCCAACAAAGGAAGCAATATGGATAAAAACAATATATTAGTAAGTAGTTTGTATTAACTTTCTCTACATAAAAATGCCATTTTCTGAAGAGACACAAGTGACCCTTTAAGGCTTCACTCACACAGTCAGTGTTTGGTCAGTGATTTCCATCAGTGATTGTGAGCCAAAACCAGGAGTGGATCCTAAACAGACATAAGGTAGAAGGGAAAGATCTGCACCTGTTCTGTGTTTTGGACCCGCACTTGGTTTTGGCTCAAAATCACTGATGAAAATCACTGACCAAACACTGACTGTGCGAATAAGGCCTAAGAGAACCCAAAGGGAAAGAGGTGGGGGTAGTAAAGCCATGAAAACAGAAAGAGTGGTTTTAACTATAGAAACTAATCAGGGTGCTGATTTCATTTTTAATGGGGTTATCCAATTAATCATTTTCATACTAGAAGTTCTGAAAGGCTCTTAATATTATATTAAAGTAATTTTCAGTGTTTCTAGCACAAAAATACATTTTTATCAAAGTTTTGATTCCCTCTGCCCCCTTGGTGTTGCTGCTAATCTGTGTTACTGGCCAGAATCAGTCTTCTTCCCCCTCTGACAGCCAACAATATAATTCTTTCATACGTACATTACAGAAGGAGTCTTCTCGGCTATACTGCCACACTAGTGCTCTGCTCTACGAAGCTACAGATTTGTATTTGCTGCCCTGCAGTAGACACATAGGAGAAGCCTTTTTCTATTGGCTGCTCTGTAGCAAATAGAGGGCAGAAAGCTATTTCTATTGGCTGTTCTGCAGTCAAAAGAGGATCACTATGAAAACAAAATGGCTGTGGGAGATTGACTGAGCATGTGTGACCAACAGCACTCAGCTCATTAGGTGGTCGTGCAAACTGCTATTTACTTTGAACACCAGATGGCGCCATACTATGTAAGTAAATGCCATAACTCTACACTGGATCGTTTTTAACAGCATGTAAATATGCATATTTATGCTTTTTTTATAAATTACTACATTAAATAGAAATATAATAGTGAGACAACCTGCCTTAACAACTTGAGAACGTCATCTGGCTGCAATTGCTTTCTACATTTATCACAATACAGAAAGTCGCCACCATATTAGTCAGAAACAAATGTTATTCGGAGGATTCTTTAGTCACCAGTTTGAGCGCCCATATTATAGAAACTGAATTTGTTTTATATGAAAAACTGCCTTCAAATCCACCATGAGACCTTTCCTTAGATAATCCCCTTGACATAAATTTCTTAGACAAGCAAGGTTACTGTCAGATCATTTTAGTGTAAGACAGACGGAGGAATGTGACAGGACAACATGCTAGATTTAAGATACACTTCGAGGCCACAATGGCCCATCTTTAAGATCTTTCCCTTTGCCTTATTTGAACTCTCCAGATACAGTGACCATAGCATGAAAACATGACAGACATATATTCACATAATAACATGATGTCATCACAGAGATTATTTCTTCATTTAGAATACACATTGGGGGTCATTTACTAATCTGAAATATGCTTAAATTAGTCGTATTTCAGGCACAGATGGGGCGACGCCATCTGCGACTTTTCCCCGCTCACGCCAGGTCTAAAATTGTGGACGTGGCGTGGGTGGGGAAGGGGACGGAATGACAGGCTCATCTTAGTTACCACTTTCTACGCCTGTTTCAGGCATAGAAAAGGGTCTAAATGTAAGACAGCTCGGAAGCCGTCTTACATTTAGAACTGGCGCTGAATGCCAGTGCCTCTTCATAACTCCGGCAGATTCACCGCCAGCGCAGGGGTTTATTAAGACCAGCGTCTAAAACGCCGGTCTTAATAAATTACCCTCATTTTGTCTAAAAAAATATTTTTACCCCCCTTTTTTTTTTGCCCCTTAGAGTCCCATCTCCATGCCATGATTTTTTTTTTAAACCTTTAATTTTATTGTTCATACAAGTTAAAAACACAAGAGACAAACATATAACATATCTTATGTATAAGCCATAAACTCTGGCATTTACCAAATTGTATTTTGGGGTCTTGGTGTGTTTCACTGGATCTAATATTGATATTAAAAGCCCTATATACCCTAAATAAATATTTCCAGCAATATGTTGTCCGGGGGGACCAATATTGATTGCTTATCGCCTTATCCTCACTAACCTCATATGTGTGCCCCATCCCAAAAAATCTGCTCAATTCTCCTAACCAGTTTGAGTTCACCACACTCTCCATGTGAGCCATAACAGTCATAAATAGCATCAAGGGACTTATCAATTCCTTCATCATGATGAAGGGCAGGGGGTGTCCGCTGTCACCAGTAGTAAAGCTATTACCAGTAGTAAAGCTGTAGGGGATGTTAGTCTCCTGCCTCCTGTTAAAGGGGTTTTCCGGGATTTTAATATTGATGACCATCAGATTGGTGGAAGTCCGACACCGGGCACCCTGTCGATCAGCTGGTTGAAGAGAAGGTCACTCTCCATGCAAGCACAGCCTTCTTTTCATTGTTTACCCGCTCGCCGTCGACATCACAGAAAACTACTTTAACTCTAGTCAAGTTCAGCACGACTAAAAGTGAAAACAGATCGAAACGCGTAAGGGAACATTGCTTTTATGTGCCTGAATTCCGATAAAGAAGTCCTACTCAAGGAATGAGAGAAATGAGAGATGAATATTTTTAAAGTCCTGATCAGTACATACAGTACATACATACACATACCGCTCATCCACAGAACAGGCTGTATGGGTGATCATGTGTTTAGGGGTCGTTTTTTTTTTTAGGCTGAAGTTTTGTCCTACCACAATATCGTTTCCCCTATCCATAGGGAAAGGATAAGTATCTAATCGTTGGGGGTAGGTCCAACCACTGGAACCTCAACAAGAGTTGCAAGTGTCCCCAAAGTAACTGCTCCATTCAACTATATAGGACTGTCAAAGGGAAGACAAGTGCCACTTACCAACATTACTGTAGGTAAGCCATGCCCACTTTTGACCCAGGACAGTGCCTGAAAATTTGGGACTGTTGGCAACTATGCTTTCTCTGTCAGTCCCAAAGAGTTGAAAGGAGTAGCATCGTACATGCATGACCACTGCTCCATTCACTCTGGTGACTCCAGGTCCTCATTCTTGTGATCAGTGGGGGTCCCTGCAGTCAGACCACCACCAAACAGATATTTGTCACCTACCCTAGTATAGGGGATATGTTCTTGTGATGGAACAACCCCTTTAAGTAGTAGAGATAATTGAATCAATTACATTCAAGATCCCCAATTTACAAATGTATTTGTTTTCAGCCAGTTTTAGACACGGGTGAAGTAATTTGTTGATTTTGAGATTCACAATGACACACTTTAATGATGGGAAGTTGATTTGAATTTCAAATTGAGTATCTGACTGATTCTACATGAATGAATGCAACACTACTAAAAACAGTGGCTAATGTAGAGTATGTCAGAGATTTCATTCCACAGGTTTAATGCTCTGTATACCTGGATTGATGAGATATGTATGTGTAAACACTAACAATCAAATTCTGATGGAATAAAATCTATCAATGAAATCACTAGAGTAGGCGAGATGTATCAAAACTGGTGCAAAGGAATAGCGGAGTAGCAACAATTAGATTCTACCTCATTTTCAGGGGCCCTTTTATATGATACACAATTTTATTAGCTGCTTTGGGCATCTCCTACACGTTTTCTTAGAATTACTTTTGATAAATCTTTTTGAGGGTAAAGCACCATGAAACAGCTGTCTAGTGTCTACAGATGGATATCTGGCTTTTCTATATTCGCTTGTCAAATCCCAAGGCTCGTTGGAAAGTCAAATCTTGACTCTTAGGGGGCCACTTCCAATAGGTGGTGCTGGTTAGAAGGTTCTCCTTCGTGGGAGATACCCCTTTCATATTTGTTTCCCATGGAGCATTGCCAGTAAGTCTCATTACCCGCTGGAGTACTTTCAGTAATTCTCCATACAGAACTGGTCTCTTTAAGGAAATTCAGCACCCTGATTAAGCCGCTTTCAAGGCATCGCACTTATCCTGCCAGAATCCTACTCTGTACAGATCTGGGGCAAGCAACTGAAACAGCTGTCTATGGATGGATATCTGGCTTGGCTATATTCCCTTGTCAAATCCCAAGGCTTGTTGGAAAGTCAAGTATCGACTCTTAAGGAGCCACTTCCAATAGGTGGTGCTGTCCAGATGGTTCTCTTCCTGGGGAGATAGCTCTTTGCATATTCATTTCCCATGGAGCATTGCCAGTAAGTCTCCATACAGGGCCGGTCTCTTTAAGGAGATTCGGCACCCTGTTTAAGCAGATAAATCTTCCTGACATCTTATTATAAGTATTAGGAATGCAACAAATATACCATTCCTTGTTAGTACAGGGGGAACCAAGTAAGTTGGAGTTCAGCACTGTGTCTTTTTATTCCCAAAATTATCCAGAATTTGTAAACGTTAAAAAAATTATTCAGAAATCCATTTAGTAGATTTTCATGCATTCAGTGATCACATACAAGACTGGTCTACAGGAGTACACATTTCTGCATCGCCTTGTTAGAATTTTTATATCATCAAGCTGTAGAAATCAATCTGTACTGATAAGAAACCATGAAATAAATGACCTGGCTATGGAATACTAGTAGTGAGGACCTGCAGACTAGAGCTGTGGTCACCCACTTAGAGGCAATGACCTGACCATTAAACCATGCACAGGCCTTGTATATCAGCTAGAATATGACGAATGTCAATGGTACTGCTCGGCGTGCTGTTTATCGGATGATGGAAATCACACTTACAACACATTCCATTTCTCTGGGCGCGAACACTAAGTGTATGGCTCTGCTGCCGAACATGTTCTGAAATGTCAAGGTCAGCGAAATGCAGGACTTCCTACCCTCTGTGAAATGCAATTTATACTGAGGTTCTTGTTTCTCATGTAAACACCTCCGTTCAGTTTGGCAGTCAATTACCTGTTTAACTATTTAAGACATCTTCGGGGCATGGTACCCCATATGGAGGAATCACTACTTCTTCTTTTGTGACACCATGTTGTAAATTTTTAATTGCTTTGCTTTTCCAACTAGAATACTCTACAGGGCATCATTAATCACCAAAAGTAAATGCATCCAACCATTTGCATATGTTCCCAATTACTTATGGATAAAATACTTCAGGTGTAACTGATCCATAGGTCAAGCTTGAAGCTTCAGGAACCTGGTGCAAAATATGTACCGGGCACCCATGAAACATCATATACCAGTACATGATTACACACAAGTAAATCACGAGGAAATTCGGCCTCAGGTCAAATCGAATTTTCCCCTTTAAAACACTCACTCAACACTAGAAATCACATATGGAAGGACATTCACTTAGAACAAAATACAATAACATACAGATGTCCACATACAGTACACTATGCTTAAAGGGGTTGTCCCATTAAGACAACATATCTCCTATCCACAGGAGAGGGGATAAGTGTCTGACCGGCAGGGGTCCAGCCGCCGGAGCCCTTGCCAATCATGAGAACAGGGGCCTGTGCTCTCCAGTTTGAATGGAGTGGCTATCATCCATGCGCGCTACTGTTCCATTCAGCTCTATTGAGCTGCCGGGGACAACTGAGCGCTGTACAGTGAGGAACAGAAGTATTTGAACACCCTGCGATTTTGCAAGTTCTCCCACTTAGAAATCATGAAGGGGTCTGAAATTCACATTGTAGGTGCATTCCCGCTCTGAGAGACAGAACAAAAAAATACAAAATTCAGGAAATCACATTGCACGATTTCTAAAGAATGTATTTGTCTTGCACTGCTGAGCATACGTATTTAAACACCTGAGAAACAGCAAGAATTCTAGCTCTCAAAGACCTGTTACTGTGCCTTTAAAAAGTCCTCCTCTACTCCACTCATTATTCTAACTTAGTAGCACCTGTCTGAGCTCTTTAAAGACACCTGTCCACCACACCGTCAGACGCCAACTACTACCATGGGCAAGACCAAAGAGTTGTCAAAAGACACCAGAGACAAAATTGTGGACCTCAACACGGCTGGAAAGGGCTACAGGGCAATTGCCAAGCAGCTTGGTGAAAATAGATCAACTGTTGGAGAAATTGTTAGAAAATGGAAGAGGCTAAAGACTACTGTCAGTCTCCCTCGGACTGGGGATCCATGCAAGATCTCACCTTGTAGGGTACCACTGATGATAAGAAAGGTGAAGAATCAGCTCAGAACTACAAGGAAGGAGCTGGTCCATGACATGACATGGGGGTGCTTTTCTGTGAAGGGGACAGGATGACTGAACTGTCTTAAGGAGAGGATGAATGGGACCATTTATTGTGAGATTTTGAGCAACAACCTCCTTCCCTCAGTCAGAGCATTGAAGATGGGTCGTGGCTTGGTCTTCCAACATTACAACGACCTGAAGCACACAGCCAGGATAACCAAGGAGTGGCTCCGTAAGAAGCATATATAAGAAGCCTAGCCAGTCTCCAGACCTAAATCCAATAGAACATCTTTGGAGGGAGCTAAAACTCTGTGTTGCTCAGTGACAGCCCCAAAACCTGACAGATCTAGAGGAGATCTGTGTGGAGGAGTGGGCCAAAATCCCTGTTGCAGTGTGTGCAAACCTGGTCAAGAACTACAGGAAACGTTTGACCTCTGTAATTGCAAACAAAGGCTTCTGTACCAAATATTAACACTGATTTTATTAGGTGTTTAAACACTTATGTTCAGCAGTGCAAGACAAATAAATACTTTAAAAATTCTGTCTCTCAGAGTAGGAATGCACCTACAATGGGAATTTCAGACCCCTCCATGATTTTTAAGTGGGAGAACTTGCAAAATCGCAGGGTGTTCAAATACTTCTGTTCCTCACTGTATCCGGCATTCCCATAGAGTTGAGTGGAGCAGCAGACATGCGTTCTTGTCTACCACTCCATTCAAACCGGAAACACAGACCCCCATATTCATAGTTGGCTGGGGCCTCAGAGGTTGGACCCCCACCAATCAGACATATCCCCTACATCACAGTTGTCTTAATGGTACAACCCCTTTAAGACTGAAGCTTTTAGGTTTACAAGCAGAGGGGACCCCATTAGATCTAATCACAATGTTACACAGAGATGATCACGTGATATAGTCCTATACAGCAGAATTTGTGGCCCTGTTGGAAATACAGTATAGAAGAAAACCTGCGACTGAGCCCATGAGATTGGTCCTCTTAATATCTGCACTACAATAAAGCAATAAACCATATGAAATCAATAAAAACAGATGGCAGTAGTTATGAGTAGTCCAGGGACAGAATGTATGATTCACAAAGTTCTCATTTTGCTCAGTTGCAATAAGAGGTAAGTATGTTAAAGGGAATCTGTCAGCAGTTTTGACCCTGTGCTGTGATCTGGATGGGAGGTGTAAGGTGAGAAGATGGAAGTGGTGGCAGATGGCGATAGTGGTAGTGCACTCCCTGGGGTTGCCCCTGATGTTAATATTCCTCCGCAGCACACCCTGGTTGGGGTTTCCCATGCCTAATAGAATGTGGGGTGCCTCCGGTGTTGGTGGTAGTGAGGTGCAAAGATGGAGAGGAAATTTGTACAAAGGATGTAAAACAGTGGAACTCATAGTCTTTACTCAACTTAGTGCAAATCTCTTTACATGTATCCAGGTCCTCTGAGGTGTCGGAGAGGTGATGCCTTACAGCTCAATATGAGGGGTGCATCACAAATCCAAGACTTAGCATTTCCTTCTGTGGCGCAGACTCACTTTCAAATAGCAAAGATATGAACAGGGGAAGAAAGGTTTCGCACCTGAACAAGTGCTACAAACATGTATGACCAGAGGCTGAGGCCTTTACACCTGGACATGCTCTGAGGGCTATGGCTAAAGCCTCAAAGTCTATATACTCCACCTATTCCAGTTCTGTAGAGAGATCACAGAAGTACACTCGAGCTTCCAGGAACCAAAGCTGACTAAACCGAGTGGTGGGACTGATCCTACTCCATCCTCAGCTAGCCCTACTCTAAGAGGAGAAGCCAGGCTAGATTGTATCTCCACCCTCCTTCTAAGCCACTCTCATAGGGGAATGGTGTCTGTGAATCAGCCAAATATCAAGAATATAAAGTTACAGTACAACAATACCATACTAACAACAGCAAACCATTATTAAACCTGTAGACAGTCATTACCACTGTCTAGCAGGCCTCTGCCCATGCTAAACTGCTGATAGCACTAGGTAGGGTCTGAAGCAGTTCAATACTGAGAGCACTTCACAGTGAAGCTTTGCCTCCAATGCACTTAAGAAGCAGAATATAACAAAATTAAATTTCATCTTCACACTACTCCTGATGATAAAAACTCCACAAAAGGTATGTGTTGTCCTGCTTGTCCTGTGCTCTACGGTGCCTACCTTGTGCCGTCAGCAGTTTAGCATGGTCAAAGTTCTGACAGAAGCCCTTTAAAACTGCTTATTAATAATAACTGATAAAAAGTTTAAGGCTTGTTTCACATCTGCATAAAGCAGATCCAGCAGGCTGTTCCGGCTGAAAACTGCCTGCCAGATCCGTCACTGCTGGAATTTTGTCCGGCCCTATTCACTATAATGAGGACCAGTGGAGATCTGTCCGCAACCGGCAAATATGCCGAGGAGCAGCATATACCGCTGTGCTGTGACGGATCCAGCGGGCTATTCCCGGCTGGAACTGCCTGCCAGATCGGCTTTAGCGCAGACGTGAAACAGGCCTAAGTCAAAACTGCAAAGCCAAAATAGTCTAGATAAAGAACTGTGCAGGTAGTACAGCATTCTGCTATCTTCAGAACTCCCATTGAAATGGAGCGGCTGCCCGACCCCCCACTCTATTCATTTCAGGGGGCTCCACAGTGTTTGGGGCCCTCATTCTCATGCTCGGTAGGGGTCCCAGCAGTAGGAATCAAACCGATCTAATAGTTACCCTCTATCCTGTGGATAGGGGATAACGTGATATAAGTAACCCCTTCTGTACCAGTTTTCAACTTGTCTTATTCATGCTTCGTGCAATTGTCTGTATTATGTATGTGCACAACCTTTTCATATGTACAGCGCCACGGAATGAATGGCACTTTAATTATAAATAATAATAATATAAGCAGAGGACTAAGCTTGTTCATGCCTTCCAACAATCACCATGTAATACTTCCTTTCCCCTCAGTTGGCGCTGCAGGGAAATCAAACACTAGCCGTCAGGTTCATGCAGATTAAAGCAATGGGACCCCCTATCAACAATTTATTTACTGCGGACGTTTGTAACAAAAAGATCGTTAATTAAAGTGAACAAGAGCTTTAAGGACAGTAATAAAAAGCTGACTCTTACTTTCTTTACCATAGGTTTGGCTTTATAACAGATATATGAGTCGTCTTAAAAATTGTACACACTTCTGAAAAATATGAAAAGTTTGATTTTAAGACTACCCTTTGGAAACATTTAGTATTTAGATATTTTATTGATTTATTTGATTTGTTAAAATCATAGGTGGATTGCTCATAGACCCTACAGGGAAATTTCCTAATGGGCCAATGCTAAGGGGGCCGCCCAAGCCCTCCTCTTAGCTGCCAGGTGCATAAAGATTTGATGCTCTCAGCATTAATGTAGGAGCATAAGGCGCTTATACACCCGGCCAGTGCCAGCAGGTACCATACTGAATTCAACTGTATTGCCGCGCTTAGGACGATGATACAGTTTCATACTGTGCACGGGCGGGAGTATTTTGCACTGCGGTATTAGCTTCTGCTGGGGCGGTATTTTGCTTTGCACTACGGTATTCCTGGCCCTGCCTACTTCTGTTGTCCGACCTTCTGTCAATTTGGACCCGCCACTTTTAGTTTTTTTCCAGGGCCACTTTAAGTTCCCAGTCCATCCCCTGGTTACAATTTTAAATGGCCAATAACAAATGTATCCTTCAAACAAATAAAATATAAAAAGTAGCAGCAAAGCGATACTATATTAGGATGCATTCACACATGCTTTGCATTTTCTGTACTTTTAATAAATCAAAAAGACAGGAAAATGAAGAAAAAAAAGGATCGGTCTTAATTCCCATTTGTTTGAATGGGCATTCGTAGTGCTCAGTCTGCGACAGTTTTGTTGTTGTTTCTATCACACATCAGTTATTTTTGATGGGAGAAAAAGTCCTGCCTGTGTACAGGTTTCAAAAATTACCGAAACCTGACGGAACTGACAAAAACTGCTGCAAACTGATGCCCAATCAAACAAATGAAAATGCATGTTTTTTTTTTTTTTCAGTTTTTCGGAAGACTCAACACAAGTGTGAACACAGCCTAACATAACATTGCTATTTCACTGGGTAATGGCTATTTCATGTTACAGTAGGTGCCACATGATGGAGTGCTTACTTCAAACACCTCCAGAATACATTGCCTTGGGCGCCCGTAGAGTGTCCGGTAATTATAGCAGCTAGTAATTAGATTTTGTTTTCCAATTTAAGTGTACGCTTTTTCACTTTATGATTGATTCATACCTGAATATAACGCCATGGCCCTGCAGATTTATGCACAAAAATCAATTAGCCTAACGTAATAAAAAGTGGCTGGGACTCTGCGTGACGCTGCATCCATCTCTCGGCCACTACTCATCGAGAGAAGCCCCGAAACACACTGGAGCAGCGTTTTGATTCACAGTGTGAAGCCCACTGCTCCCGCTGTTAAAGCCATGTACCAAATGCTAATCCGGGCGTTGGATGTCATTACAGGTGGACAGGCGCCCGCTTCCCGTGAGCTTTCATTTTAATAAAACGCTTAAGATGACAGATTCAGTTTGTTTTAAAGCAGGTGTATTTTTACGCCGCAGCTGTAGTTTTCTATGACTGAGACTGAATACAAAGCGCAGACACGGGAAGGCTATGGCTCTTGTCAAATCATCTGCCTCGAGGAGCGGACACTTTATAATTTATGATTAGAAAGTGACGTTTCGATTTGTGTAAATGCTGAGTTCTCGTGTCATTGTAAATATTCAATGAGATCCCTGCGATGTTCAGTGCATTATAAAAGACATCCGAAAAGGTTTCGGGAGCCACCGTGGCATGTTATAAACTAGTGTTGAGTGAATCGAAGTCAAATGAATTGACTTTGATCCAAATTTCAGGAAAAATGCAATTTGCCACAAAACTGAATATTCTTGCGCTTCGTGGTAACGAATAAATTTTCCCTGAAATGGCAGTAAAAAACTAAAAAAAATACATACCTCATCCATTTGCGTGTGTAGAGGCCATCGGTCATCTTGATTGAAGATACTGTACGAAATTTTGCGCGCGGTGAAGTATGACATCACGTCACACACGAGATTGTGTGCCTCTATGACACTGGCTGACCTGTTACATGGGCACTTGGCAGCTGAAGACATCTGTGTTGGTCCCATGTGTATATGTGCCCGCATTCCTGAGAAAAATGATGTTTTATTATATGCAAATGAGCCTCTAGGAGCAACGGGGGCGTTACCATTACACCTAGAGGCTCTGCTCTCTCTGCAACTGCCGCGTCCTCTGCACTTTAATTGATAGGGTTAATAGGGCCAGGAGTGATAATGTTTTCACTGCCTGGTCCTGTCAAAGTGCAGGGGGAGCGGTAGTTGCAGAGAGAGCTGAGCCTCTAGGTGTAACAGCAACGCCCCCGTTGCTCCTAGAGGCTCATTTGCATATATCAAAACTTTAATTTTCTCGGCAATGCGGGCACATAAGAACATGGGATCAACACAGACGCCTTCAGCTGCCAAGTGCCCATGTAACAGGTCAGCCAGTGTCATAGGTACAATCTAATGACAGATGCCCTATCCTGATTCCTTTATCCCACACAGGACTCTGGTCCCTAATTTAGGTCATCACCTATAATCATAAAAATAGGGCATCATTTCTATGAATATGCCATTTGACAGCCCATTGATTTTGTACAACCAAATCAGACCAAATATTTGTAATCACTTAAGGGCTCATGCACACGAACATGTGCCACCCGTGCTGTGTATTGGGGACCACGTGTGGCCGGCTCTGACAGATGCAGAACGATTCAACTTGAATGGGTCCGCGATCTGTCCACACCGCTAAAAAACAGAGCATGTTCTATGCTTTTGAAGTGCGCAGGCACAGACCGAAATGCGCTCTGTAGTGATTCCACACTGTATCTCCTGCATTGTGGACCCATTCAAGTGAATAGATCCGCATCCATGATATGGTGCGCACACGGCTGGTGCCCGTATATTGCTGAGCCACTGTTTGCGAGCTGCAATACGGGTACGGCCGGCAGACGTTCATGTGTAGGAGCCCTAGCACAAAGCAAAATAAAATTATAGGTTGATTGTAAATGTGAACGAACCCTGGCACAAGGTATTGTACTCCTTGTATATGTAGCCAAACCAGTCAATTTCCACTCACTGTGAAGATGCATAGAGCCTGCTTATCTCTTGGCAGTACCTAATATCCAGTGCATTAGTAGACAGACAAACGGCAAAATTAGACTGATGGATGACTGATGAACATTATTTCACTTGCCCTAATGCAATGTTCGATGGAGCGCAGTGGCCTCTTCGAATAGCCGATCAGTGGAGATGCTATAAGTTGGACCTGCACTGATCTAAAATTGATATTGATATTCAATAATGTACTTTGGATTACGGATATTGATGACCTATCCTTATGATAAGTCATCAATATCAGAACGGTGGCGGTACGACACCTGGCACCCCCACCAATCAGTTGTTCACAGCCGATGCTGTAAGTAACACACAGAACGGAGCCGGAAACACAACTCTATTCTCTGTGTAGTGGCCATACCTAAGGTTAGATCATCGATATCTATAACCCAGACCCCCCCTTTAAATATGTCCTTTAGCCAAATTTATGTAAACAAACCCCATCGGTTTAAAGGGGACCTTTCACCTGGAAAAACATTGTGAACTAAGTATCATGATCTGTACAGCGGCGCCCGGGGATCTCACTGCACTTACTATTATCCCTGTGCGCCGCTCCGTTCTCCCGCTATGCCCTCCCGTATGTTCGGTCACTTGGTTATAGTAGGAAGAGCACAAGGGCCGAACATACCGGAGGACATAGCAGGAGAACGGAGCGGCGCCCAGGGATAATAGTAAGTGCAGTGAGATCCCTGGGCGCCGCTGTACAGATCATGACACTTAGTTCACAATGTTTTGCCAGATGAAAGGTCCTCTTTAAGTGAAGGTCCACCACTGAACGTTATTTTACAGTTTACATATTCAAGGTACGTAAAGTTCAGGATCTTTGTAATTACCTTTTGCTATTTGATTCTGAGTTACAAGCTGTGTTATAGCCCACAGCTGCATCCGCAGTTCTCCAGGTTTCAGAGCTGAAATCTCCCAGCATTCCTTGTTGTCAGAACAGATCTTGCCCTAGTGATCTGTATTCTCGAAATACCAGGCCCATTGTATCCAGGGCTCAGCATTAAGGGGTGTCTTAGCCTGACAAGATACTGTGAATACAGATACAGATGGATATGTTGCTTCATTCTGGTGAAAAAGCACTTTAAATCCATATGCAAATGAAAAGTTAAGTGCACAGAGGGCAGGCCCAAGTCACTGTGTGCACCCCGGCTGCTCCTGCTTCCTCTGCCAGACCTTCTTGATTGATATGACCAAGTTTCTACATTGTCATCTTGCCTGGAGCTATCAATCAAAAAGGAGACTCCTGGCAGCCATGCCGATCAGCGGTTTGAAGGGGCCATCACGCTTGTGCAATAGCTGCACCCTCCTCAACATTTATGTGCCATCTAGACTGTATAATTACAGATTCCACTTTCATTGAAGAGAATGGGATGATAATCCTGCACCACCTCCACAATGTAGACGGCATGCAGGTAAGCAGTGAAGAGGACGCAGCGCTCACACACAAGCGCCACGTCCTCTACAAATAGCTAGGAGCCAGACCCCTGCCAATCTGATATTGGTGACCTATTATGAGAATAAGTGATCAATATCATGCACATGAAGCAATGTGTCTTAGATAAAGCTTCAATTTCCAAACCCTACAGATGAGTTTTATTAACAGCGAATGCTTCCAGTAGAGAAGATTTCTATACTAACAATACAACTGTAGCCCTTTACAAGGGGGCGTCTGACATCGAGTGACAACTCCCACCATGTACAATTATTCACCATTTCCCAGCTTACCTTGTGAAATTTAAAACAAAAAACACCCATGGACTTCAATGTATGCCTGTACCATAAGTCACCCTGAAAATGTAGAATGACTTACATGCTTTTGCTTCCCAAATTAGGTACTAAATTTAGTGACCAAAACACTAAGGGGGGCATTTATTACGCATTACACATGGTCTTCATCTATCCCCCGCTGGCATCAGGTGCGTCACATTTACTAATAGATGCACACCACTTAATAATTGGGGTGCATCTGTGCAGCTACTTGCGCCAAACTGAAATCTACGCCAGCAACGGGGATGGTATAGATTTCCGCTATAATATATTCCAGTTTCCTGCCTTCGATTATAATAAATGTACCATCTATAGCTGCCCTGACACAGCCCATTCCAGAAATCACTTTACATCATTTTATGGAAAAGTGGACAGTAGAGCTCTAAACCCCCCAAATGTTGCAAAGTTGTGCGCAACCATGACATGCGCCAAACTTTGTGACGTTTTGACACCGATTTTCTGACATAGAGGAAATAATAAATGTCCCTCTAAATAGAAATGCAAGGAAGTACAAAATGGCTTTTCCCATGTCAGGCAAGGAGATCTGCCCCCATTGCCTGATAGGTGCGGGTTCCACCTCTGAGATCTGCACCTACACCTAGAACGGTTCCTTAAAAGTGGTGGAGGGTGCACTGTGCATGCGCAGCCGCCCTCAATTAATTTCCATGGGGCTGCCGAAAATAGCCGAGCGCTGGCTCAGCTATTTCCACCAGCCTCATAGAGATGAATGGGAGCAGCGGCCGCGCAAGCATGGTGCGCTCCCATTCACTATGGGGAGAGCACATGGTGGTAGCCGGACCTGGGGAAACTCAGGGTCCCAGAGGTGGGACCTGCACCTATCAGACAATAGGGACATATCCTAGCGATATTGTCTCAGATTGGAATACCCCTTTAAGCAATCTGTGAAAATAAATGCTGAATAGGCTCTCCACCTAAACTACAACTCCTATCATGCCCTGACCTGTTGCAAACTGTCTACAACTCTCATCTGGTGGCTGACAAGGCATGCTAGTCTGTGTAGTTTTATCAAATACCCCATACAGTATCTCACATTGTGACCACAAGAAACTTACATTTCCTATACTGAACAGAATGATATATCCTAAGATTAATACCTACTATAACAACAGGACAAAGCAATAATCAGGCACGCTAGTGGTAGATCTATATCTAAACAGCACAATACAACGAGCGTGTCCTCTTATTATTATAGGCCTTTATGAATACATCCTATCTGCACAGTTGGTGTTATCCTCAGTGCATCTTCCAGCAGACACCCACTACATCCATCGTGCATCCTCTCTGTGATGGACGGATAGGAAACAGACCATCTGTGCTACTTTCCGAGTTGAATTTTGACCATCACAAGACTCATCTGAATTTCCACGCATCCATTGTCTGCTTGGGCACTTTGCCTTTCATTGTCATGCTGATGTGTAAGGCACCAAATAAGACTAATCTACAAATGATGGCTGATTATGTGCAACCATGGTTTATTGTTTTGGTATGGTATGGTGGGGACAAGAAGCTCAGTTTGACCGGTAACTGCTCTACTTCATATTGTTTGGGGTTTTCACCTTTTAGGTGTTTTAATATCAGATCAGAGGGAGACAATTAGCAATCTATGAGTGTAGAATTACAGGGATTGTCTACCTTTTAGATACTGATGACCTATCCTCCTGGACAGGTCATCAATATTAGATTGGTGGGGGTCTGACACCTGGCACCCCCACTGACCAGCTGTTTGTGGCAGCTGCCAGTGTCAGAAACATAACAGTGGACAAAGCTTGAAGCAAAAGTCTCTGTTCACTGTGTAGCGGCCATGCTGGGCTACTGCAGCATTCCTGAATGGAAGCTGAGCTGCAGTATGCCGGCCATGGAATTGAATACTGCAGTAGCCCAGCATGGACACCACACAATGGACAAAGCCTTCTGCAGCCACTTTTTTGTTTCTGTCACCAGCTGCCGCAAACAGTTGATTGGTGGGAGTGATGGGTGTCACACCCCGAAAATCTGATATTGATGAAATATCCAGAAGGATTAGTCGTATTATGTGTACGAATCTGTTCCGTAATTTTGCAGGAAAGATAAGGACACATTCATTTCAATGGGGCCGCAAAAGATGGAAACAGCACACCGTGTAGTGTCCGCATCCGTACTTCCATTCCGCGGCCCCGCAATAAAGATAGAACATGTCCTATTCTTGTCCGCAATTACGGACAAGAATAGGCATTTTTATCAGAACGCACACAGTCGGTATCCGTGTTTTGTGGATCTGCAAATTGCGGACATACAGTCGTCTGAATAAGCCCTAAGGGTCCATTCACACGTCCGCAAATGGGTCCGCATCCGTTCCGCAATTGTGGACAAGAATAGGCAGTTCTATGGGGGGTGCCGGCCTGGTGTACTGCTGATCCGCAATACACCACGGACATGTGAATGGACCCTAACAGTGAGATTTATCAAGACCGGCATTCCCATACTCCAGATCTCATGTGCACCAAGGTAAGATGGAACTAATTTATTAAGAGGTCTGTTAGTAAAGTAGGCACATCTCTAGCGCCTCAAATCTCCACCAACTGGGGGCTGGTGCAGACTTGAGCTGTAACACCAGATTCTAAATGTAAATTATAGTAACCAAGAAAAGTAGAGAAGGTAGTTGACGAGAAATTTTATTGACTTATGTAAATGCACACACCTCTGCGCAATAAATCTAGTGCCTCAAGACTTTAAGTACCTTCAGACATACTACTAGATATGTTTTGTGATCTGTGCAGAGCACACTGTGCAGGGAGGGGGAGTAGAAAAGCTGCGTCCATCTGCTACTGGGAATGGTGGATCCTGTGTTTGCTGTATATAAATATTAGCTTTCATTGTAATCCTGCCGGTGATAATAACAAGATGACTGCTGAGAAGTGAACTCTACAGACCATGAAGTGTTGCCTTATTGTGAAGATCAGTAGCAAGTGTGCTACAAACTGCAAGGTGGAAATTTAAAAGCCAGGAAAATTAAAAAGAAATCTGCAAAAGTCTTAAGAAATAGAATGAACATTAAAACTTCCTAGTCATTGCTGACACATTCCCTTTGAATTCAGTTGTACAGATCTGGATACAAAACAGGGGCGGATGCTCTAAAGAAGAGACACTTTTACATGGAGCAAATGCTTTGCAGAATGTACTGTAACTTCGGTATTAACCTTACTAAAGAAGTTTTAATGACCAGAGGTTATTACAGCATAAACTTATTATTACGCCTCTGTGATTGTTTTGTCTGGAATGACTTCATTTGGAAGCGCTGTGTATTTCAGCTGTTTAAAAGACAAAGCGTGCAATATTGATATTAATTAAAATAAATTGTTGCCTAGAGGCCTTCAGTGATGCCAATTATCAACATCAAACATTAGCTGGGTCCTCATTCCTCCAGAACAAAAAAATTATCACATCATTTCTCACAAGGAGCAGCACAATATTGCGCTAGTGAGTTATTCTCAATGTAGTGTAATGTTCTCAAGTATTGATCAGCTTCAACATGACTGCAGTCTCAACGCTCAGGGTATGCGGCCTGGTAAAAAGACAAGTGGTCAGGCTCCTATAGTCAACATATTCAATAATCTGTATACTTGATATAGAGTCGGCCAGGGTAAAAAGCATAGTAGCTACTATAAGGCCCAACAACGGGTGATCACTATGTTCATTATGCCTGTGTATTAGGTAAACCAAAATAATCATAAGCTTTTCATGTTTGGAACTTGCTGCTGAAAATGGTCATGGTGAAGTGGGGCCCAATTCCACTTTTTGCTACAGTTGCCCATGTGATATCCCTGGGGGTGACCACAGGGGGTCCTCATACATATTTGGGCCCCTCACTCACCAATACCTCAGTACTACTTTAAGCATTTATAATAATAAACTAGTATTTGGGAGCTATGAAATTCATTAGATCAGCCCATTACATGCAATCCAATAGACAGAGCCTCCATATGGTATGTCCGCTCCTTAAAAACATACAGAGAGTGTTCACTGCTGGGATTGGCATTTTTAGGCCAAATGTTAAAGGAAACTATATATTCTAAGTATATTACTTTATTTTGACACTGAATTAGTGAAAGCTCATGATTTCATGAAATGCCAACATGTTTTCCAACACGATAGCATACTATGTGCCCCCTCTCTTTGTAAGACATCTACACTATCCAGTACAATTAAGAGGGGTTACCTATAATCATGAAAAATGTAACACACGATTTGTGAAAAAATGCCACAAAAAAGCAACAAAAACACAGCTAAAATCAGAACATGGAAGGCTTTTTGGATGTCTTTAAAAACAAAAGCAAAAGCACAAATTATTTGGTCCCAGAAATAAAATAGAATTTGGCTGGACTCTAATCTATTCTCTGATGTTGTTTTCCCGAATTTTGCCCGTTTCTTCATATCCTTGTCCTGAAAGGTCTTGAAATGAATTCATGTTTGTGGGAAATCAGGTTTAGTACAGACTCACTGTTTGGTCTTTTGATAGCTGCGAATTAAAGTTATTGCTAAAAATATTTTATTATGAATAGTGAAATAAATAACCAATGTTATAGGTCTCACATCATGGTCACTCATGATAGGCTTCAAACAAAAAGTCAGATGAAGGTCATATAAGTTACCGTTATTCCACTCGCCCTATTGTTTAGATGGCGTCCTCACACTAGAGGAAAAGAGGCAACATCAATGGGTGAACAAGTCAATCATCACAAGACAACCAAGACCCAGAGGTAAGCCTGGCAGACCCTACAGGGAATAAAAGCCAAGCTTCACACGAGAGAGAATTTACATGAGAATTGAGTAATTCTAATTCTGTGGCCAACATAAGGAAAACGAATAAAAAAACTGAAGATGGTAATCAATGTATCTATATTCGGAGCTGACCTATGCAAATCACTTCACACTGACACTGAGCTGTCTGAAAATTGATTTTCAAATACGCCCTCTAGATTGCATATAACATGTTCTGAACCATATGGTGCAGTACAGAAGTAGGGCTGCTATAATGGCAGTAGAAAGCAGGCTGATTCCCAAAACAGGGCCCACCCTCAACTCTTAGCTCTTAATGACTGCCTGCATAAACCCTACATAGCCTTGTTTACTTCCCTCTACAGTGACCTACCAATGTGGTTCTCAGAAATTACAAGATATATGGGCCCCTGAGATTGCAAGATACATGGGCCCTTGTGTAAGGGAATGGGCATAGTCATTATTCTAAAAAGACATGCCCAGGATGAAAAATGGAGAATTATTAGGGGCTGGTCCATTTGCCTATATATGATCAAGATGCTTCTGGTGGCTGGACTGATGGGAAGTAAGAATTTACCTCTAACCCAAATTGTCTCTGAGAATCACCAGTGGTTTAGTCTTTATCCACATTCTGTGGAAGACCTTATCAAGAGAAGAGCCTGGTCATAGGGTCATAGCTATAAGTGGTGCAGAGGTAAAGATCACACCATAAGCATGGTGCCACATAAGAAGACACCAGTATTATAGATGGCACGTGGTCAATGCGAGAACCTTTTACAGATTTTTATATTGTATGTGTATACTATTTAATGACATTACCGTATCAATGGTCTAAACCAGTGTTCCTCAACTGCAGTCCTCAGGGCCCACCTACCTGTCTGGTTTTCAGGATGTCCTTAGTTTTGAGCAGGTGATATAATTATTCATAAGTAGTGTTATTTCCAGATCACTTTCTATGAACACTCCACGTGCACGGAACACAACAGGCAAGTCCTCATAATAGCAAATAGAAGTAGTTCCAGCACAAAAATAAAGTTGCGTTGTTTCTTTGTCTTTATTTACAGTAACAGCATAACACACCAGGGCAAATCCCTTCACCTTATGGAAGTTCACGCATTTCGAACAAACAGTTCTTAGTCGTAAACAAGATGATTGTCAATACTAGGAATTTAAAGGTCCGGACCCCTCCCCCCTCCACTAAAAGGAAGTGAGGGGGTGCGAGAACCAGACACCCAACCTCAGGCAAGGCACTCATCAACCTGTCATATAACACACATGTGAGTTGAAAACCAATGCCCGATAAAATACATAGATAGGCATAATCGTAAACATGGGTTATATCATAGTAGCAAAAGAAAACCCCTATCACTCTGTCACCTTCCCTATCAAAACCTATATCAATTGCAACACTTCAGGCATAGTATATATTATACAGTGCTCTGCCTGCGATTTAATGTAATGTCGATAGCTCATCCAGAAAATTTAAGATTAAGATATTCGAGCACCTTAATTATATGATGAATCCTTCATCCATGAATGTTTCAAACGCAGTAAAACATTTCATACAAATACACAATCGCAGCGTTAATTATTTCCGTGCTTTTGCGATAGAGAAGGTGACAGCTCACCCCAGAGGTGGTGATGATCATAGGAAAACCATTCTTTTGAGAGAAGCTTATTGGGTTTTCAGACTTAACACCAGGTTCAGTGGTTTCTCAAAACCTACCCTAATTTGCCTGAGCTACTATTGAAGGTGCGCCACGTGTTGCTATTTCGACAAGTCATCGACAGCTTCCGCCGATCTGGCAACACTTGCAATTGCTAGCTCACCGACTGTTGTGCGACGTGAGCATGCGCTGGAACACCACGTTCCACATGTTGGCCAGGCTTTGTGAGCAGCAGAGGGCAGTAGTGGAATACCAGGTGCAACATGGTCGTCGCCTTTCCAGTCAGCTTCTGCTCTTCACAAACGACGAGTGGGCATGGATGTCTGTGAGATTTTATGTGAGGTGACCTCTGTGAGGTTTTATGCAACTTTGAGGAATCAACACAGATGGTGAGCGGTGATAACGCTATTATCAGCGTAACCATCCCATTTCTGTGTCTACTCAAACTCTTGCTGCTCACAATTAAGACTTTGCATGTAAAAGAGGTGGAAATGGGGGAAGAAAGTACACAGGGTGATAGCCAGAGTACCCTTAGTTTCTCTTCACGAATTGGATGAGGTGGAAGAGGAGGAGGAGGAGAAGGAGACGTTTGCCTCCGCTACAGAGGGTAGTACCCATGGAAGTTTTATTCCATCTGTTTAGCGTGGATGGGTAGAAGAGGAGGAAAAGGATGAGGAGATTGAGAGTTAACCTCCTGATGAGGACAGCGAAGTCTTGTCTGTTGGGACTCTGGCACACAACGGCTGACTTTATGTTAGGCTGCCTTTCCCGTGACCCTCGCGTTGTACGCATTTTGGCCAACACTAATTACTGGTTGTTCACCCTTCTCGTCCCCCACTACAAAGAGAACTTCTCATCTCTCATTCCTGTGGTGGAGAAGATGAGCAAAATGGTGCAATACCAGGAGGTCCTTGTGGAAAAATTGTTCCAAAACTTTCCAGCTGACAACGCTGATTGCAGAGTACATAGTTCCTTGGAAAACCGAGGAGGGGAGACGAGGGGAACACACAGAAGTTCCAACAGAGGCAGGGCAACACTCTCCAAGGCCTGGGACAGTTTTATGACACCCTGTCAACACTCTCAACCTGATGCGCGGCCTAGTGTCACAAGGAGGGAAACATTTTGGAAGATAGTGAAGGAGTACGTAGCAGACCGTGTCAGCGTCCTCAGTGATCCCTGTGTGTCTTACAACTACTGGGTGTCCAAGCTGAACACGTGGCACGAACTGGCGCTCTACGCCTTGGAGGTGCTGGCCTGCCTCGCTGCCAGCATTTTGTCAGAGCGTGTATTTAGTGCTGCTGAGGGCATAACTCTTATAAAGATGAACAAGGCCTGGATTGCCCCTGACTTCTTTACTCCACCAGAGGAAATCAGCTGAACATAAAGGCCCTCACCCCTAATGTTTTAGAGGGTCACCAGCAGGCCATCAATCATAATTTTTCAAGGGTGTGTATGATGCCCTCCTTTATGTGTCATAAAGGGTGTATTGGAGTGCCGGTTCCTTGCAATTTTTGGCAGCCCTTTCCCTTAGTGCATAGGCTTTATGAGTGTAGGAGTCCCACTACCTGAAAAATTGTACCACAATGTGAATGAGGCCCTCCTTTATGTGATATACAGGTTGTATCGGAGTGCCTCTTCCTTGTAATTTTCGGCAGAACTTGCACTTTATATACAAGTAAATATACAGGAAAGAATGTTTCCTAACAATTTTTCCTCTAAAATCGATTTTATCTTCGGTTTTGTGCGTATTATTGTCAGTCTGTAAAAGTGGCGTACTATTCGGACAACATGCTGTTCCCGAACCATTTCAGTGGTGTTTCCATAAATTTCTGACCTTTTCCTGTGAACCAGACACCCTCCCCTCTTCAGAGCAGGGGGTGCCTGGTTTAATGCTTGGGTTCTCCCACTGACTTCCAATGTGCTCGGGTGCTTGGTAAAGCACCCGAGCATCCCGAAGTGTTCTACTCGAGCACCCGAGCACTTTGGTGCTCGACCAACGCTAGTCCTCAGAACACCAATAGAAGTGAAGAGAGAGGCACACATGTGCGGCCAGCTCTCTATTCACAGCAGTGGCCTCACCAGGTAGGACGGGTAAGGGGGTTTCCCGTTCTAGAGATAGGTGGGGGTCCTAGAGGTGGGACTTGAATCTTTGATGCATATATGGCATATCTTGTGGTTATTGCATACATTTCCAACAATAGTGATCATTACACATCAGCTTGATCGATGTTGTCCTGACACGCTACATATAATATCTACGGTATATAATATCTAAAGCAGCGGATCCCTTTTTCACTGCAGTAACTTATTGAGTAATTTCATGATATTGCACAAGTAATTTAATAAATTTTACTACACCAGTCATTAATACAGGGTGTTCTCTGAGAGAACGCTCATGACATGATCGGTTCCTTGAAGACTGGATTTCAGAGACAACAATCTAGGATTACATGGTTCAGTTGGAGATTTTTTTTAAATACCTATGAGAAAGATGAGGAAAACTGAGTAGGACCGCAAGTGGACTAGGGGGTTGGTGACCCCATACAATTTGAGCTGGATCAGATCCGTCAGCTATGCTGTGGTTTAAGCAGGATTGATCCTGTCACATCTTAGCTATAAAGCCTGTGGAGAGTCCCAGCGGACCGTCCTTAGCCCTTTACCAACCTCTCCTTTAATTAGCAATCCTCTCTCCACTATGTATAATCCTATTGTTTAAATGCTAAGCTGATTTCGGTTTGACTCTCACTTGTAATACGCTGCTGAAAGGCGCTTCACTGGAGCGGACAGATTACCATCTACATTTACTTCGCAGATTTATATATTATTTGTGTTTCACTATTTTCTTACTTAAAGGGAACCCGACACCAGGAAATTCACTGTTAAACCAGGCACAATGCTCTGCTGAATGTAATGATCCGTTGCTTCAATCTGGAGAAAAAGTACTTTTAATCCTTATGCAGATGAATATTTAAGTGCACTGAGGGCGTGCCCAAGCCACTCTGTGCACTCTTTCTCCTCCTGCTTCACTTCTCCTTCTTTATAGGGTCAGGGAGATGACAATGGAGCATCCTGACCCTATGAATCAAAAAGGAGAGGAGAGAACAAGAGTAGCAAAGGAGCACAGAGTGGCTTGGGCGCGCCCCCAGTGCACTCCCACTGCATACAGATTAGGGTGGGTTCACATCACGTTTTATGCCTCCATTTGACGTATACATTTGGAAAAAAAAGGATACGAAAACGCAGCACACCGCGTTAAAAAAAGTCAGTTAAAATATTTTTTTGGGGGGATGTGTTAAACAGATGGGAAAAACATTA
Source organism: Bufo gargarizans (assembly GCF_014858855.1). Lineage (NCBI taxonomy): Eukaryota > Metazoa > Chordata > Amphibia > Anura > Bufonidae > Bufo > Bufo gargarizans. The sequence continues at coordinate 418,262,217 of NC_058084.1, forward strand.
TGTGAACCCAGCCTTAAGTATTTTTTCTTCAGAATGAAGCAACGGATCACTAGATGAAAGGTATTACCATTACATTCAGGGACAGAGGATGCAGGTGTTGGAATCGGCGGATGGCGCAAGCAAGGCAAAGCTGGCGCCAGATGAATTGATTAATAACTTTTATAGTTTGTCTCTTTAAGTAATGCATTCTCTGGCCGGACCGGTCCCTTCGTCAGCTGAAAAGCTTTTGGTCTGAGGAAGGAGCCGGTCTGGCCCGGAAACGCGTTACTTAAAGAGACAAACTATAAAAGTTATTAATCAACTCATCTGGCGCCAGCATTGCCTTGGTTGTGCCATCTGCCGATCCCAACACCTGCATCCTCTGTTCCTGACTACCACGCCCGTGCTTAGAGGGAGACGCCTGGCAGCACCAAACAATTTTTACTACACGCTGTGTCACGAACCCTCGTGTGCCCACCGGCTTTATAGCGGTCCCACCTATGGGCGCTGCTCTCCTTCTCTTCTATTCATCATTACATTTAGCAGAGCCAGTCATACATGGCATTGTGCCTGTCTATCAGTGAATTTCCTGCTGACAGGTTCCCTTGAAGGAGACGGAAGGCAGGTAGGTGCAGAGTGATCCATAGACAGAGGGGTAAAGTCATTCATTACTTTCTTACTAATATCAAGTATTCAAGGCAGGTCTAGAAGGTGTTCCTTCTTGCTATGGCAGGCAGAACACCTAGGTGATGTTATACCTGCTAGGCATGTGCTATTCTGGGAGCAGAGAAAATGTCTCGTCTTCTCACTGAGATGCAGATAATATGGTGAAATGTAATAAAAGACTGAGACTTGGCTCGCAGGTTCCCTTATAATGAGGCGCCCAATGGAAGTGACTTCCTGTGTCCTCGACTGGCATGTAAATCACATTGCACACATTAAAAGGGGATGTCCAAGATAAAGGGTCAGCTCCCCCCCCCATCCCAGAAAAAGCTCCACTCCTGTTCCATAGGCCGTGCCTGCCAGTCCCTTTCCTTATGTGAGGATGAGCTGCAATACCAGACATGGAGAGAAGTAGCGCTGCTTCTGGGGTGAAAAAAGGTAAATCCCTGTTTTTCACCAAATCTTGCACACAAATCTATATATACAGCAGGGGGTCATCGTACCATAGGTACAGCATATAGAACAGCTATAAAGGCCAAGCAGGAGGTTAAACAGGGCGCTTACTACAGCAGCCAAATAGCTATATCTAAAGAAAATGAAGCTTCCAGCAGACTCCACAATTTTTAAAGCTTCCATTGAGTTCATTTTGAGGTGGAAAAAGCAGGCAGTGGTCAAAGGGTCACAGCAGAGACATAACAAAGAGCCGCAGCCCTAGCTTTTTTTCTTACCTCTAGTTTTGTGGCCCTGCAGGGGAAGAGCCCCAGGTAGTGACATTTACATGATTATCTACAAATACTAAGAGGTGTTTTGTGGGGTTGCAGGACATTACTCAGCACACATTGGGTCCCACTCGAATAGCCTTTCCATACATGGTTAATCAAACCTCTGATAATTTACAGGTATAAAATACCCTCTACTTGCTCCACAGTATACATCCATGTATCAATCAATAACACAATTTCACCGTTATAACAGCCGAGATAGCGGCACAGAGACAAATCTATCTGGGGAGATCATCTAACTGCTCCACCTTATCTGGAGTTTCCTATGAGAAATATTTACAAGGATTATCCAGCAGAGACATAATCTTACAACTCATCTATTGTTCTCACTACAAACATCTATGTCCTATCCGCAAAATATCTCTAAAAATAAAGTCATATATATCCTTTTCTGTGAAAAAGATGGCATAAGGTAGTGGCTAGAGATGAGCGAAGTATTGGAAAATTCAATTCAGCTGCTTCCCTGAATTTTTCCCCAAAATGTTCTTTGTGATGAATTACTTCATCACGAAGCGCATTTCTTTGTATGTAGCGGGTGCGGCGATCACACAGCTCCCCATCATTGTACCTCTTAGATGCCACATTCATCACTGATCGCGGCATCTTACATCAATATTACAGTGAACAATAAAAGAAAATTAAGAAAATCATACTTACCTTCATCCATTTGATCGCGAAGAGCCAGCAGCCGCCATCTTGATTAAAGATCCAGCATGAAATCTGACTGGTGACATCATACGTCACTGCGCGTGGGATTTTGCGCGGAAAACTTCAATCAAAATGGAGGCAACCGGCTCTTCGCACTCAAACGGATGAGGTATGATTTTTTTTTTACTGCCATTTCAGGGAAATCGATTCGTTACCATGAAGCACAAGGAAATTCGGCTTTCGGCGAATCAATTTTTCTCTGAAATTCGGATCAAATTCCACTTCGCTCAACACTAGTAGTGATCATGAGGGCAGTAATCTCACATACTACTGGTACTCCGATCTCAACCATGAATAGATAAGGTTCAAATCTTTGTTTTGGTATTCTGGTAGTCAGTTCCGTCAGAGGAGCGGACTACCAGAATTAATGTATCCGGCATAGCTGGACATCTCCAGCTGGCCGGACAGGGGTGGTAGTTCCAGTGCACGAACTTCGTCCCAGCAAACGTTACAAAGATCCACGAATGATCGTCCAGCACTCGGATTAAACTTCCAGTGGCAATCACACCATACTAAACCCTACGCATTTCAGTCATCGCATCCATCTTACTCATGGCCATGACTAAGATCGCTGTGACAACTGAAACGCATAGGAGTTAGTATGGTGTGATTGCCACTGAAATTTTAATTAGCAAAATAAAGATGAAATGGTTTTAATGTGAGTGCTGGACGATCAATTGTTGGATAGCTGGACAACGCGAGGCACTGCCAGATCCCCGGGATTCCAGCATAAATCTCCACATGCAGTGGTATTTTTCCAGCAGAAAGCTGCCATTTATTCTGCTGGATCCTATTAGCAAGAACGTGGGTCTTGCGTTGCTCGGCAGAATACCAGAATACGGTAATTCTAGTGCTCTGCTCCTCTGCTGGAACCGACTACCAGAATTCAGAGATGGGACCTAGTCTAAGATAGGAATACCCCTTTAAGATTAAACCGTCCACTTCATTGTTTACACAGGCACAGTGCCATACGGTAGTGGCTATGCCTGGTTTTGCTGCTCAGTCCCATTCACTTGACGCATGTCATTCAGCTGATCAGAGAAGGTGCTATCAGTTCCACAGATCAATCAGTGATGACCTCTCCCGAGGCCCCTGGAAACCCCATTAAGGCTGAGTTCACACTTCAGTTATTTGATCAGTTATTGTGAACCAAAACCAGATGGGGTCTAAAAACACAGAACAGGTGTAGATCTTTTCAAAAAATATAGTGCATGTCCTATTCTTGTCCACAATTGCGGACAAGAATAGACATTTTCTATGAGAGCAGCGGACATGTGCGGACCAAAAAAACAATACGGCTGTCTGAATGAGCCCTAATAGGAATTTGAGGTTAAATTTTATATGCATCCTCCTACCAAATACAAAATAGGTTGGGGGCTGTTTTCTTCTGATATACTGTATTGGTACAGGCATCATCTGCAAAATGTGTCTACCAACCAAGGTTTAGGAGAAACCTTGGGGTTTTCTCTGAACCGGGAAAAAAAGTTCTCCAGAAAACAGGAGCAGCATGAGCTGTCAAAGACAGTAGAGATGACACAGGGGCAGGCAGAACATTCAGCATACTAAGCCAGAACAAAGCTCTGACCATGAATGATAGAATGCTTAGCTTGGCCTTCGGCCCTGAGCGTATTTGGGATAAATAGTTGTAAATCACTGTTGTAGTCTACAAATCAAAAGAATAAAAATAAAAGTATAGAAATGAGACAAACTGTGATAGATGGATTTATGCTTGAAATGATAAGATACCATATTGCTTATGGTGTATAAGATTCCTGACCACTATGAAGTACAAGAAGTCTTCTTAACCCTGCCCCTAGCCACCTCCGGCAGAGAACATGCTCCAGATATCCTACTAGGAGCATTAATTAATAATTAGTTCACTGCATCTGCTACATATTATTCCACCTGTGAATAGAAAGAATCTGGAAAACACTCCCTGCTGGGATATATTACAACTGGATTAGGAAGCACTTCTACTGCGCACCACCTAGGAGGACCATGTGGAATTAGTAATTAAGATATATGTGTCACAACCTCTGAGCTGTTGTCTAGTAATTACAAGACTTGATTGGTTAAATGTCATGAAGTACTTTTCACCATTTCTATAGCAAAGAAATACATACAATGTATAGGTCTACTATATGGTGAAACCGATATGCAGTCTACTACAAGTTTAATAAATGAGGGTCACATAAAAATAAGTCCTCATGCACATGACCAGATGTTTCATCCGTGTGCTATCCGCATTTTCTGTGGATAGCACACTGACCCATTCATTTCTATAGGACCACACACACATCTGGATTTTTTGGAAGATCAAATTATAGAACATATCCTATTCTGGTCTGCATTGCAAAACAGTTGTGCACAAGATAGCCGTATGTCACGGATCTGTGGTTCGCAGACTGAAATACGGACACAGTCACAGGGGTGTAACTACCATAACGGCAGACCGTGCGACTGCTATGGAGTCCAGGGCAAGAGAGGACCCAGTTGGGATCATCCCCTCTTCTACTAGGGGTCAAAACTTGGTCAGGACTCTACCCTCTAAAGAAACAACTTTTAGCAAATGAGGCAGTGGGAAAATGGCCCAAGGGTCATTGAAAGTGGTTTAGGCAGAAACCCTTCTGTCCTTTGTGGGGGGCCTGGTTCGATCCTTGCTATGGGACCCGTACTTCTCTATGTACGCCACTGCACAGTCGTGTTCACGAGGCCTACAGACGGAACCAAAGAGGTCAATGGTTGTATCATAATAACTCCACCAGTTATCAAAGCCATTAATATGCACTAATTCTAATGGAATAAACAATTATAAGAGTACTGTTACAAGTGCAGCTTCAGATGTGGCTACTACAGCTGTGCTCTGCCACCGGAAACCAAAGCAAGTACAGGAGCGACCCAGCATTTAGTGGTTACCCCGCTAACACTGTAAGGTAGGGCTACCTAATATTCCTTACTTTTTATAGAACCTATTAGGAAGAAGATAATAACCAACTTAAAAGACCATCAACATAAGAAAATCATGACAATCTTATGTGGGTATAGTTGGCTTGAAATGCGTAAGCTTCATTATCTTCCTCTGTGATAAAGTGATAAGAGAAGGTTGACTGCATTTCCACCATTTTATCATATGATTGGGGATGTATATGCATTATTTTGCAAGTCCATGCACTGTATTTACCAGGCAGGTGTGTGACCCAGCATGCAACAGTCACTCCTATGAAAGGGGGCTGCCACCGAGGGTTTGGAGGTTTGAAATTACCTTCAATCCTAATATTAACTGTGTAGTTGTGTTATATACTGTAGACATTGTAAAGCACTGTTAGCAAATTACTTTTTGTATGGAGCTTTAGTTGGCCACTGGATGTTGGTATTGTTTGAGTACTGTATGGTACTACTTTCTATGAACTGCTATTAGGCACTGCCCAGTATATTATTTTTGCATTGTATGTTGGTGGTATCAATGTCTAGCATTTTTACTGAAGTACCTGTATGAAAGTGGTATTTTGCCACCATATGGTACTGTTATATTGGCAACTAAGCCAGTTTCCCTTTACATCAGTTTAAATAAATCTCCCCCAATGTGTCAATTTTTGCACTATACCACAGGCACCAGGCAAAAGAAGACGCTTTGGCTCTAAGAGCATGAAGAGTGATTTCTTCTGGTGCTAATTTTACAGTATTGTCGAAAGTATTACTTAAACTATATCAGGAGTGCAGAGAAAGTTGTGCTGCCTATGTGACCCATCTCATGTCTACTTCCACAATGGATCTAATTTGTAATCCTCATGGATAACACCATTGATTTTATTTGCACCACTCAATATACTGTAGCGAGCTGTACCTCAGTATGTTGACCTATAGTGCACTCTTTGGGGCCTCTAATATGGGAAGCCACATTGCCTATAATATTATCAATGTTGAGTACATGACACGGTACGGTCCTATCTAAGAAACAAAGATCCAGGTAAGGTCATCGTGAATAAAACATATGGGGTCATTTATCAAAATGGTGTAAAACAGTACTGGTTTAGTTGCCCCATAGCAACCAATCAGATTTAACCTTTCATTTTTGACAGCTCCTTTCGAAAATGAAAGGTGGAATCTGATAGGTTGTCTGTTTGCAACTTAGCCAGTTATACTTTACACCAGTTTGATAAACAGCCCCAATAGTGTACAATGACCACGATACTTGTGGGTCAGCAATCACTAAACAATATGTTGGATTCCACGTGGCTTCCTCCATACTTTGCTGCAGTACGTAAGAGAAGTCTTCTTAGAACAGGGCTCAGCAACCTTCGCACTCCAGCTGTTGTGAAACTACAATTCCTAGCATGCTCCATTCATTTCTACTAGAGTTCTGAGAAGAGCAGAGCAAATATACATGCTGGGAGTTGTAGCTTCACAACAGCTGGAGTGCCGGAGGTTGCCTTCCCCTGTCTTAGAAGAGTGAAGAACCTTTAGTAGTCTGAATCAGAATGGAACAATCTGCTCGGCTTCATTCGTGGTTCGTGCATGTAATGATAACACACATCACTTCTAAAGAAGGAGCCTTTAGGTGGGTCTGGCACCCCACTTCTCTCAAAACGTCTTAGGTAGAGATTATAGATGAGCAAATCAGTTCTAATGAATAGATTTGTCTCATCAGGAGGGATTGTTCACCTGTTGGGGGCCTTTCCGGCAGGAAATTGTCAGGGCCAGGCTAAATGGACAGATCTGTCAATATTGCAGCAAGTGGGCGCTTCTTCACCTACGGGGACAGCCCCTCACAAGAGAAGAAGCCCTGCTGATGAGACAAATCAATTCGTTCATCTCTAGTAGAGATGAGTAAACTGTTCAAAATTTTAATAGAGTTTGATGCAACCGAATCAGTCGACCAATTCGATTGGGTCTGAATAGATTTTTACCCAAATCCAAATTATTCCATCTGGCCTGAAAATTTGTGTATGACATCCTGAGGTCTCCTAAGACTTTTATATTTTTTCTCTTGTCTCTCACTCTCTCTCTCCTCTCTCCAAAATTCACCAGAATTGAATGACCAAAGATTTGGATTTGGATGCAACTTGAATTTTTGCAAAACAAGAAGTTGCTTGTCTTTACTCTTAGCTGTTCCTTAAAGTGGTTGGAAACCTTTTTTTTTTGGGGGGGGGGGGGGGGGAAGGGGGTCTTAACAAACTCCACCTTCTTGGCAGACCTGCAAATGAAAGCATACTTACCTGCTCCCCACCGATGGTTCGCAGCTCCTACACTCCCAGGCCTCAGCTGCCTCATTCAGGTCCCCCTCTGTCAAGATCTTGATGCAGTTGCAGCCAATCATTGGCTGCACGGATGACCTGCTCACTTTGTACCACGTGACCAATTGACATGGCGCCACGAAGGAAAGGTCACTGCTGCGGCCAACGATAGTCTGCAATGGCATCAAACTGAATGTAAACAGTGGAGGACCTAAATGAGGCAGCCAAGGATGGGACACAAAAGATCCAGGACCCAACGGTGAGTAGCACGTAAATATGCTTGCCTTTTCAGGTCTGCCTGGTAAGGGGGAGTTTACAAGACATTCCAAAAGCTGGTCTCAACTTCAGATAAGTCACTTGAACTGGAACAGGAATTGCTCTGGAATCTGTATTTATCAAGAGCATCCTAAAGGTTTTCACATGAATTGTTGTATATACAGTGATGGCTGCGGGAGATGAAGCTTTTCTCCTTCTTATTAGACATGTGAAGGATTTCCAGAAGGTGTCTCCATTTACTCCACATTACTGGCTTCCTATGTAACTGGGAGTAGTCTGTCTGTGGTTAGAATAGCGAAATTATATAGTAAGCCATGATGGGCTCATAACCCAATGTATAGGGCTGTGGAATATGGTTCAAAAATATTCAAGAAATCTAACGGCAGAAATCCCTTTTCCTAGCAATTGAAAGCACAGTAGGCTGACTGTTTCACCCTGACCGCTGAATAGGGCTCTTTGAGTTAATATATAATCGCATTTCACCATCACCTACACTATGAAAAGCATTCTCTGGGTTGATGCCACTCTGCATTGAACGCATGACTTGTCTTTACATGGTATACTCTGGCAGGCTCCAGAACTGTGACGCCTGCAGTGACAGGGTATTCAGGCAAGTCAGCCACGGTCAGGATGCTAATGAATGAAAAGTAGACACGTTTGGTCACATGCAACATGCAGGCCGGTTACAGGCTCAGCATGATACTCATTGTTCTTCACAAGAGAAACATCAAAATGGAAGAGCTGCACTGTGCTTCAGGATTGGATGCTAACAGGACATAATGTCCTATACCAGGCTTGCCGTTCCCAATGATTTTACCCATCAATTGGTAATTTTTTTTTTTACACCTTTTTACACCTAAACAAATATTTATATTCTGTATTCAATCCTTACAATGGATTGTTCATCCCCACCCATGATGACTATTTAATAAGAGGTTGCATGGTGTATTACAATAATACAGCGCATGCTGTCTTATAATTATGCCCCTAGGGTATTGTTTTATGATCCTGCACTCCAGAAATCTGTCTTCAAAAAGCTACAAAGTGGGGCACAAAAAATTTGCAAGGTTTGAAATTTTTATGCCACCACACCAAAGTGGGTTTTAGTGGTTAGCTTGCTGAACTGATTTAAGACAGATTTATTAACTGCAAATAAAAAATAAAAAAGTTTATAATATACTGCATAGTGCAATAGGTATTACTATGCTGCATATATTATGTAATAATATACTGCATAGTGCAATAGTCAATAATATGCTGCATAGTGCATTAGGTATTACTATGCTGCATATATTATGTAATAATATACTGCATAGTGCATTAATTATATGCTGCATAGTGCATTATGTAATAATATGCTGCATAGTGCATTAGGAAATAATATGTTGCATGGTGCATTAGGTACTAATATGGTGAATGGTGCATTAGGTACTAATATGGTGAATGGTGCATTAGGTATTACTATGCAGCATATATTATGTAATAATATACTGCATAGTGCATTAATTATATGCTGCATAGTGCATTATGTAATAATATGCTGCATAGTGCATTAGGAAATAATATGTTGCATGGTGCATTAGGTACTAATATGGTGAATGGTGCATTAGGTACTAATATGGTGAATGGTGCATTAGGTATTACTATGCAGCATATTTTATGTAATACTATATGGCATAGTGCATTAGTTAATTATATGCTGCATAGTGCATTATGCAATAATATGCTGCATGGTGCATTAGGTACTAATATGGTGCATTAGGTACTAATACAGGTGAAACTCGAAAAATTTGAATATCGTGCAAAAGTCCATTTATTTCAGTAATGCAAATTAAAAGGAATTGCATTAATGCAGCTTAAAATTAGAATTAAGTGAAAAGGTTCAATATTCTAGGCTCAAAGTGTCACACTGTAGTCAGCTAATTAATCCATACCCCCTGAGCTAAGGGTACCTCAAAATTAAGACTTTGGGGTTTCATAAGCTGTAAGCCATAATTATCCAAATTATAACAAATAAAGGCTTGAAATATCTCACTTTGCATGTAATGAGTCTCTCATATGTTAGTTCCACCTTTTAAGTTGCATTACTGAAATAAATGAACTTTGCTCAATATTCTAATTTTTCGAGTTTCACCTATATGGCGCATTTGTTAATAATATGGTGCATAGTGCATTTAGCATTTTTACACTGCTCACTTCAGGCTTTGAAAAGCAGGTGGGTTATTGCATAATGCAATAACATAGATCATAGTAAATTACTGATAACGTGGTATATGGGTGCAGTATATTGGTAATAATATACCCAATAATAATGTAATAATGTAGCGCATTATTCCTAGTAGATGCTGTAAGGTGCATCATGCAATAACGTAGTAGACTGTGCTTTATATAATAATGGGGCACATAGGGCATTTACTAATAATGTACATATAATGCAATATGTAATAAAAGGTAGTAGACGGTACATTATATAATAATGGGGCAGATATAAAAATGCGCACATAATGCAGCATGTAATAACATAGTAGTAATCGATGGTGCATTATATTATAATGTGGTTTGCATGGTGTGTTATGTAATAAGGTAAGTAGATAGTGCATTGTTTAATACTGTGGCAGATTGTGCATTATTTAATAGGGTAGTAGACGATTTGTCACACAGTAACATGGTGCATGCTGCATTCTTTAATAACATAGTAGATGCTGTACGGTGCTTTATGTAGTCGGCGATAGCGAGAGTGCATGATGTCATAATGTGGTGCATGGCCTATTATGTAACAAGTTAGTAGATGGTACATGGTGGACTATTTAATGCAGCAGGTAACATATTAATACATATGGTGTTAGGCATTGGATGGTGCATTGTCTGACCATGAGGCGCATTGTGCATCATGTAATAATGTAGTAGATGGTGCATCATGTAATAATGTAGAGAATGGCAAATCATGTAATGCTGTAGTAGAAGGTGCATCATGTAGTAACATAGCAGATGCTACATGGTACGTCATGTAATAGATAGTGCATTATGTAATAACAGAGGAGATGCTACATGGTACGTCATGTAATAGAAGGTGCATCATGTAGTAACATAGCAGATGCTACATGGTACGTCATGTAATAGATAGTGCATTATGTAATAACAGAGGAGATGCTACATGGTACGTCATGTAATAAATGGTGCATTATGTAATAACATAGCAGATGCTACATGGTACGTCATGTAATAGATAGTGCATTATGTAATAACAGAGGAGATGCTACATGGTACGTCATGTAATAAATGGTGCATTATGTAATAACATAGCAGATGCTACATGGTACGTCATGTAATAAATGGTGCATTATGTAATAACAGAGGAGATGCTACATGGTACATTGTTTACTAGATGGTGCAATATGTAATAACATAGCAGAGGCTACATGGTACATTGTTTACTAGATGGTGCATCATGTAATAATGTGGAGAATGGCATATCATGTATAGATGTAGTAGAAGGTGCATTATGTAGTAACATAGCAGATGCTACATGGTTTGTCATTTAGTAGATGGTGCACTATGTAATAAATTGGTGCATGTTATATTATCTGACAATGTAATAGATACCGCATGGTGCAATATGTAATAATATGTTACATGCTGCATTATTAAATAACATAGCAGACCTTACATGGTGCATCATGTAGTAGAAGGTGAATGGTGTATTATTTAATAATGAGGTTTATGATATATTAACAATATGAGGCATGATGGGATATCATTTAATAATGATGCATGTGATGTATAATAAATCAATCAGTATACTGGAACCATCAAATGGGGAGTCAGATAAAATTCAGCTGTATTGGTTACTAGGAGTTACACCAAATATAAGCCCACTACTCTCTATTAACTACAATGTGTTAATCATCAATTCTAAGAGGACATTTAAAAAGCGAATACATTAAATTATAGTAAAATGAATTTAAATTGAAATTCACATATGGACCTATAGGCTTCTAATGGAGTATTTTTGGAGACCACATCTCTGTCTTGGAGCTCTTTGGTAAGCAAAAGAAATGTGACAACAATTTTCAGCAGAGATGTGAACATCAAACACTTACAACAAAGCAAAAGAGAGAAGGGAGAAAGAAGAAGATGGCTTCATACACATAAAAGAATTTTCTTTGCAATGTTCCTCATCTCCTGACATTTGCAGAATAATGAGGGAGCTCTTTGGAGACCCAACTTTTCGCTAAAATATTTCATCTTTTTCTTCCACTTCCATTTTTTTCCATGGGATGGGAGAAGAGAACATCTTGGTATTATATGCATTCAGTAAATCTCTTCTCTCAGCACATAGTACATAGGCGGTGGGGGGTGGGGGGGACAATATATGAAATTAAATGAAGCCCTCCGAGAGGAGAAACAATAAAGAGTGAATAAGAATGGAGAAGGGACGGATAGTCTTTTGTGTGGCCGTCACAAAGGGAGGATGGGGAGACGTTAGTCAAGGTTCACACCCATTTGACTTTAACGTTAAAAACAATTCAGCCCTTGAATTCATAATCATGGCTACAGTATGGTCGGGGAAACCTCTGACAGAGGACAATACGTTATAACAAGTAACTGTTCCCCACCTACCAGGTAAACAACATGGACTTCCAAATACACATAAAGACTCACTAGATGAACAGTGGTAACAGGAATAGTGGAAATCAAGACAGGTACTCATTATTCTTCTAGATTCAAGGGACGCCAAGGCAGAATATAAAATTCAGCAAACTATAATAAACATGACTTGCATAATACAGAATACATTACAGGGCGCAACAAAAGAAAAGGCAGCATATGTTGAACAGACCAGTAGTCCGAGGGTTACTGACTGTTGGCCTCTCTGTTAACAAAGGCCACTCCACCATATGCTGGCCAGCAGTGAATGAAGAGGGAACTTCTGTGCTTCTGGTGTCCTCACAATGCATATTCAAAGAAAGAAGACAGATGTAGATAGTAATTGAGGTTTTGGAAACCCTAATAACTGTTTACTAAGTAACTGAAAATGGGGTGATCTGTAGGTAGCAGCTACAAACTTTGCCAACCTTATTCTTCTGTTCTTCTACACTCAGTCCATATGGGATGAGAAAACATATTTCATTGCCCATATGGATTTTAAGCATTTTTTTTCTGCGCTGATGGATTGTATGGCTTCATGACCATATGTGTTGAAAAATTGTCTATTATCTTGACGTTAAAAATTCTCAGCATCTATTTTGACACCTGGTGGTGCAAAAATATTATAATTTTTTTAACTTTTTTTATTTTAATTATTTTTGAATTAGATAAAATATATAACTTCGTTGAGCTTGATGGACTTATGTTTTTTTTTCCAACCGTATTAACTATGTAACTATGTAACCCCAGCTGCCTTGTCTCCATTTCATTGGGTAAATATTAAGGTACAGTAAGCCATGATAAGGGACTGACATGAGCTGCAGCCACCTCGAGACTACATGGGTGCATGGTAGTTAAGGCTGACTGTCACAATGCATTGTGGGGCTATGGCAGCAGAACAAAGGGTTTTGAGCAAGGACCTGGAAGCTTTCGTAAAAAATAGAGTGGTAATAGGATTAACAGGTGGAGCTTTCTTTGAAATTTTCAATAATAGATTTTTTTTCTTTTTCTTTAAATTTTTATGTTCTAATTTGTCCAAAAGGCCAAAATCCATGAGAACCGAAGTCTCCTACATGGGGTGCATTTTTTTAATACTGGTTATGATATAGATTGTGTTTAACCCATACTCAGACCTGGCTCACGGAGCTGCGGGGGAGGGGGGGTATTGAGGTGGCAAGTCAGGTGAGAATGGGTTGAAATGTGTATCCTACGTGGCCAATGTAGCAGCACTAAGCGGTGCTGATCAGTCAGGCAAGTTACACAGGCATTTTTCTAATCACCTTTAATGGGCAGAGTGACAAGTAGCATGTGTGCTGCTCCAAGCTGCTGTTTACAAGACCCTCCCAGAGCTGGTTTATAGCATCCTAAAATACCGTAACAATAGGGAGAATAAAAGACGATGGAATAAAACTAATCATGTCGGCTAATAAAAATGGTAATTAAAACGCAACATGCTTCCTGGGATTGTCTACTAGAGAACCTCACTTGAACGAAAATGGTGGTAAATTACCCCATTTACATTTTCACATTAAGAAGCATATTAAAAAAAATAGTAATTATCATTTATAATAACTAACCAGAAATCGAATAATTCTGTTAGTTTTCAAATTGGAAACTTTTGCAGTTTTCAAATTTGATTCTATTTTACTATTTTCTACCATTAGTATCAGACTAATCATCTTTTATGTACTTTATTGCCTTTATTGCTTTTGAGACAAATTTTGAGCACATATATTAGATATATATATTTCTTTATGCTCTTTTTTTCCCTGGAAAAAAATATTAATTTTCAAGGGTGTGTAACATTTTTTGTCACCAGATCCATAAATTCAGTCCAATTTATGTAGTGTGTACTTTCCAGATTATTAAGCAGACCATTACTCATTATAAAATCAATATCGATTTAACCAATATGCCCCCAAGAGATATATCTAAAAGGTCACATGCAAGACGTCACATTTTCCCTGCTTTGAGTTTAATTATGGATATTATTAATTGGTGCTGCCACAGGAAGTTTGGAGCTGTATTATTTTTTTGTAGAAATTTGAGCTAACATTTACAGCTAGTTTTATGAGGGAAAGGCCGGTGATTTTAAAACTCAGATATAAAAAAAAATTATTTAGTGATATTAAAAAATAGCACAATATCCTGTGATATTTCATTCATGATGGGCTGTACCACCAGGCTTATCAGAATAATATACAGGTGATCTAAAAAAAAGGGACTAAAGTCTAAACATTTTGATGAAAAAAATTTAGATTTTGCTGCGTTCTAAATTTAGAACTTTTTAATATACCGTCATAAACTGGTGTGACTATGAGGTAGCAAAAAAATTATAATAATGATCATAAAATTTGCGAATAAAAAAAAAATATTCTGATAAAATACAAAATAAACTGAATAATATTAGCAATAATATTAGATGTTATAACTAAGACTTGAATTACTTGCTTAGCACATAAAGTAAAACAATTACCTGTAGACTATTATAGTATCATCCCCCAATAAATTAGATTTTACATGAAAAAGTACAAATGTAATCTGGACAAAAATCACATTCATCATGGAGAACTTTAATTTGATATAATTACGTTGAGTTATAGAACTGAAGTAAGATAACCCCTACCTCCAGAATACTTCAAGGGTCCTATTGCATTAACCCTTGTCTTCCTGGATGCAGTATACACGTCATATACATCATATGCCCAATTTACTAGACATTTCTTTGGAAAGTAATATTCAGTCTGAACACTTTGAAGCAATGAGGAATTTTTTAGTTCAGGAATACTTAACAGTAATTCTGAACACCCATTTCTATAGTATTTAAACTGCGACCTGAATAAACATGAAAAACAAGTGTAAAGTTACCTGGTAAGTGCTGGTGGCATCTGTATTGCTGTCAGTGCCCAAAGCAGAGAGCTTCTCCTTGAGTTTGTGGTGGGACCGGTGACGCAGGCAGTAGATGACCCCAGAACCAGCAAGAACCCCAATAATACAGGCGATAGAGATCAGAGTGAGGACAATAAACTTAGTTGAATCTTCTTCTTCCAAACGATGAGGCAAAAGCTTCAGCTTGCTTCTCTGTGGGAGAGGAGAACACAACCAAAAATAAGTCACAAAGAATCCAAACTCAACAACAGCAAAGACAGGACAATAGTCCTCCAAAATGAACACTGGTGAACCCTACACTACTAACAGGGTAACCTCGAAGACATGTGCATACTGTTTGAAGAGCTAAGAAGCACAGAAATTCAATACACACTATCTGAACTCTAGAAATGGGAAGAAAACGTGAAGTACACTTGTACCTGAGGAGAGGACGCACCGAGAGGTTACATCAATCCATGGGTTACAGTAGAGCGCACATCAATGCATAATCCCTGGACTGCACTCTCCTTGCATCCATGTGTAAAGTTGTCCAATAATTCCCCCTCATTAGCTTCATTATAAAGGTGTATTAGCAACAATTAAAAACCCAACAGGAAAAAAAATGTGAAAAGCCTGGGCAGGCAGATTGCTGCAGGGCGCTGTGGGCACCCTTCCCTGCTCACAATTAGCAGAGAAATGAATTGGGGAGCAGTGCTGCCTGCTACAAGATGAGGACAATTAGCAAACTCTTTCCAGCACCTCATTTCGCGTGCTAACAAAATGGATTTTTCCCCATGAATGCCTGCCTGGCCTATTCATTATCTCTTGTCTATTAGTAATTTTCTGCTCCGTATTCAGCTGGCCAGCTCTTAATGTCCTCCTGTCTTGCAGTGTACACAGTGCCTCTAATGTTAGGCCCAGTCCATTTTTATCTTGGCACCATAAAGGACACCGAAGCAATTATCGCCAGTCTTGACTGTAAAAGCTTGTCATTAATTAGCCTCTTGCCTTCAGTGCAGTGGATTAGCTATTGCATAGGCTGAATTAATGGAAATGGACATTCAATAAGACTCCCAAGCTCTTCTCGCCTGGTTTCAGAGGAGGAGGATTGTTAGGTTTGGCAGCCCCAGGAGGTGGATAGAAAAAGAGAAGGAAGGAGGAGGGGAGGGGAAAGACTGAAAACCCCCCTCTAAGCCGCGCAGAATGGATCTGAGATGCATGTGTGGCTGAGAATACAGCTCATTGTCAGAGGCAACGAACAAGCCTTCGATGGCCCCACCCTGTGGTTCGATCCTCCCCTCTACCCCCCAACGCAAGGCTACAGCCATGGGTGTGCACCCCCTAAAACACAGCCAGCCCTCTGCGCGATACGAAATTTTAACAAGTCACGGGGATCCCTTTTGACGGAGATCCACCCCTTCCTCACTATTGTCTTCCCATAACTCTCTACACAATGTTAAAATCTTCAGCTCGCACGAATATTCAAAGGGTTAACCATACTGTATAAGTTTTTTTTTTTTTTTTGTCAAGTAAACGTCATTGTGAGCCCCCACATGAAGAAGATGCCAAGCAGATAAGTTTTCCAGGCTCCGGGCACGTCTTTCAGAACGCTCGATAGCGATTCCCATATTCGCAAAGATTTATATCAGATTTTATCGTCTACAAGATAATTATTGGCTACATTACATCGATTTATACCGGCAGCTCTGACCTGTTCACTGTAGCATAACCAAGACCTGGAGGATTACCATACATAACAGGCAGCTGGAAGATTCCAGCTACCCGAACAGCAAGAGACTCACCCATACTTAACATAAGGACCGTAGACAAATACAAGCATATGCAATCAAACCCAGTGCCTGCCCAGAGTTGGCATACATACACACCCACCATAGTAACTTGTTAATCTATGTGATATACTTTTCCATGAAATGACTCAATAAATCTCCGCTTGCCTGAATTTTCTTTCTATTTAAAACTGTGCACACCTACACAGCCCCATCCACAGTCTCTTCTCCCTGCCAAGCAGAGTCATTGACGTGTTCCACATCTGCCTGGGGATCTATTCATGCTCTCAATCAGGGGGCGTATTGGGGTTATAATAGGAAAAAAGGGAAGAAAATATAAATTCTGTAACAAAAAAGAAATAAAAATAACCCCTTAAGTGCTATAACTTTAAGACATCTAGTGACTTAGTGACCAGTTTCCAAGGAACTTGAGACTACGGTGGAGATTTGTCACAAAGAGACTGAGCGTTGTCATAAATTACTCCAAATTTATCAAAAGTTGGTCCATCAAGTCTAACACTTCTGTCTTGAGATGTTACTCCACTTTCTATCCCACCCCTTTACTGGAGGAAGATTGCAGCAATATTTGTGAAATCTGCCTTAAAACACCTCAAAAGACTATACACGACCACTTTGCAAATAAGCCCAAAAAGTTTCAAAGTATTTTGCTACTTTTGGAACCTGAAATTGTGAAGTGAACGGCTTAATACATTCCCACCATTACCTACAAGTATGGCAAGTGGCAACAGGATGTATAATAAGCAAATATTACACAAACCCCCAAAAATTTTATAGTGTCACATTATAAGGATTTTACATTTTTTGGGATATGTAGTGTCATTTGTGTTGCACATATACCGGCCATATTCTTTGGACATCATACATGTCAGCGATCAAAACATGGCATCAAACGTGGGGGGTTTAGGTTGGCTCATTCCCAGCCACATTTTGAGACCTTAAAAAATCATGCAAATTTTTAAAAAAATATGAGGAACCACAACTTTTTCATGGGCACAGCGAGCATTGGGCTTGTGTGCTAAACATTTTTTGGCTGCCTACAAGAACCAATTTAGACAATTTCTTGTGGCTGAATTGACTGAAAAATAAAAGGAATAGATGACCAGCAACAAGATACAGTCAGAAAAATCATAATCTCTGAGGTCAAGACTGAAGACAGGACATTCGTGCCTAACACGAAGTGGAAACAGACCTGACAGGAAGTAATAATAGTAATAGTAGTAGTAATAATAATATGCCTCTGACACAACTGGAAGTTAGGGAGCAGATCAACCAAAAAGGACAGGGGGCAGCCTGAATGTTTTAGGGTCAGTGAATAAAACTCCAATCAATCATAGTCTGGTATCTCACCGCACACTCCCATCATTGTGACTCGGGCTATGCCTGGCACAGGGCCATTTAGTAACACTTCACAGTATACGTGCCTACAGAATCCTGAACGCAAAAGGTCATATACAGAATGCCCATGTCTATGGGTTCATCTGAGTTTGTCCAAGACAGCAGACCTGATTTTGTCCTTTGGCAATATATATATATATATATATATATATATATATATATGTTTCTATAGGACTACAGGTCAATTCAGCATTTTACTTTAACTCGGCAATGTATGAATAATTCTGCCCCCCAAAATGGCAATTTCATCCATGGCCTTCATAGATACCTAGAAAGCTGTCCAAGTAAAAAAAATAAAATAAAGAAAAAAAACACTTAATCTTTATGATATCAGAGGAAAAGGCTCTTCCCCTTTTAATCTACAAGGACGGTATACGCACGCCCACTGATGTGGAAGGGATTAAACCCCTATAGAGTTTAACTCCACACAACCTTTGCCCCAGCAAACACAAGTCAGAGTTCACTTATTATCCGTCTCCTGAGTTCTGCTGGGAGGGAACAAAACGTCAAGGGGAAAGGTTACAATCTGCATTATAAAAAAACAAGATTTTTTTTTTTTTAAGTTTTTTTAGGGATTATTTTTTGTCATTTAATAGAACCCATGATCATGTGCCACAGGTCCAGATTTAGAAAGGTCCCATATCCACTGTCCTCACTGAGGTCGACCTGTTAACCCTTTTTTCTTTTTTTGCTGGAAATCATTTGCTGCAGTCGCATCATTATTTTATTAAATTTATATGCACAGTTTTACGGCTAATCAAAAGGTTTTTCTCAGTATGACTAAATCTATTTCGTTGCCACCATCCCACCCTTAATAGGTTTTCTAAGCACCGCCTGCTGTTTTATATAATATCCTTTTATGTCTTCTCTATCAGGGAACATAAAATATAGCTACTAAAAAGACAGGTTTTATGTAAACTACAGTATAATTTAAAACCAAAAAAAAAAAAAACATGGTCATTACCTATTTTGTATAATTACAGCTGCTTATCTGTCTTGGAAAACCTGGTACCAGCAAGCTGCTCCAAGCTCATGATGATCGTCATCATGCTGAGACTTGTGGTGCAACACCGTCGTACAGTAGGCTGCCTTTAGGCCATGGCCATTATATCTGATTATACTTTCTTTTTTTATTTAAATGCTGCCCTGTACCAGGAATATGTGACCCAATAACATCCACACAGAGGGCAGATTGGTATGGTACATATATATATATATATTATAGAGAGAGAGAGAGAGAGAGAGAGAATCATGCATATAGTACAAAATGTGTAAATGTGTTCCCATTGATATGTAGTATAACATTATGTATAGAGACGCAGCATCTTATTCTAGTATGTTATTTACTTATTTGGATGCTGTGATGTAACTAGAGGTCTTTAATAATCTGATTTTAACAAGAAACAGCCAGATTACATCTATCAATCAATCAATTATCTATCCACTCTATCAATCTTTCTATTATTTATCTATCTATCATTTATATAGTATCTATCGCTCTATCTAGCAATTATCTATTATCTAGATATAATCTATCAATAGAATTACTATCTATATTTTATCCACAGTATGTGTTCAATGTCTATCACTTATCTATGTATCTATCTAATCTATTTATCTATCTATTCAGTACCTATCTTATCTATCTAATATCTATCACCTATTATCAATCTATGCAATATATCATCTATTTATCTCTCTGTCTATCTAGTATCTATCTATTTATCTAGATATATAATCTATCAATAGAATTACTATCTATATATTATTTACAGTATGTGTTCAATGTCTATCACTTATCTATATATCTATCTAATCTATGTATCTATCTAATATCTATCACCTATTATCAATCTATGCAATATATCTATCTAGTTTCTATATATATATATATATATATATATATCTCAATTATCTATCTATCATCTATGTATCTGACTCTCTATTATCTATATCTATCTATCTATCTATCTATCTATCTATCTATCTATCTCATATCTATCTATCTATCTATCTATCTCATATCTATCTATCTATCTATCTATCTCTCTCTCTCTCTATCTATCTCTGTCTAGTCATCTCTTCATGCATCCATACACCTTCCTCCCGTCAGACTTTCTGCCATTCACAAGCTCATTTGTGTTGTCTGTGCAGCTAAATGTTGTGATAAGTATAACGCAGGTCTCCTCGCTGGTATGAAGCCTGCTGTCAGCTCAGTCACCTGCCTCCATTCTCCAGTGTTCCTGGAGTAACATGTGGATGGTGCAGTCAGGACTGTGCTGGGGAGAAGCCTGGGTTAATTAGAGGCATCCTGTCAGGAATCAACTCAAATTGTGCGAGGGCTGTTTAAATATTAATGAACATGACATTTACAGTCAGATGTTGTCTTAAAGTAGAGCACTTCTACTCGGCGCTGGGTCAGCGTCTTACAGCTCAGCACGCCGGTATCCTCCGTCTATATCAGTGGTCCAGGTATTATATTGAGAACTGTGATATACGCCATGGACATATCTGACAAGAAGGCCTTAAAACTAACTCCCTCTTGGTTGCAAAATGGATGAAATGATTCCTATATTCAACCATGATTTTCCCTCTGAAATTTTTTTCTCATTTATCTACACAATAGAGATG
The DNA here is from genome assembly GCF_014858855.1 of Bufo gargarizans. Classification (NCBI taxonomy): domain Eukaryota; kingdom Metazoa; phylum Chordata; class Amphibia; order Anura; family Bufonidae; genus Bufo; species Bufo gargarizans. The sequence continues at coordinate 418,283,208 of NC_058084.1, forward strand.
GAAAAATCTAGAAGAAAAAAACAACAACAAAAAGTTAGGTATTGCAGATAACCCCGTGGCCTGAAGACCTGGATCTACACAGTAATAAATATACTGTGATAGACCCCATCCAGGGCACTTATTACAATACATCTACCAGACTGATCAGGCGCCACAGACTGGAAATACACCAAGAGAGTACTTTTTAATATTGAAAACATTTCGTACAAGTAAAAAATAAAAAAATAAATCTAATTAATTTATGCCCCCTGACTCTATTTACTTCTATGGAGAGCGTGTGGTTCATTACAGGGCTTGCCCCATGTATTAATGACATCATGTCTAATAAATCTCACCCAGCATCACCCATATGGCAGATAGCAGGTGAGGTGTCAGAGCGCTGCTCTGGGGCTTAGTATTCTGCATCCCTATTAGCAGAAGGAGCAGGAGGCAGGGTGAGGCTGTGCACCCCGGGTGTGAAGATCCTTTGTGCTCAGGGAGGCATTGTTCCTCTGTGCAGAACAAATTGTACTTGCAAATCCAGCATTCACAGACCCCCCCTAACTCAGGATTGGGGTGGGGTTGGGGTTGGGGTACTCGTGCTGTTTAAGGGATGCACAACTCTTTGTATGTATATCGCTGATGACTTTATGGCTCTGCTACTTTGATTTTAAATAAGAAGACTGAATGCTAAAAATACTATGTAGAATAGTAGAGTACAACTGGCATATAGTATAGTTACAGAAATAACTGTATACACATATTCTCATAGGGTGATAGTACAAATATATGTGGATAGATAGATAGATAGATAGATAGATAGAATCCGGGTAATAGTCCTACCACACCTTTGGGACTGACCAGACATTGATAATTCATAATCAATTCAATACAGTTCTTGCCTCAAACCATTTCCTAGATGCTTCTTTCTGAACTTTTAATACACCCTCTTACCCTAAAATATTAAGAGGCAGTTTTCAGCAAAGGCCAGATATCACATTCCAGAGTGAGACATAGATAATTCCTTATTCATAGACATAGATAATTCCTTACTTATGTAAATAGATAATTCCTCACTCATGGACATAGATAATTCGTGACTTATGGACATAGACAATTCCTGACTTATGGACATAGACAATTCCTGACTTATGGACATAGACAATTCCTGACTTATGGACATAGATAAATCCTATCTCATGGATGTAGATAATTCCTCATTTATGGACATAGATAACTCCTCTCTCATGGACATAGACAATTCCTCACTTATGGACATAGATAAATCCTATCTCATGGATGTAGATAATTCCTCATTTATGGACATAAATAACTCCTCTCTCATGGACATAGAAAATTCCTCACTCATGGACATAGATAACTCCTCACTCATTGACATAGATAATTCCTTACTCATCGACATAGATAATTCCTTACTCATCGACATAGATAATCCTCACTCATGTAAATAGATAATTCCTCACTCATGGACATAGATAACTCCTCTCTCATGGACATAGATAATTCTTCACTCATGGACATAGATAATTATTCACTCATGGACATAGATAATTCCCCACACATGAACATAGATAATTCCTCACTCATGGACATAGATAATTTCTCACTCATGGACATAGATAATTTCTCACTCATGGACATAGACAATTCCTAACTCTTGGACATAGACAATTCCTAACTCATGGACATAGATAATTCCTCACTCATGGACATAGACAATTCCTCACTCATGAACATAGATAATGTCTCACTCATGGACATAGATAATTCCTCACCCATGAAGCCTTCAGAGATTCCAGGGATTATCAACCCCAACGACAACTATATACTCCAATAATACAGATACTCCAAAACCCATCATAGCCAGATGAGTACTTATGACTTTACTCTACAGAAAATGCTTGCTGTCTTTTAGACATGCTGAAGCTATATTCAGTGGTGGTGGATCTCATCATGGCTTGCTGTATCTAGGCCATAAATATGGAGTACTAGAACCCAACTGTATTCTAAACTGTATACTAAAATGCCATAGGCACAGCCGTCACAGTGATATAAAAACATATGTACATAAAACTATACATGCACATAATAAAATTAAAAGAATCTTAGCTTCTAAAATGCAGATGAAAAATTATAAGGAAGCATTTTATAAACTACATTAGATGGATTTTTCTGCAGGTTTATAGCTATTATTTTTGCATTGATGGGGCAGTAATTTTAGAACTATATAATATGTTATCTGACACGTAATTAAAATGGGGTTATGAATACTGCGTAAACTTTATCATATTTCAGCATATTTATAATGCCAATATTACTGTCTGTTATATGCAGGTTTATAGATCATAACACCTTCTAAAGGCCTGGCTCTACTGGAATACAAATTCATTTACCTGTACCATTTCTATAAATGCCAATATATTATATATCACATTGTGTTCAGCAGAGTGAAAATACTGAAATTATATTTAATAAATTCATTAAAAAAATCTACTTATATATTTATTTTGAGAAATATGAATCTTCTTGGCCTTACAGTTATGATTACCGCAGTTCAGAGGTAAAATATGAACACGTTGAAACTGGAGCACAAACACGAGTGTACACTACATATTAATGAGTATTTTCATTAACCGTCTTTACACTTACAAGGCGCATTATCATCAGTACTGACCCAACGCTCCCCATCCCCCACCCTATCCACCTGCTACTGTCCTACAATGGTAAAGCTGGATTAACCCTACCGGGTCCCAGAACCTTCTTCACCACACACAGCACAGTTCTCCATACGAAATAAAAAAAAATGGAAAATATATTCCTGATCTACAATAAACATCTAGCAAAAGTAACAGTTCAGAGCACAGAAAGGAAAAATAGGAAAAAATAAATAAAGATAACCCAGTTGAGTTGATGCAGATGAATGGCAGCCATAAAACTTGAGTCATTTACCTGGTCCCATTGAAGTGATAAGGATTTATGAGTAAGTCTCCTTCAGGCGGAAAAAAAAACTGAAGATGTTTGCTAAACAAACAAAAAGAAAAAAAAGGGGGGGGGGGGAATGGACTAAATCCTTCTTCTGCATGAAACTTCTGGAGAGCCTCACACTCTCCACTTGAGCAAGAGGGTAAGCAACAGAAAAGAAAGAGACAGAGGGGGTGTAAGAAGGAGTTAGACAAAAGAAACTCACAAGGCAGATCCGGCAAAAGCTGGCATACAGCAGCTGCTGTCCAGTGGGTCTCACAGTGATGATCCCTTCATGGGAGGTTCTGAAGATAGCCGTTAAGAGGTTGAGGCAGCAGGTGCCTTCAGCACCATGGAGAGTTCCTCTCTACACCAGACGCCAGACCTGGCCCAGGTGATAGGAGCCAGTTCCTATTTAATCTGGAACCTCTTCTCGTTGTCATGGCTGGTGACAGAAAAGTGCAGGCAGGGCTGAGACCGGTCCTTATATCCGAGCCCCCCGTCTCATGCACATGGCCTATCCACTCGTTGCTATAGCAATACCTCCACATGTTGCTGACAGCAATTGGCTGTGGAGGCCCTCGCTGTTAATAGACCCTAGCTAGAGTGGAGAATATGAATGGGCTTGTGCTTTGTCACTCATTTGTAAAGCTGTGCGTGGCTATTCTTTTTTTTCCCCCTCCTTTCATTCTTTTTATTTAACATTTTGAACCAGTGTGCAAGATGGCAATTTAGAAGCTGAATGTAATAGACAACTAGGAGAGAAGATAGCCCCCCTCCTTCTTCAACCCTCCTTAAGAAACCTTTAAGGCTGATGTTAAGCTCTCTGCAAGGCCATGAAATTCTTTGCATGAGAATATGCACCATCACTAACATACTCATTACAAAATGACTAAGGTAAAATTCTGCCAAAATCTTTGCGGATGTTTCCCATTTAAAATCCAAGATTATTAACTCGCTGCTTTCCATACTTTCAGATTATACATACATCACTGCTTCAGATAGATTTTGAATTGAATTGGATTTCTCAGCACCATTTCACCAACATGGGGGACCTTCATAGCAATGGTGACACATAGCACCTCAGGTACTTCTAATTCAGTGGAAAACTCCTCAAAAGACTACCTTTTTGAGAAGACCAACTCCTTATGTTGACCAGATTTTCCATATTGGATTTTCAGTTCCACTATATATTAGCATGCACTGGTCATCTTCTTTGAGAAGCCTACCCCCTCTGGAAGACCACTTTTCCATGAAATGTAGGGGTTGTTGTCTTATATACTGAACACAGGGCTATCATATTTCCCTGTGTCGACTGTTTGCTTCGGTCTGGAACTGAAAGTGCTCTGGTTGCCTGGAAAAGTCTCTTTCTTTCTCTTTTTCTTAAATCACAAAAGTAGAGGTTCGGTAAATCAGAACTTTCTGAAAACTTTGGTCAAATATATTTATTTTAGAGTTGATTCACTCATCTAATCCCTAATCCCTAGAACCAGAAAGGGCTCACAATCTCATTTTCCAGTCTCAAGTACACACATACAAAGGTCAAAGTGAACCGAAAGGAAACCATACAAACTCCATGCATGTTGACCTAGTCCGACTCCAAGCTATGGCCACAACACCGCATGGCAGCCATAGGCTCTTGCAGAATAAAGTGTCCATGTACCATCCAGAGACATAGACAAGTTTTAAAATAGACCATACATGGATGGATGGGGTCTATTTGGAGTCTTGCCGGGAAAACGGACAAGGATAGAAGAACAATTGGTGGTCCATGCAGAAAATCACCCATGTTTATTATCTTCAGTCTAGGTGGTGTTCGTCCTAAATTTGGACAGCACCCGGACGCAAACATCGCTGGTCTGAAAGCGGCCTAGGTCTGAAGACACTCATATCTTATTCCATATTGCAGTAAGAACACAAAATGCTGACATGTGTCATGAGGACGACTGTTGCAGGGAAGCACATGGCCGGTCACTTTCTGTAACGCACATTGGTCCCCTCTCATCGTACGCTGTATGACATCATCGATTGTAGTCATTCACTGAAAAGCATAGACATGAAAGAGCAAAGTATAGACTGATAGCTTCGTTCTTGCTTCAATAATCACCATCGTTTCCCACCTGTCCTGTAAAAATGAGCAGTAATATGTCTCACCAAGACGTGGATAACTTGAAGGCTGCACTCACATATGGCTTGATGCCTGCTTCTTACTTGCCCCAAGCCAAAATACTGCCAGCTTCACCCAGCTCAACTATACGCTGTAGTTGTAATGAGTCTGACACTTGAGGACACACAGGGTTGATTTCACAGCTCAGAACTAACAGCGTGTTAACAAACCACCAGAGTCCTGTAAAGAGGGGGGAGGAGGGTTAAAACATTTTGGCTCATCTTGTTCTCTCCCTTTGCTAGGCACAGATATAACATTATGCCACTAAATGCCAATTTATAGGATCAGTCATAATATTTTATTTGTACCTTCTGACCTGGGAGGGTAGTACGTCAGATCCAGGTGACAGGGAGCGTGCACATTTCACCTGTTCTAATTAATATCTTTAATGTCAGATTCTGCTTATATCAATAAAAATTTAAATAAATTAAAAAACAAATTGAAAAAATAAAAATAAAATGTAATACTATTTTATCTTATGAATGGATTCATGCAGGCCTTTTTTTCTGGCGGAACGCACCGGAAACGGCGTTCCACCACCTATTTTCTGCCGACTCGCCCCGCCCCCCTTTAGTTACTGGGCCAAGCTGGCCCGCTGCTTAGGCCCCTGGGTCATGTGTAGTGACGTCGCTAGAGGCGTATGTTGTTCTTCCCCCCCCCCCGGGTGCCCCCCCCGCTGATTCCCCCAGGGGAATACTAATGAGCGCTTCCATTATGGAAGCGCTCATTAGTACCGAAGGACCAGGAAGCGGTAAACGCTCTGTACTTCCTGGTCCTCGGCTGTCGGATGTGCAGTGCTGCGCACAGGCATGAGGGCGCTCTGTGACCTCACGCTGTGCGCGCCAGTTCAGAGCACAGTCGACTGAGGAGAAAGAAAATTGCAGGCGGCGTCCAGGAGCAGGAGAGGTAAGTGTTTTTTTTTATTTTATAAAAAAATGTGGCTGCTGGGGACATAATAGGGGGCTAATCATGAGAGGCATAATGGGGGGCTAATCATGAAAGGCATAATGGGGGGCTAATCATGAGAGGCATAATGGGGGGCTAATCATGAAAGGCATAATGGGGGCTAATCATGAGGCATAATGGGGGGCTAATCATAAGGCATAATGGGGGGCTAATCATGAGGCATATGGGGGGCTAATCATGAGGCATATGGTGGCTAATCATGAGGCATATGGGGGGCTAATCATGAGGCATATGGGGGCTAATCATGAGGCATAATGGGGGCTAATCATGAGGCATAATGGGGGCTAATCATGAGGCATAATGGGGGCTAATCAGATGCATAATGGGGCTAATTACAGGCATAATGGGGGCTAACTAGAAGCATAATGGGGGCTAATTAGAGCCATAATGGGGGCTAATTAGGGGCATAATGGGGGCTAATTAGGGGCATAATGGCTTATAATGGGGGCTAATTAGGCATATGGGAGCTAATGAGGCATATGGGGGCTAATGAGGCATATGGGGGCTAATAAGAGGCATAATGTGGGCTAATAAGAGGCATAAGGGCTGATATGGGGGCTAATGAGGCATGGGGGCTGATATGGGGGCTAATGAGGCATGGGGGCTAATGAGAGGCATGGGGGCTGATATGGGGGTGATAAGAGGCATAATGGGGGCTAATAAGAGGAATAATGGGGGCTAATGAGGCATAAGGGCTGATATGGGGGCTAATGAGAGGCATGGGGGCTGATATGGGAGTGATGATAGGCATAATGAGGGCTAATGAGAGGCATAATAAGCATCATCCACAGATGCCCCCATAACAGTGTGTCTTCCACAGATCCACCATAACAGTGCGCCTGCGCACTGACGAGAGACAGAAAGAAGGGGAAAGAATCCGCGGAAGCAAGCAGAGGACGGCACAGCAGACTGAATAGCTTCTTTTGTAAGTAAATTGTTTTATTATAAATGTATCCCTGCATACCGCAATTCTCTCGTAAGTTGTTGAAATGTAGAACTACAAGGCTCAGCATGGACTGGCAGCCTCCTGGTGCATTTTACTGCATTGCTTTTTATTTAATTCAATACATTTACTTTTATAGCCTTCCCCCCCCCAAATTTTACTTGCATCCCTGTTCTCTAAAGGGGCGATTTTAGGGGGAGGTCCTAGAGTTGGGTAGGGGCGTGGCCAGGGCCGGGGAGGAAGGGGTGAGTTCCACCACCTTTTCTCTGAGAAAAAAAGCCCTGGATTCATGTAATGTTTCTTTGTATCCTTGCCCTGTAAGATTATATGGAGACAGAGCTAAATCAATGGATTTGAAACATAAGGTAAAATCCTGCAACACTATACTGGAAGCCCACCAAAACCCTGATGGACTAGTCACTACACTGAAGTCAATGATCTCTGTCAGGATTCACCAGCATCCATTTGAAAAAGGATCCAGTATAGCGGTCATGAAAGTCGGTGTCAACAGAGTCTAGAACTAGGAAAAAGGTTCTATGCACACCGTCATAGTAGATTTCCAGTTTGCATCAATATCGTGATCACATAGGAAGGTAGCTGGAATTTCGTAAATGTACTGATATGGCTCCTATTGTCCATCGTGGGCTGTGGTCACATGACCATGTCCACGTGGTTCTTTCTTATTTCCTGTTATGAGCGTGTCAAAGCAGCAACAAGGGCAGTGACAGCCCTATATAGCAAGGTTGGTGGAAGGAGCTATAAACTAGGTGGGGGTTGTTAGGGGCAGTGACAGGGGAGTTTCTATGCAATTAGGTGGGTGGAGCTATAAATTAGGTGGGCGTTGTTAGGGGCAGTGATAGGGGAGTGTCTAATTAGGTGGGTGGAGCTATAGACTAGCTGGGGTTGTTAGGGGCGGTGCTGGAGCTGTGACAGAGGAAGGAGAAGTGCATCATGGGTTTGGTTGGATACAGGAAGTGCTACATACAGGAAGTGGGACAAACCAGAGTGATTGGTTTTCATGGTGAAAACAGGTCAGGAGAGTCCAAACAAAAAAAAAAAAAACCTGGGCAAGATGTTCACGTTCAGACATTCAACTACATGAGCATATTTGCAAAAAACACATCCTGGAAAAACCCTTTAAGGATCCATTTCAAAGATGATGGGTCTTAGTGTTAGGATTCAAATGATCACAGCACTCATCTATCACTGGTTTTCACAGGGTGCACGTCTGGGTCGGTCCCCAACTCTTTATATATACAAATAGACAGCTCTCCAAAATTGAAAGTGAAGTAATTAGTGATTTTCTTCAGCCAGACATAATTTCCAGCAATGTTTATATATGTAGCCCTTCATCAGGCCCGATATAAGGAGCATAAACATGGAACAAAGATGATGTGTCTATTATCAAGCATCATGCTCAATCGTGATCCATATAATAGATCCATCCATCAGAATCATATTTTTTTTTACTCCTAGTGACTTATACTGGGTGTGCCCGGTTTTCACCAATGGACAGAATTGTGCAGCATATTGGTGCACCGGTTTGTACTACATGGTGACTTGGCTTTGTCTGCGACTTGTTGCACAACAATTTTAAACTGCAATTTGGGCATTTGAGGGGCGTGCATTTAGACTTAAAATAAACACAGTAAGGCAACATTTACATTGAAGTCGACTTGATCTTACTGGGCACCCAGGCAAAATTTTGTGCTCCCACTTCCCCGTGAGATTTCTGACAAATTTAAAAAATGTTGTGCTCTTTGACTTACTGAGTTTATTCGGCTTCTATATCATTAAAAGTGGAACAGGTGCTTCATAAACACGGCGCTCATTCTGAACTCCCTGTTTCTCATTATATTTACACCAGACAACTGGCATAAATACAATCATATATCTCCTCCGTATGGCTCTATGTCTCCTGACTTCTTTCATTACATGTATAAACTGGCTGCCTGTACCGGAACGCTGTGCCTTGGAAATTCAGTTACCATTGAAATTAATGGAATCTGTAAAAATGTCTTTGCACAGAGCTCCCCCTAGTGGCAGCTGCTGTAAAATGCTGTTGATTTATGTTGGAAACAGAAGGAGTTCAGGACTGGCTCCTCTTCCCCAGGGCCCCCTAGCAGTTGCATGATAAGCAATGTTGCAATGGGACAATGCAATCTTTAGGTCATGCAACCAAAATGTCATTGTAGCCCTAGCCTATTTCTAATGAAAAAAAAAATATATATATAAGGTAAATGTGCGAAAAGTCAAAAAAAAAGAAGAAGATTTTTACTGGAATAAAAAACACTATATGACTTACCTGTCCCTAAAGGAGCTGTACACCCTATTTTATAAGCATTAGATATTGCGCTGCTGTACTGTACTTTTCACCATCTGCTTTCATGAAAAATACAAATTAAAGGACTAATACAGACTAGCACGGGGCCTATTAAGCTCCAATTATGTCACTGCTGTCCATTAAGCAAGTCTCACATACTTAAATAACTTTACTTAATGGCCAAGGCCACACGTCTTAAATGTCCCTGCCCTATAGTTTCCATTATAAACTAGTTATCTCTGCTGGTACCAGAGTCCCTTAAGTAGCTTTCTACACACATACGCAAAAGGCCATGGGAAATGCGGCAATGGAAGTTTCGGAAAGTGTTTCAGATTTCTCATTCGTAAGAATTAAGAGTATATCAGGCCCCTTTCACACGAGTTTCTTACGCGGGTGCAATGCGTGACCTGAACCCATAGCACCCGCACTGAATCCGGACCCATTCATTTCAATGTGTCTGTGTACATGAGCGTTTTTTTCACGCATCAGTTCTGTCTTGCGTGAAAAACGCAGCAAGTTCTATATTCTGCGTTTTTCATGCAGCCCTGGCCCCATGGAAGTGAATGGGCTTCAGTGAAAAACGTGGGGCTTCAGTTAAAAAACGCATCGCAAGCAAGTGCGGATGCAATGTGTTTTTCACTGATGGTTGCTAAGAGATGTTGTTTGCAAACCTTCAGTTTTTTATTATCACGCGGGTGAAAAACGCATCAAAACACATTGCACTCGCGTGGAAAAAAATTAACAACTGAACGCAATCGCAGACAAATCTGACTGAACTGGCTTGCAAAATGGTGCGAGTTTCCCTGAACGCATCGGGAGTCAATCCGTCACGCTTGTGTGAAAGAGACCTTAGATAACTTTGCATACAGCCTGGCCTGATGTTACAGAAAAACTAGTAAAGCAAGTAAAGATCTTTATTTACTTCTTGGGTATTATTATCTAGGAATAATTTTTTAAATATTGTGAATAAAGATATTGTTTTTAGGGTCAATTCCCAGTTTTGATTAGCTGGCCTTTTATTATATTTAATAACACACCTGGATACTGTGTTACCATTTCTGATGTACTAAGAATGCGCAAAAGTTTTATGCAGGAGAGAGTGACATCAGACGGGGCTGGAACCATCAATCAAGGCCAAGAGGCAGACAAAAGGCAGGGTTTACAGAGGAGGGCCGAGCACCTACCACTGGGCACTTAAAACTCAGTTTTCATATCAGATAAAACTTAGTTTTCTCAGCAATCTGACCTTTCTCCGTGACTACAAAGTTATAACTGTTATAGAACTTCCAGGCTGCCTTTAAAAGGGTGTTCTGGAAATAATGAGTTTTTAGCAAGAACCTGCAGCCTGCCTTTCTAAACAGATTCATAATTATCTGCTCCCGCACTGTTCCAGTCCTTCTTGCTGGCTCTGGTGTGTCCATGTTCCAGTCCCTTCAGTGTTCGCATCTAACGCAGAATGGGCATGGTCTCATGCTCCGATTCAGCCTATGACTGGCTTTAGCAATGACATGGTAACAAGCAGCACATCACTCCTGAAGCCAGTCATTTGCCATGGTGTATGTGACCAGGCCCATGCTGTGCCAGATGTCAGCAGAGCATAGACCTGAACATGGACACACAGGAGCCAGAGATGAGGACAAGAATGGTGGGGAGCAGATAAGTATAAATCTTCTGTTTAGAGACGCAGGCTGTGGACACTTGCTAAAAACTAATTATTCCCCTCTAAGCTTTGTCTAAGATCAGTACAACATGGACACATACTGTAACACAGTAGTGGACAGGAGGCCTTAAGCTCCTATTTATTGGAAACTCTATGGTATCCCAACAGACTCAAAGTTTCTTGACTTGGCCAAGATGACTAGGGTTGAGCAAATCGGGTTCGGATTGCTGTATCCAAACCCAATACTTTTAAAGACTATGTCAAGAATATCGGGGCTGTCCTACTGTAAAATGTATGGTCTCAATGGAGGTCTCAGCAAACATTGCAAGACTAACTTCGTCTCACCTCTATCATGTGTCACTTCATTTATTCTCATAAATTACTGTATCAAAATCTAACCTCGGCTTCGTTAATGAGGCACAAAGCCGAGTTTGTCTTAGTATTTTGATACAGTAATTTATGAGAATAAATGAAATGACGCGTGATAGAGGAGAGACAAAGTAAGTCTCACGCTATTTGGTGAAATTTTGGAAAGACCTCTACGGAGGCCATACATTTTACAGTAGGACGGAGCTGATATTGTTAAATACGTTTTTAAAAGAATCAGGTTCAGATACATCAATCCAAACCCGATTCACTCAGCCCTAAACACCTTAACTAATGGGTGTTCAAGCAATTAAGAAAATGGCTAAAAGCCCCTGACTTGCCCTGAGCACTTACAGGTGCCCTGAAGTAAAGAAATCCGCTCCGGCGACAGGTGTTCGATAATGCTGTTCTTCCATAATATAACATAGGCTTATTTGGTACAAGCCCAGAAGGGTGAGCTTATACTGGGGTCTGCATGCTGCATTATGAAGAATCATTAGGATGTCACTTACCTAGCAGCGGTAAATGCAGACCACACAAGTGAACAATGTGGAGGCTATTAATTCATTAGCTATATAGAACATTAGCTGCAATGCATTTTTCGCTTGAATGTTGGGGGAATGGACTATTTTAGGAATTGCTTCTTAGACTGAGGGGAGGAGAAAAACAGCTTAATTAGTTCAACCACAATAGACACCTCTTAATAGGGAAAGATTATCTGCAGCCTACAAATAAGCAAGGCTTTGCACAATTCACTGATTGCTTGGAGCTCACAGCTGCAGCTAACCGGAAGGGACAAAAGGGAACCCATCCTGCGATATTTTTATGATGTTAAATAGAAAGCAGCTTTTCTATTTTTAATTATGTTTGTAGAAAAATAACAATTAATATAAAAAAATGTATTTGACTAAATCGTGGGCTACATGAAAATGCCAACAGCAGAATTTTGGCAACGTTTACTTGAGCATTTCAATACCATATAATAAAGCATGAGAGGGGAGGAAGAAAAGGAGGAGGAACAAGTGGTGGAAAGGGTAAGAACTGGGGGAAAATCCAATTTAAAAGAGAGGGGATGCCCCTGTATAGGTCAATAAAAGAAGATGTCCCGGCAGGTCAATCAGGGTTGTCACAGATGTGTCCTTCCTTACTTTTCCTCATGGAACGGCATGTCCCAAGATGTGTGGCTCAAGATATTGACCTAGAAAAGCACATGCTCTCCCACTCCCAAACTGTCGCCTGACTCTGCCTCTTAGGACAGCTGCATTTACTAGTATACTCACCTTAGATAGTATGAAAGTTTGGCGTAAATTCCGCTCAAATATGGCCAACACTTAGGAGTTGGCCATTAGTATTCTTCTTCTTTGTAAATCCCAAACTTTGAGAGATCTAGACTCTACCTGGTCTCACCTACTCTCTGTCCCACTAACTCAGTTACCTAATAACTATTTAGAGACTGACTTAAGGGCCCTTTACACTACTAAGCACTAAAAAGTGTTCGTAGGAACGCTCGTTAGCAATGGTCTGCTGGTGTAAAGGTGCCATTGATTACCTGATTAATGCTATTTCATCGGGGAATAAGATTTGTAGTTTGTGCAGTCACCTAAATCATTGCTTGCCAGCATCATAATGTGCAATCTATACACCAATGATTCTGTATGGGGACAAGCAATGGCATTAGCAATCATACCGTGGAGGGGATTGCTGCATGTTAAATGAAAAGGTCTCCTTCACTGACGAGCAGATGGTTACTGGGAAGGAACACTTACTTCCTGACAATTGTCTGCTCAGTTGAGCAGTATATAGAGGCCTTTAATCTCCCTGCTTTGACCTGAGGTTAAAGGGAAAATGCTTGAAAAATGAACCTTCTTTTCTGTACCTAAAGCTTGTTCCATCTCGAACTTCTATTCCCTTCTTCTCTTTCACTTGTCCTCTACGAAGTCCTATTTTCTACGAGACTGGGAACATGAATTAAGCCTGCAATTTTCAGGTGAAGAAGTTATAGAACCATACTGAGCCACTCTCATGGTTTGTCCTAATGTGTTAAAAATTCAAGAAAACTCATATAAACGTGTGATGGTACCAAACTCTCACCTATTTAAAAAATATATCTTCATATCTGGTTTACTTACCTACTAATCTCTCAATTTTGAGACAAAATATGTAAGAAAATCAAAGTAGTCTGCAAAATTAATATTAATATATATACTGTATATATAAGTAAAAAAAGTGGGCAGCACTCCATGAGATAAAAAAGTTGAAAAATCTTTATTTACCCAGACAGGACATGCAACATTTCAGCTCTATGCATGTCCTGTCCTTATACATTGGATTTGCTTGATCCCAACTGAGCCAGTTGCACCCCCTTGTTTTCTCAATAGACGGTGCTGCCACGTTTTTTCTTTATATATATACATATATATATGTATATATATATATATATATATTTATTTTGGCTTCCCTCACCTGTTTAAACCATCCAAACAGTGCCTCACTACTTGGCTTATTCAAGCTGCAAAACTTCTTATCCCTTTAAGTTGCAGAAATCCTGAACCCTCTACAGTCTAGCAATGGAAAGACAAAGTCAATCAAATATACAGATTTGAGGAACTCTGCACCTGGGAGTTCGGTACCCGAGCTAAATTTCTCTCCTTCTGGGCCCCATTGAAAAAACCTTCCATCTTTTTTCATTCATACACCTATACGCCTACCACTGTCTTCTCCATGTACATTCTACATGTTAACACTATCAAGGTGCTCAAATAAACTTTATTTAAAGTTTTTAACTAAATATTATCTGGAAAGACTACTATACTAGGCCCTGTGTGGCATTTTGAAATTGAAAAAAAAATAGTTGTTTTGAAAAAAAAAAATATAATTATGATTCCGCAATAATCATGTGTCTATATTTAGCCACCCAGTGCTTGAGTTGTAAATTAAAGCCTGTTGACGTTTAAGGGACAATTCACATCTTGTTTTTGCTATACGTCAAGTGGATACGTTTGTAAACAGTAAAAACATTTAGAAACATATGGCTGAAGATAGCCGATGATTATAATTGGGGAAACATACAGTACAGTAGTTCAAGAGTACATACTTTTGACACCATTTATGAACAGGCCCTTATACTACCATAGCAAGGACGGACACATTAGTACCTACTTTTGAGTCAATACACAGTTTAGTTCGGTTGACATGGAAGAGCAAAGAACTGTCTCGCTTTTAAATTTGAAGACAGTAGGGAAAGACCTGGGGGTTGTACAGAAGGTAAACAAAAGGCAAGAATAGGAATTGTTAGTAATGATTATAGAAGCTTGAGATGTAGTAGGGGGTGCTGATATACCTAATAAAGTCCACAGGAGGGCTTATCAAACTTTATCTACTGGGGCTAACCAAGAAAATGTTGACACTTTGGCTTCACTAGTGGTCATGCTCAATGGCAACATTAAAATTAATAATAAATTTATGTTTTATTTTGCTCTGGAACCCAGTATAACATTAAAATAGTCAGAAATTGCTGCAGCTAGAGACAGGCTTGTGCTAACAGATGCAATCAGCACATGATCACTCCTATTAAAACTGCTTCTTTACCCGCCCCTCATCAAGTACCGGTGGGATGGGGAGCTTCTTGACAGTAACACTTACATCACAGTTTTAGAAGCATTAATCTCCAGTGAGGAGTTGTCTTGTGATATCAATAAGACATGGTGGTGTGGGGAAAATACCCATTCAAGGTTCATA
Source organism: Bufo gargarizans (assembly GCF_014858855.1). Taxonomy (NCBI): domain Eukaryota; kingdom Metazoa; phylum Chordata; class Amphibia; order Anura; family Bufonidae; genus Bufo; species Bufo gargarizans. Next base: position 418,298,332 of record NC_058084.1, read on the forward strand.
CTCCATCTACCATTCAATGCTTATAAAGGCTCGGTTTCGTTTTATTTGATTTTATTAAATCTATTTTGTATGGAGAAAACATGTTCAATTTTAGGCTCTTATTTATAGAGTTGTCTATGAAGTTCAAACAGAAGACATGTTATTACAGTAATCTCAATGTAACTGAAAGCTAAATATATAGGTTATTGGGTTTCTTATATTTTGAGATCAATGTACATTTTATATGAATGCAGATAACTATGGTCAGATGACTATTTTGTAACAGGTAAACATTGAAGTAAGAAGAGTGCCTGACGCTGCATTAAGTGTTTCTAACAGAGAGCTCTACCACACAAATGTCAGCACTCAGCAGCCAGCGGTAAGCCACTTCTGCTAATCAGTATCTTCATCTAACACATATCAAAATATTCAGCTTTGAATATGACATAATTTCTGATCCTTTTCACAAAAGCACTACAGAATCATTATAAATTGATAACAATAGGAGAAAATGCAGTATAATTCTTTCTACAAAATAAGGGAACTCATATAAACTGGTCTTCCAATGAACCTTCAGGTTTTATGAATCTACAAGGATAAACAGTCACTTAAATAGTATTTCACCACCATATTGTCATGGTCCCTTAGGTTACTGATGTCAGGAGATCAAGGAGACTGGCTGAGCGTGGTGGAATCTAACAACCTCCTTGATTTCTCTTGATTTAGTGTTGATAGGGTTAATGACCACTTCCCATGTCTCAGCTGTTGCTCAGTGGTCATCACTTCTACCCTTTATAGTCTGACCCCACCCTTCTGACTATGCAATAGATTGCTTCATTTGGTTTTGGAAACAGCTGAAGTGTGGTTCTCCCTAAGTTCCTGCTCATCCTTCTACAACAGAAGCTAAGTGTCATGCTTGTTTGTATTTTGTCTTTTCCCATTGGTTGTGGTTACTAGGCCTCAGGGAGACGCTTGTTCCTTAATCTTGGAAGGAATGGGTTGTCTCAGCCCAGCCAATATATTTAGGGCTCCTAAGGGTCTTCAGGGCTTCCAGGTTCCTATGTATGGGCATTTCTACCTTTAAGGGGTGCCCATATGGTTAGGAGTCACGGCCAGGAGTAGGGTTCTTTAGGTGGTGACCCTTTCCCTTCCCTAGCATTAAGGTCTAGTGGCTTTCCCCTTCCCTCCTGGTTGTCGGTGTGGTGTTTACTCCTTTACCCCATCTGTGACACATATTTAAAAATAGAAACAATCCAAACCACACAGGGATGTGGAGAGGATCTGTGGATTACACATTTTCTCTTCATGCCATTGTTAGGTCGGTGGTCCGGGCCTGCCAGCCTCCCACTGCTCCCTGCGGGCACAAATGCACAGCCACTGGGCATGCTGTTTGATATTATTGTCGCCAACATCCTCTCCATGCTGCTGTTTCCATGCTCCTGTCTGATGCCCCCTTAAGGTGTGTGCGCATTCACCTCAGGCCTCTTAAAGTGCTTACTCCCAAATCCTTCCCCAGCCAATGGCTGAGGGTCCCTAGGTTTCTAAGACACCCTCTCCAGGTAGAGGTTGTCTGAGCTTTAGGTTTCCTATGACCAGTAAAGGCGTTTTATAGTTTGGTGCTATTGTGATTTACCTCCATTATTTCCAGCATAAGTTTCTGCCATGGTCCAAGTTCTATTTCCATCCTGCCTGTGTGCCCTTACACTTTCAAGTGCAAGTTCAGTTCAGTTTGTTTTTAGGTTAACCCAGTCTGTCTTCTGTCTGTGCTCCAGTCAAGTACCCAGACTTCCTTGTGTATGCTTCCCCACTACCCTGCTCATAAGTCTTTCCTATGTTTATATGAACTCTACACTGTCTGGATCTCTAAATAGGGCATTCAAACATTCCTGCCTGTTCAGACTGTACCTGTTGTTTTCCTACATTTTGGGTGTGTTTTATAATTTTTGAGCTCCGAGGGCTTTTACTAGAGTCCCTGACCCCAGTAAGTCAGCTGACAACTACACTGGAACTATCCCAGGAGGTACAGGTCTGGTTTTTAGCCCTCAGTGAAGTCTAGATCCCTGTATAGGGGTTAAAGGTTAAATACTGGGGAAGTGCCAGATTAATGGTTAGCCCTATGCCAAACTGGTAAATTGACATAGTTGGTTCATACTCACTGATTCCTCCCTAGCAGTCACGAAAGACCATGAAGGCCTTCTACTTCCATAGTTAACCTTTTACCCTTCCCGTACTATGTACTACTTTTTCCTTGTTTTGATTGCAAAGCAAAACGTAGGTATTAGGGGTAATTAAGTAAAAGAAGGAGCAATTAGGCAATAAGCACAGTTGTACTGTAACTTGAAGCTTCAGAGCATCAATGCAAAACCTCTAACACTGCTCACCACATACCATGGGCCGTTAATAATGGTGATGTCTTCTAATATGGCAGAAGGACCTTTGGGTTCCCTTTAGGCATCTTGGCACGGGTGCAACTGTTAGCTCTACATCCCCTATTTCTATGATCATGAAAGAAAGGCTTATTTAGAACACATTTCTACCTCAGTTTTTTATAAGGGTGGCGTCACCACTGTGCCAACTAAATGGTTAAGCTCTAGGCTAAACCTGGTATTTGGCAACCTTTCATCCATGTACAGGGATCTGTACTCCTCTGCAGGGGAGCAACAAGACCTCCACCTCTTTGCATAGTACCAGTATAGTTGGCAGCTAACCCACTGGGGTCCGGGACTCGAGTGCAAGCATTAGAAGCTCTAAGCACAGTAAACGCACCAAAAACACACCCAAACCACAGGTACAGTTTGAACAGTCACTCATACTGATTATGTTGTTTTGGCAGAACTTGACTGTAGAAAACTTGGCTGGCTGAGACACAGGAAAACCACACCACAATTGTAGAAGCAGTCAGAACAGTCTCTTTTAGGCCTAATGCACACAACCGTTTTTTTTTACGGTCCGCAAAAACAGGGTCCGTAGGTCCGTGAACCGTGACCGTTTTTTCGTCCGTGGGTCTTCCTTGATTTTTGGAGGATCTACGGACACAAAAAAACGTCGTTTTGGTGTCGGCCAGGCCGTGAGGAGCCAAACGGATCCGTCCTGAATTACAATGCAAGTCAATGTGGACGGATCCGTTTGACGTTGACACAATATGGTGCAATTGCAAACGGATCCGTCCCCCATTGACTTTCAATGTAAAGTCAGGAGTCCCTTTTATACCATCGGATCTGAGTTTTCTCCAATCCGATGGTATATTTTAACTTGAAGCGTCCCCATCACCATGGGAACGCCTCTATGTTAGAATATACTGTCGGATATGAGTTTGATTGGGAAACTCAAATCCGACAGTATATTCTAACACAGAGGCGTTCCCATGGTGATGGGGACGCTTCAGGTTAGAATATACTAAAAGAACTGTGTACATGACTGCCCCCTTCTGCCTGGCAGGTGTTCCCAGGCAGCAGGGGACAGACCCCCCCCCCCTGTTTTTAACTCATTGGTGGCCAGTGCGGCCGGTCCCCCCTCCCCCCTGTAGTTAATTCTTTGTTGTCCAGTGCGGCCGGCCCCCCTCCCTCCCCTGTAGTTAACTCATTGGTGGCCAGTGGGCCCCCCTCCCTCCCCTGTAGTTAACTCTTTGTTGTCCAGTGCGGCCGGCCCCCCCTCCCTCCCCTGTAGTTAACTCGTTGGTGGCCAGTAGGCCTTCCCCCCTCCCTCCCCCTTCTAATTAAAATCTCCCCCCCTATCATTGGTGGCAGCGGAGAGTACCGATCGGAGTCCCAGTTTAATTGCTGGGGCTCCGATCGGTAACCATGGCAACCAGGACGCTACTGCAGTCCCGGTTGCCATGGTTACTTAGCAATTTGTAGAAGCATTATACTTACCTGCGAGCTGCGATGTCTGTGTCCGGCCAGGAGCTCCTCCTACTGGTAAGTGACAGGTCTGTGCGGCGCATTGCTTAATGATCTGTCACTTACCAGTAGGAGGAGCTCCCGGCCGGACACAGACATCGCAGCTCGCAGGTAAGTATAATGCTTCTACAAATTGCTAAGTAACCATGGCAACCGGGACTGCAGTAGCGTCCTGGTTGCCATGGTTACCGATCGGAGCCCCAGCAATTAAACTGGGACTCCGATCGGTACTCTCCGCTGCCACCAATGATAGGGGGGAGATTTTAATTAGGAGGGGGAGGGAGGGGGGAGGGCCCACTGGCCACCAACGAGTTAACAACAGGGGAGGGAGGGGGGCCCACTGGCCACCAACGAGTTAACTACAGGGGAGGGAGGGGGGGCCAGCCGCACTGGACAACAAAGAGTTAACTACAGGGGAGCGAGGGGGGCCCACTGGCCACCAACGAGTTAACTACAGGGGAGGGAGGGGGGGCCAGCCGCACTGGACAACAAAGAGTTAACTACAGGGGAGGGAGGGGGCCCACTGGCCACTAACGAGTTAACTACAGTGGAGGGAGGGGGGGGGGGGCCAGCCGCACTGGACAACAAAGAGTTAACTACAGGGGAGGGGGGCCCACTGGCCACCAACGAGTTAACTACAGGGGAGGGAGGGGGGCCAGCCGCACTGGACAACAAAGAGTTAAAGGGGTTGTCCCACTTTGCTTTTTCAATCTTACCAGCAGTAGATGTCCTGATAACTTCCTGGTTTGGTGCCGCCACTTGAGTGAAGGCTGGCCACGCCTCCTCATGACTCACCCTGAGAGCTCAGTCCTTGCGTGCTCGTTCATGTGGATGAGTCATCCACATGGAGCCGACAATGTATGTGAGGCCCCCCCAGTATAATAAACATTGAGTGCGCCCCCCCAGTATAATAAACATTGAGTGCGGCCCCCCCCAGTATAATAAACATTGAGTGCGGGCCCCCCCCAGTATAATATACTGGGGGGGGCCCGCACTCAATGTTTATTATATTGGGGGGGGCCCCGCACTCAATGTTTATTATACTGGGGGGGGCCCGCACTCAATGTTTATTATACTGGGGGGGGGCCGCACTCAATGTATAATAAACATTGAGTGCGGGCCCCCCCCAGTATAATAAACATTGAGTGCGGGGCCCCCCCCAATATAATAAACATTGAGTGCGGGCCCCCCAGTATAATAAACATTAAGTGCGGGCCCCCCCCCCAGTATAATAAACATTGAGTGCGGGCCCCCCCCCCAATATAATAAACATTGAGTGCGGGCCCCCCCCAGTATAATAAACATTGAGTGCGGGCATCCCCCAGTATACTATACATTGAGTGCGGGCCCCCCCAGTATAATAAACATTGGTGGCGCAGTGGGAAGTGCCAATGAGGGTTAAAGAAATAAATAAAAAATTTACTCACCTCCACCAATTGATCGCGCAGCTGCCGTCTCCTGTTCTTTCTTTAGGACCTGTCAAAGGACCTGTGGTGACATCACTGTGGTCATCACATGGTACATCATATGATCCATCACCATGGTAATGGACCATGTGATTAGCTCAGTGACGTCACCACAGGTCCTGAAGCAAGAACAGGAGACCGGCAGCTGCGCGATCAATTGGTGGAGGTGAGTACATTTTTTATTTATTTTTTTAACCCTCATTGGCACTTCCCACTGCGCCACCAATGTTTATTATACCTGGGGGGGTGGCCGCACTCAATGTATATTATACTGGGGGGGCCGCACTCAATGTATATTATACTGGGGGGGGGCCGCACTCAATGTGTATTATACTGGGGGGGGGCCCGCACTCAATGTTTATTATACTGGGGGGGCCCGCACTCAATGTTTATTATACTGGGGGGGGGCCTCACTCAATGTTTATTATACTGGGGGGGGCCCGCACTCAATGTTTATTAGCACGACATCATATCATCTCTTATAGATCATAGCAGTGTATCACTGTATTCCGGCGGCAGGAGGGAGCGCACGGCGTCCTCGGTTGCTATGACGCCGTGCGCTCCATCCTGCTGCCGGAAAACAGTAATACACTGCTATGATCTATAAGAGAGTATCACTGTATTCCGGCGACAGGAGGGAGCGCACGGCGTCCTCGGTTGCTATGACGCCGTGCGCTCCCTCCTGCTACAAGAAAGCAGTAATACATTGATATGATCGGGCGCCCGCGCATGCGCAGAACTATGCGACGTGCGCGCTCACAGTGTGAGTGAGAGGCTGGCTGTAGGATCGCAATAGTTACCAGTGCGCAGGTGCGGCATCGATGCGGCCGGCGAAATGCGGCCGTATCCATGTGATACCAGCACAAACAAAGGGGAGTGAAAGGAGCGTTTTTAGGCTGAATGCTATGTTTTTTTTAATGACATGTATTAGAAGAAATGTTCAGTGGGGGGCAATGATTTAATGTAACCCTATTTAATGAAGTGGGACAACCCCTTTAACTACAGGGGAGGGAGGGGGGCCCACTGGCCACCAATGAGTTAACTACGGTGGAGGGAGGTGGGGGGGCCGGCCACACTGGCCACCAATGTGTTAACTACAGGGGGGGGGGCCTGCCCCCTGCTGCCTGGCAGCACCTGCGAGGCAGCAGGGGGCAGTCATGTACACAGTTCGTAGTATATTCTAACTAGAAGCGTCCCCATCACTATGGGAACGCCTCTGTGTTAGAATATACTGTCGGATCTGAGTTTTCACGAAGTGAAAACTCAGCTCTGAAAAAGCTTTTATGCAGACGGATCTTCGGATCCGTCTGTATGAAAGTAACCTACGGCCACGGATCACGGACACTGATGCCAATCTTGTGTGCATCCATGTTCTTTCACGGACCCATTGACTTGAATGGGTCCGTGAACCGTTGTCCGTCAAAAAAATAGGACAGGTCATATTTTTTTGACGGACAGGATACACGGATCACGGTCTCTGCTGCAAAACGGTGCATTTTCTGATTTTTCCACGGACCTATTGAAAGTCAATGGGTCCGCGAAAAAAAACGGAAAACGGCACAACGGCCACGGATGCACACAATGGTCGTGTGCATGAGGCCTTATTGGAACTCCAGATATTTGGCAACACTGGAGACACTAGGAAAGCCTATATAACGCAGTAAAACACAATAGAATTGCTGGAGCACAAAGTCTTCTAAATACCTTTGCTTGTCACAGGGAACCTTAAAGCTTTGGCACCCCCTGCCTGTAGACAGTGCTTTATGTACCCAGGGACCCTGAGTCATTGTCTGGTAAAACATTTTCAGATGCACACACTGGCCCTTTAAGAGGCCACAGGTAAGCAGGAGCATGCCTTAAGGGAACTGAGACTGGCGTGATGGAGACATCAGCTTGCAGAGGATGCCAGGCAGCATAGTGAGTAGCAGGGCAGCGGCGGGAACCAACCTCTGACCTAACAGGAAGGGTGAAAAATTCTATGTTGATGTGGCAAACATGGCTTACAAAGATACAAAGATACAATGGGAACTGGGCCCCTGTCCGGACAGCTCAAAAATGGGTAGTTGGGAGACCCAATGACTTATTCTAATAGTACGGTACAGTAATACTATACTGACTTTACTATAACAATGAATTCTTCATATCAAAGTATATATAGATCCTATGGAGAAACATGCCATCATCACATATGACAGCAATAGAATAATTGGCAGACCGGTGGTGGGCCCAGGTTTAGCCTTTGCCCAAGGACGTCCAGCTTTAAATCTAAGCACTGTATTATTCTTAGAGTAGAATAGCTAATGGACAGTACAAAGGAAGACAGAATGCTAGAAGACATGGAGTAAAGAAAACATATAGGTCTCCAAAATATATTAATATGGAATAAGCCATCATATAAGCATTGTTGGATGTGATTTTTTTGCCTCTTGTATCTTCATTGATGTGCTGCATAAATAATACTATATGGCTGTTTTTAATGTATAATATATTTGGATTATTCTTTTAATGTCAATATAATTGCCCTGTATCGAAGCAATGAACCATCTGTCTGTCACCGGCCACAGATGAACACTCAAACCAAAAAGATACATAAGCGACAAAACATAATTACAAAAAAGGGTGTGCGGGGCTTCCCGCTTCTGGGAGGAGATAGAGAATGAGGCTGACTGTAGCCAGGGCTCAGAGAGGAAAGGTTGAGAGGTTAGAAGCCTTTGTTCCTCCATGTCTTGGGAAGAGGAGTCTCAAGATTGATCTTGCAAGCTCGAAATATACAATGCAGCTTGTGCTGTTCCATCCACAAGCTCCACAGGATCCTCTCCTGTCTCTGCCTCCCTGCTGAGACTCTATAAGCCTCTTTCCCTTTTTATAAAGAGAAAGAGATTTGTGTCCAGCATCCTCTGCACAGTGTTAAGGGAAAGAAGAAAATCAATAGGCAGTTCACTTAATTGGATTATTGAATATGTAAATGGTTTAACTATTTTTGGTCTAAATCAGCAACACATTTTTATAGAAGGAATAAAAACTCCAGGAGGACATTTATAAGCATGGAAACCTGAAATGATCCACTCACGTATAAATGACCCATATAGAACTATGGTGTAAATGATTACGGATGCGACATATAACAGTCATATGACAGATGATGTCCCCGTGGACATGTTTAGCTTTGGCTCTGGTCTTGTTGGTAATGCTTGTGACCCGGAGTGAACTACACAGAGAAAAGGAAAAGACATTTCCACTGGTTAGCAGTTTAAGAATAGGTTGCCTTGTGCCCAAGAGGGGAAATTATTATGGGTGCTCCCTACTGTGCAGAACATCTGCATGTATCATCAACTCTGCTATAAAAATAACACAAACAGGGAAGCACTAATACATCATAAGGTGTCTCCAAAAAGGCAATTTGGTCATTCAGTGATCATGCCCTTCACATTTCTTTCTTTGATGGTGCCAACCTCTCCTTTAAGAACATAACTGACTCATTTTGGGCTACTTTTAAAGGGATTTCCAGGAGTAGAATATTGAAGAAGATCTATCTGCAGGATAGGTCATCAATTTCAGATTGGTTTGGAGTCCGATTCCCAGCACTCATGCCAATCAGCTGTCTGACGGGGCCGTGGTAGGTTTTCCAAGTCGTCAGAACCCCACCATAGGTCATCAATAATGTAGTTACATAGTTAAAACAATTGAAAAAATACATAAGTTCATCCAATTCAACCAAGTGATAGGTGGGGACGCGAATCCCAGAAAGAAGTGAGACTCAGATTTCTACACATTTTCAAAAGCATTAATGTCATTTACTTTTAAGAATTCATCTAAAATCTTTTTAAAACTGTCCACTGTTCCTGCTGTGACCACATCCTTAGGAAGTCTATTCCACAGATTCACAGTTCTTACAGTAAAGAAGCTTTGACGCTTCTGGAGACTGAACTTTTTCTTCTCCAATCGGAGGCAGTGCCCCCTTGTCTTTTGAGGGTAATTTACATGGAAGGTTAAACACTCCCATATATTGAACATTTTCAATATTGGTATATATTTTGATCACTGGTAGTTTGACCCAAGGAATAATATGTGGTGAGACCCCAACAGAAGAGGTTTGAGAAGGATTAATACATTATAATCCCAAAAACGAATAGACCCTTGAGTATGTAATCTGCCTTGTTTTTTACAACTAAGCAAAATATGCTCCTTTGTTAGGACATGAAGTATCATTTATTTTGGTATCTTGTTACCCACTTTGATTGCTTTCTGCTTATTTTTATTCCAGCATTGACTGAGAACCATGACAAAGTTTGGCAACAACAGCTATTAGCCACTCTAGCCGCTATAAGCACAACATTGCTAGAACACCAGGAACGCCTTTGCTAAATCCTAGTTTATCTCGCCTATTTGAACGCTAAGATAGATATACTTTCTAACACATATGATCAGCATTTACTACTTCAAGGTTCAAAAACCGAAGAGAAATCTCAATTGTGCTTCCCTGGCTGCAATTTACTGTATAAATTGTGAGCAGATGTTTCCAGGTAGTGATATCATCTGTCACTGGTTGACTACTAATATTGTAAAATTTAGTAATAAAAACCAGATACTATCATGGCCATTGCATTCAGAGCATTTGGAAGTATAAAATGATGCCACCATTGATAAGACTGAAATAAAATTCACAGGATGCTACCATAATCACTCTGTATTAATAGTCATAAATGACCAAACGACCATATATGCAACAAAAGCACCATTCATCCTGGCACCATGAATAGTACTGTTCTTAGATCTAAGTCCAAACAGAGAACCCCTACATGGAGTTTGCACTTTTGGTTGCCTCCAGGTGCTGAGGTTTCCCCACACACTCCAAAAACATATTCATAGTATAAGTGGCTTTCTATAAAATTGGTCATAGTGTTGTGCTCATACACAGAAGTGTATTGTCAGCTAAATCACTTTTGTCAGTTCAACCCATTTGTCGCAGGTTAGGGGGGGCAATCGAATGTGTATGGGAAGCTCCTGATTCTCCCCGACACATGATGTCAGGGGAAAGAAGGATCGGGTGAACTGAGTACAATGCATTCAGAAAGTCTTTAGACCTTTTCTCACATTTTATGTTGCAGCCTTGTGCTAAATTTAAAAAATAAATAAAGTTTCCCCCCCATCAGTCTGGACTTAATACCCCATAATGAGAACGTGAACAGAGTATTTTAGAAATGTAAATGTAATACAAATGAAAATACAAATGAAAAACATGGACATAAGTATTCAGGTATGACACTTAAAATTTAGCTCTGGTGGCCTTCCATTTTTCTTGATAATCTTTGATATGTTTCTACACCTTGATTGGAGTCCACCTATGGTAAATTCCATTGATTGGACATGATTTGTAAAGACACAGCCCTGTCTATATAAAGTTTCACACCTGACAATGCATATCAGAGCAAAAACCAAGCCATGAGAAGGAAAGAACTGCATGTAGAACTCCGAGACAGGATTGTTTGGAGGCACAGATCTGTAGAAGCTACAAAAAAATAAGAGTACAGTGACCTCCATAATTCTTAAATGGAAGAAGTTTGGAAAAACTAGGACTCTTTCTAGAGCTGGCCACCATATTACACTAAGCAATCAGGGGAGAAAGGTATTGGTTAGAAATGTCCCCAAAAAAAAAAATGGTCTCTCCTGTGTGCAGATGGGAGAAACTTCCAGCAGGTCAACCATCACTGCAGCATTCCATAAATCTGAGCTTTATGGCAAAGTGAAGAATCTGCTTAGTAAAAGACACATGAACGTTTAAAAAAATTAAATAAAAAAAAGCAATTATGGGACTCACAGACTGTGATAAACAATATTCTATGGTTTTATGAAACAAAGATTGAACTTTTTGGCCTCAATTCTAACCATCATGTTTGGAGGAAACCAGGCACTTGCCAATACCATCCCTACAGTGATGCATGGTGCTTGCAGTATAATGCTGTGGGGTGTTTTTCAGTGGCTGGGGCAGAGAAACTGGTCAGGCTTAAGGGTAAGCTGAATGTAACAAAGTACAGAGATATTCTTAATGAAAACCTGATCCATAGTGTTCCGGACCTCAGACTAGGCCAAAGGTTTACCTTTCAACAAGGAAATTACTTAAAACAGGCAGCCAAGACAACACAGGAGTAGCTGAGCAACAATTCTATGAATGTCCTTGAGTGGCCCAGCCAGATCCTTGACTCGAACCAATTAAACATCTCTAAAAAAGATACCTGAAAACTTCTGTCCACCAATAATCCCCATGCAACCTGACAGGGTTTGAGAGGATCTGTAGAGAAGTATGGCAGAAAACTCCCAAATCCAGGTTTGCAAACCTTGTGGCATCCTACCCAAAAAGAATGGAGGCTGCAATTTCTTCCAAAGGTGCTTCAAATAAGTCCTGAGTAAAGGGATCTGAATACTTATATCAATGCAAGATTTTAGCTTTTGCTTTTCGATAAAGCGCCCTCTGCACTTTGAGAGGGTCAGGTGTGATGATGTTTACACTGCCTGGCCTTGCAGAGGATGCAGCAGTTGCAGAGACAGTAGAGCCTCTATGTGTAACGACGACGCCTCTGTTGCTCTTAAAGGATCATTTGCATAAACGAAAACATCATTTTTCTCAACAATGCGGGAACATATGAACATGGGACCAACACAGATGCCTTCATCTGCCAAGTGCCCATGTAACAGGTTAGCCAGTTTTATAGGCACAAATCTGCTGACAGACGCCCTTTAAGTACTGCCGATTCTACCATGACTACGGTCCACACATGTATATATATATATTATTTTTTTTCCAAGAAAGCAAAAGATGACACACTACCATGATAAAATACCCATGCTGATCTTCTCCAAATTAACATTATCATCAGTGACAAGCGCCATAACATTTATAGTTTCTCCAATACGCGCAGTCACATTACCTGAATAAATTCAACCTTTAAAAAACTTAGCGTCTCATAACAGAAATCACCCTGAGCAGAATGGCACCCCTGCTATAAATTGTAATTGGAATAAACCTGTCATACATGTGACCACAGATGTATGTTCCTTTATATACAGAACTAAAGGTCAATTTAGCCCTGGAGCTGTTTGCGGCATACACTTCCATCTACTTCTAGTGGTATTCTGCACACCGTTGAAGTACCGGCATCATCGTCACAAAAATGGCTTGAAATATCATGGCGTATTCAAGCAAGGGAAGATTTTCGACATACTGTGCGTTAAAGCCACAAGGAATTGGGGGGATGGACTGTTTGTCCATTTTCTACTCGTGATAAAAGATGTCAGCCTGTGTCAGTCCTGCTTTTGATGTGGAGCACAAAGCCCCGGCCAGGCACAAGTTGCAGGAGATTGATTTATTAGTAGTGAATGTGTGATGCAGAAGAAAGGGTAATGGAAGCTGAAGTATAAAAGACATGATTCCACACATGACTAAATAGAGGTTCATTACACATCCAGCTGATATACACATACAGTTTCCTACCCACCTCATCCATTCTTAATACTAGAAAATACCCCCACAAGTATAGAAAACACGTGAATATGTTATTTCCATAGCTGCCAGCTGCATTATATGGAAACCATGGAAACAAATGACCTACAAACACGATCTTCCATCTCTTACCACGCTCAGTACATAATTATTATTATCATTTGCTATACACAGTGCTGACATTTTATGCCGGGTTATTTGATGAGGATTGTGGGTCGCTATTACACAAATGACAGAGGGGATACCATATTCTAGATTCCGTACGTGAGCTTAGAAATACAGCGAGCAATAAGTGGATCTTTAGTTGCAGAACGAAAATTCTCAGAATGTCTTTTAGGCAATTTGGAAAAATGTTAACTGCTTAGAACTTCAATGAAATATCTTCCTTACTGCATTGTAAGGAAGGTCCTTGGTTTAAAGGGATCCTGTCACCATGAAAATGCAAACTCATCTGCAGGCAGCAGGTTATAGAGCAAACGGAGCCGAACAGATTGATATGCTGTATAGTTTTGTGGGAAAAGCCTCATTCTGGGCTTTGAAGTCAAGAAGGTGGTCCTACCAGTGATTGACAGCTCTTCCTCTATGAGGAGGTGGTCCTATCAGTGATTGACAGCTCTTCCTCTATGAGGAGACGGTCCTATCAGTGATTGACAGCCTTCGCTCTATGAGAAGGCGGTCCTATCCAGGGGCAGATTGGCAATAGACCTTACTGGGAAACTTCCTGGTGGGCTGATGCCCAAGGTGCTGCCTGGGCCCTCCTCATGGCCGGCTAGTGGAGGTTTTTGTGGATGTATTTTGTGCTGCTGGCATTATTTTGTGATGGACTGTGGTATTTGGCTCTATTAGGGTGGTATAATGTGCCAAAATATGGTATTGCTGGCCCTGCCTTTCATCAATTTTGACCCAACTACAACACAGGGCCGCTTTTAGTATTTTTTCCAGGGCCACTTTAATTTCCCAGTCTGCCCCTGTTCCTATCAGTGATTAGATAAGAGAGAGGCAGGCACAGGTGGAATCCAGAAAAAAAATCCCACCCGTGGGCCATCAAAAAAGGAAACACACAATAAGTCGCCACTCCCTAGTAGATGTAAATAGTTGGAACAAAAGTATCGGATGGTGTGTACCGTTAGATAGGTAAATTTAGGATAGGCATCAGTACAAGATAGAGTTAAAATATGGTTAAACCAAGGAATAATGCAAAAATCAGTGTACACTCACTTCACAGGGGGGTAGTCAATAGGATAACCTCAAGACACCTGAGACTTTGAACCCCCCTGGCTAGGATCACACGTAGAAATGTTAGAAATTGATGGCAGCCCACGCCTGGAGGCTTCTGATCAATCACTTAATTACAAACAATATATAGCCTGGGGCACCCTCTTGGCGCCTTATAGCTTGAGGTACTTCTTTCTAATCTGGGTGGACTACCCGTGATTAGTACCTTGTACCATAACCCTCTTTTTATATATTTTTTTTCTCTTTCATTACTATCAGTGATTGACAGTCTTCCCTCTATGAGGAGGTGGTCTTATCAGTTATTGACAGCCCTCCCTCTATGAGGAGGAGGTCCTATCAGTGATTGACTGCTTTACCTCTATGAGGATACGGTCCTATCAGTGATTGACAACATTCCCTCTATGAGGAGGAGGTCCTATCAGTAATTGACAGCCTTCGCTCTATGAGGAGGTGGTCCTATCAGTAATTGGCAGCCTTCCCTCTATGAGGAGATGGTCCTATCAGTGATTGGCAGCCTTCCATCTATGAGGAGGTGGTCCTATCAGTGATTGACGGCATTCCATTTATGAGGAGGTGGTCCTATCAGTGATGACTGCCTTCCCTCTATGAAGAGGTGGTCCTATCAGTGATTGACAGCCTTCCCTCTATGAGGAGGCGGCCCTATCAATCTTCTCAGCTCCTCCTGCTCTCTAACATGCTGCCAGTTCAGACACCGTTTTCAACATGACAGGTTCCCTTTAAAGGGTTCTCTGTTCTCATAATGAAATTTTTATCTATTCAGAGTACCCCAAGCACTGTATGATTTTGCCCCGTACACCTATTTTTCATAACAGCACTTTACTTTCCCTGTTCTCAGCATCACTGCATCCTGGCAGGATGTTTACACATAGAACTTTCTGTTTTCAACGGCTTCCTTTTTTCATTTTTCTAACAAATACGAGCATGCTTTGCTCTTTAATGTTTCTCAAGGTTTGCTCCTCCTACTAACATTGAGAGGAGAAGTGTATGGGTCATGACTATAAGTTCATTTTTCTTACATTTCATAAACAATTTAAAGATTTGTTTTCCGCTGGACAACCCCTTTAAAGGGAATCTGTAAGCCTCCTTATGTGAGGGCAGCAAAATGTAGTGACTGAGATACTCATTTCAACGTTCTGTCACTTGTGTGCTATTGTTAAAAGGCTTATCCAGGAATTGATCATTATCACACCAGGGGTGGTCTGATTCCAAGAAACCCCACCCATCAGCTGTTTCAGGGGACCGCTGCACTCACTGGAGATCTGGTGAGGGCAGCTGGCTTCTGACAGCTTTACAATACAGCGCCATACATAGTATAGTGGATATGCTTGGTATTGCAGCTCAACCCCATTGACTTGACTTGGGATGAGCTGCAAGTAGGCCATGTGACTGATGTACAGTGATGTCACATGGCCTAGGAAGAGGTTGCATTGCTCACCATGCGCTGACCTCTTCTAACAGCTGATCGGAGGGGGTCCAGGTGTCGGACCCCAGCCAATCTGATATAGATGACCTATTCAGATGATAGGTCATCATTATAAATTCCCTTTAAGCAGATTTACAGAATTTTTATCTAAAACTTTGCTGGGCATGGCCAGCCCTGCATGAGTCCAATGATATGCATGATTTTCTCACTGCCCTCCTAACCACCGATTGACAGATTTTTTTTCCCCTATGAATAGTAATAGAGAGAAAACTGTCAATCAGTGTTTGGAGGGCAAGGGAGAGTGGAGGTAGTGTGTATATCAATGGACTAATTTCTGGAAGCATCGGACGAGTGCCACACAGTTACCGATATACGTTGTCTGAAAATACTTCACATTAACACACGAGCGAGAGAAGTCAGCGTGTCTCTCACTACACCTTTCTGCCCTCAGAGAGGCCAGCTAAGGGAGATGACAGGTTCCTGCCGTGTTCACAAAGCTATAACATTTTCTTAAGACCATTATTTAAAGAAAATAATATAATAAATTAACGTTCAGTTGTCATAGCCATTTCCCTCTTACTGGGATCACTCGCTACAGATATCATCTTTTAAACCCTTGACTTAATAGTATAAAAGTTTTCTAACTTCCTCGATGAATGATCCTTGAGGTTAGAGGACTGGGACAGGGAAAGTGAGGAATTTTTAAATGTAAATTTAATACTTTACATTCATAGAACCTCATTCAAAATCATTACGCGTTTCTAATAGAAGAAGATGTAACCTTAACATTTCGAAAGTCAACTGTTCTCTGTTCCAGATGCTACTTACAAACTTTTGAATAGACATTGATGATGTACCTCTCTGGAAAACTCATGGCCTTTAGGAGAATATTCATTCAATTAACTCAAAGCAAATAATTTTATCCTTAGGGAATAAAAGATCATACCAGCACAGGTATTTGGTCCCGAAAATCAGACTGGATACACATGCATGTCAGGAAGATTAGGAATTGGTACTAAATGGTAAGACTCATTTTCAGCTCAGTCCATTGATCCAGCTTATTCACTGCAAGCTTTAGTGAGCTGATTAATATTTTAACACATTTTTTAAGGGTCTCACCAATTTCTTATACCATCTTTACATCAATTGCCTAAATAGATTCTGTTGGAACAATATGAGTTTTTTTTTAAAGCTACTGTAGACCAGATTGTTGACCAAAGTTTTTATTGGGCTATGGATGAGATTATTGGATAGCCTGATTATTATATAATAAAAAAACATCAACAGAATCAGTGGCGTAACTACCGGGGAAGCAGGGGAAGCAGCTGCTTCGGGGCCCGGGCTGCCAAGGGGGCCCGGCGCCCCAAGCAGCGTGTGTGACAGTTTATTTTGAAGTTAGATAAATATCGTGTTCAGGGCCCCTTCACAGCCGCTAGAGTGATCTAATTTTACTGTCTGCTAAAAGTCTCCTGGTCTGGGATTCGAACCCACAACCTCCAATCTATAAGTGAATCAGTGGCAAAGCATTTACCCTCACAGCCATAAAGGCTGCATTACAACTGACTGTAAAAAAAAAAAAATACATCTATACACATGACAGCTGCCCAAACACACCTAGCACTGCTATATCTGTATATGACAGCTGTCCCTGCATATTCAGCTCTGCTACATCTCTATATATGAACAGCTGCCATGTGTATAGATGTACACTTAGCCAGCTATAACAGTAGAAGTCTCATATTTTTTCACTCAGCCTCAAGGCAGCTCTTATGGTCTAGTGGATAGCTGCTCTGCCTCTGAAGCAGAAGGTCCTGGGTTCGAATCCCAGCAGACTCTTTTCTGAAATACAAGCACTGACTCCATATAAGGGCATACAGGGCGGGACAGAATACAAGGCGGGACACAGGAAGAGGCTGCATCGCATCGCTGACATGGAGGTAAGTAGAAGTGTTTATTATTTTTTTTTTAATACCCGACTGTTACTGCCATGGGGGAGCGGAAGGCACCTGATACTGGCACATGGGGGGAGGGGGGTTGGCACCTGATACTGGCACCTGGGGGGGGGGGGTTGGCACCTGATACTGGCACATGGGAGTGGGGTTGGCACCTGATACTGGCATGGGGGGGGAGGGAGAGAGGCACCTGATACTGGCATTGGGGGGGGGGGAGGGAGAGAGGCACTTGATACTGGCACTTTTTTTGTGGTGGTGGTGGGGGGGGGGGGAGATGGCACTATGATACTGGGACATAGGGGGGGGGGGAGGCACCTGATACTGGCACCTGGAGGGGAGAGGGGGGGTTGGCACTTGATACTGGCACATGGGGGGGGGGGGCACCTGATACTGGCACATAGGGAGGGGGGAGGGAGAGAGGCACTTGATATTGGCACTTTTTAGTGGGGGGGGGGGGAGATGGCACTATGATACTGGGACATGGGGAGGAGAGAGGCACTTGATACTGGCACATGGGGGGTGGGAAGGAGAGAGGCACTTGATACTGGCACATGGGGGGAGATGGCACTATGATACTGGGACATGTGGGGGGGGGAGAGGCACTTGATACTGGCACATGATAGGGGCACTTACTGGCACATTATTGGGGGGCATTATGGGGGACACTAGGCCGGCAGCCTATCAGAGGCCGGACACTGAGCGGCATCTACTGGGGCACTATATATGGGGCATTTTATACTGGTACATTTTGGGGGGGCACTAGCAGGAAGGGGGGAGAGGAGCACTATGGGGGAAGTTACTGGGGGCACTATATAGGGGTATTTTATACTGGCACATTTTTTGGGGCACTATGGGGACATTAGCTCAACTGGGGGCATTACAAGGGGGTATTTTTTGCACTGTCACATTATAAGGAGAATTATTACTACTGGGGGGGGGGGGGCATTATGGTGGGTTTTATTACTGCCCCATGGTATGACCCCCTAGTAGCGGCACCAGCCTCTCCCTGCTCTGCTATCCCTCTGCCCCTTCTCCAAATCCTTATTATAAAATCTTTCTCATTAGGATAAAACACAACATCAGCTCCGCCGAGCCCCCGGCCAAAGTGTGGAAGTGGCGTCCGAGATCCCCAAGGACCAAGCCATGTAACTGTAAGTGTTCATGTGGAGTATGTTTATGTTATACACATATAGCCTACACTGTGCCACACAATATACAGTATACCGCTACACTGTGCCACACAATATACAGTATACCTCTATACTGTGCCTCACAATGTACAGTATACCGCTACACTGTGCCCCACAATATACAGTATACCGCTACACTGTGCCACACAATATACAGTATACCTCTACACTGTGCCTCACAATATACCGCTACACTGTGCCACACAATATACAGTATACCGCTACACTGTGCCTCACAATATACCTCAACACTGTGCCACACAATATACAGTATACCGCTACACTGTGCCTCACAATATACCTCTACACTGTGCCACACAATATACAGTATACCGCTACACTGTGCCACACAATATACAGTATACCTCTATACTGTGCCACACAATATACAGTATACCGCTACACTGTGCCACACAATATACAGTATACCTCTATACTGTGCCACACAATATACAGTATACCGCTACACTGTGCCACACAATATACAGTATACCGCTACACTGTGCCACACAATATATAGTATACCTCTACACTGTGCCACACAATATACAGTATACCGCTACACTGTGCCAAAGGAGTGGGGTTTACACAGGAGGAGGGAGGTGCGAAGCGCGCTGAGGGGGGCCCTTACAAATATTTGCTGTGGGGCCCAGTCACTTCTAGTTACG
Organism: Bufo gargarizans; assembly: GCF_014858855.1. NCBI lineage: Eukaryota > Metazoa > Chordata > Amphibia > Anura > Bufonidae > Bufo > Bufo gargarizans. The sequence continues at coordinate 418,317,664 of NC_058084.1, forward strand.
CCCCTGAACAGAATCATCTACTCTATCTGCTCTCCATGGGTCTAGTATCTCTCATCCTTGATGATTAAAGGGTAGGGCAGAAGCGCTGCTCTGGGAAGGAGCCAAAAACAGGCACATGTTATCATTACATTATGGCCATTCAATTGTAATGCAAGGACATGCCTGGTCCACCAGATAGGATCTCATTGTTCCAGGCAGTGAACCCACCAAACATCATGTCCTTCTGGACAGAGGTTGTCTTGTTGAGACCTTTAAAATGACAGTTTATAAGGTACCATGTGGAAAGGTTGAAAGTGGTAAAGACTTTTCGAACAGCATCATCATGTCAAAATATTTTTGCAAAATAAATTCCTTCCAAACAGGAAAAACAGAATTGACACAGTTGATTATCTTGTTTATGGTCAACCTAAGTCTTATATGTACACGATTGGGGTTATTTTTCTGTGGTGCCATATTTTGGCCCCAATGACGTCTGTATTTGTCAAATTGTATCACTTCTTGTCAGTATCTGTCAATCAAATTATATGACTTCCTCTCAGTATAAATCACTTCCTGTCACAGTAACTATTAAGTCTCGACTCCTAACTATCCCAAAGACAGTAACTATTGTGGTCACAGACAATAATTTTATGTAGAGGCCTGAGAACAAAGAGGCTTCGGCCATCAAATCAGAAGCAGTTACGAAAGGTGGCTCCCAGTTATGGGGAGGATGAGTGCTTGAACTAGGGAGTGGATTGCAGATCACCGATAGAGATGCCTCTAATGTGCATGAAGCTGGGGGTTTTGTTAGATGGTGAAGGAAATTTTGTTAAGGAAGAGCACAGACTTTTTCCATATGCATTATACTGTACCATAACATGTCTTCTTGCTTGCAGAACCAGGACCTACAATATTATCCCACCCTAGTCCACCATATCTAGGACAAAGTGCAACTGTCTTCCCACTTTATTTGTAAGGGAATATGGATAAGTGGTGTTTAGTTTAAATTCTACATTTTAAACCTGAGGCCCAGTTTCCATATTTATTAAGAGCAGGTATAGATATTTGGATTCATTTTCACTTTTGGTAAAACAAAGCATGCAAAAGTTGTATATAAAATGCTAAGTGTGTAGTGGACCATTGAGGTATTACAGGAGGACCCTTATGAATAATAATATCAAAGGAAAAGAATTACAGGTATTGTTGCTTTCCATCTGAGAAGGGGGTCTTCAAGAAGGATCAGGTTCAAACAGATCTCAACTCTTCTGTCAGTGGAAAATACAAAGGTATCAGTCGTATCTGAACCCTACTGCTTGAGGGGACCCAATGACCCTTCCGCCCCTTCTCCAGTATTATAAATGGTCCTTAGGTAGGTGCCCTGTTGCAGATTTTGCATTGTAGTTCAGAAGCCTTAAAGGGGTTCTGCACTTTGTTTTAACTGATGATCTATCCTCTGGATAGATCATCAGCTTCTGATCAGGGGGGTCCGAAACCCGGGACCCCCGCCGTTCAGCTGTTTGAGAAGACAGCGGCGCTGGCAGTAGCGCCGCGGCCTTCTCACTGTTTACCGCCGGCTCAGTGACATCACGACTAGTATCAACTAGCGTGGGTGGGGCTAAGCTCCATTCAAGTGAACAGAGCTTAGCCCCGCCCATGCTAGTTAATACTAGTCGTGACATTACTGGGCCAGCGTTAAACAGTGAGAAGGCCGTGGCGCTGCTGGAATGCCGCTGCCTTCTCAAACAGCTGATCAGCGAGGGTCCCGGGGGTCGGACCCCCGCCGATCAGAAGCTGACTGATGATCTATCCAGAGGATAGATCATCAGTTAAAACAAAGTGCAGAACGCATTTAAGTTATACTTCTGCCGGACAATTGGAGCAACTTATTATGTCATACCTTGAGCTTACCAAAGGACCTTGTGTTGTCCTCTACCAACTGTAACAACGTAAAAGCAACTGAACATAAGCTGTAAAGGTAAGTTCAAAGAGAATGCATTTTCCACAGCAGAATTACCACACTTCTACTGAAAAAGCCATGCAACAAAATCCACATGTTACTTGCAGATTTGTCAGGGATTTTAGTTTGGACTTAAAGTACTAAATAAAGCATAACTTGACATTCTGCAACTAAACAAATCTGCAGATTTTCTGCACACAAGTTTGTGGCAACTAATCTGTAGCGTACCCACTATGTGTAAATATACCCACAATGTCATATCATTTTGGTAACCTTTTATTTTTTGAGGAAACATGCTTTAATTTCCATACTAATGTAATAACACCTAGCAAGGTTTTCTCTAATATATGATACAATGTTACCGTTCTTCAACACAATTGCTACTTGGCACAGAACTCTGTTGTGGAGCAATTGAATGGGTTTAATGAGTACATGTCAACATTTAGTCATATATATGTCTACACTGTTACATACAGTATTTCCATAAAGTCCTTTGACATTTCCCACAAGTGACCTTGCCTGAAGGTCATGCAATGTGTGCCTTACAACGCTATGGCTGCTCTAAATAAGTCCCCTAGAATGACATGCAATTTACAATGTTATAGACCATTTGAAAACTATACATTGCAACCCAAACTGTCCTATCCTTTATCCATTATTTTCCATGGAAGACATAAACTTTGTCGTCTCATTCACACTGCGCTTTGGAATATTGACATTGAGAAGAAGTGAGAGGTACACAACAGCAAATCACACTCTTTAATAGCAGGAAAGAAAACCATTCAGACAGAGATCTTTGAGGCTTTAAATACTTGTCAGAAAAGCAATCTTTTCATCAATAATACACATTACAATTTTTTTTATTCTTTCCCCAGATACAGCCCATGTCCAATAATAACACGCAATGCGGGAAGAATATGTGGATAACCCGACACAAAATTGCTTAGTTTCCAAAAGTGAACCAATTTCTTTAGAGAAGTAATGACACAGAAGATGCTAGAGATTTCTCGGGTAGATTTTTAACAAAAAAAATAAAAAAGAAGAAAAAAGTAACCAGTATAGAGATAGAACCTTGAACAAATCATTGTGTTTTATTACTTCATTTACATTCCTGGACACTGTTTTTCTTTATCACTTTGAAAATAATGAAGTACAGCCACATAGTGAACACATCTCACATGATCGGGCTTGATATAAGTACCATAAGTCAAATTTTAAAGATTGAATTAAGATTGAATAACTACTGTAATTCAGAAAACTAATAGGATAAGTAATTAAAGGTGTTTTCTGAGATTTTGATACTGATGATGTAATCAGTATCTGATTGGTGGCGGTCCAACACCCAGGACCGCCGTCAATCAGCTGTTTGAGAATACACCGGTGCTCCTGCGAGCGACACGGCCTTCTTACGGCTTGCCAAGCACAGCGCCAGTACGTTGTATAGCAGCTGTGTTTTGGTCATCGCTGCTCAGCCCCATTGAAGTGAATGGGGCTGAGAGCCATACTATGCACAGCCACAATACAATGTACTGTGCTGTGCTTTCATCACTAAGACCCCTCAGCTAAGATGAGGCAATAGAATCGCTCATAGAGCGTAACTGATATTTCTGATAATTTTTCAGAGTATATGAATAATAACACTATTTCTGTCCATTATATGACTAGCGTCTGGCATTTTTACCAGTTTTTCCTTCTGCAATCAGTCTGTAATATATTTCTGAACTAATATGTGGAGACTAGCTGGTGTCAGGTCTGCCCAGATACAGGACATGGATAAACAGGGGATCTTGCTTCCTATTCTCTGTAGCGCATCCTCAGAAGAAGCAGCAATGGAGGACATTATAGAGCAGAACTAAGCAGTTTAGATGTCAATCCAGCAGTTTATTAAGATAGTAAATCATGAAGCTCAGATTCGAGCAGAGGGGACAGCAGGAGAGAAGCCTTCAAAAGAGGAGAAGGAAGCCTCTTTCTTTGATGATATATATTACAAGGTTTCTCATATTCACTTGTATTATTCTTTAAAGAAGAATAAAAATGAAACTTTTTACAGTGGTTTTCTGGTAAAATTTATTTTTTTATAAGTGCCTGCAGAAACAAAGGATTCATATTTGGCTTGATCCATGCTGCTCTAGTCCTCCATGCTGCTTCTGCTAAATACATCTTCTGGTCCCCACACTGTTTTCTCCTGGCGGTGCATAGTAACATCAACTGCTCCAGCCAATGACTGGATTCAGCGGTGACATGCTGCTTGTGGCCACAGCTGAATTCAGTCATTGGCTGGAGCAGTGCATGTGACTAATACTATGCCCATAGCCAGCTGGATGAAAGCAGGATGGGAAGATGGAGAGAGTGGAGAGAGCATGGACCACCGTGGAGAAGGAAAGTATGAAAACCCTTTAAGTTTTTTTTTTTTTTTTTTGTTCATGATAGTGCAAACGGATCCGTTTTGACTTTACATTGAAAGTCAATGGGGGACGGATCCGTTTGAAAATTGAGCCATACTGTGTCAACTTCAAACGGATCCGTCCCCATTGACTTACATTGTAAGTCTGGACGGATCCGTTTGCCTCCGCACGGCCAGGCGGACACCCGAACGCTGCAAGCAGCGTTCAGGTGTCCGCCTGCTGAGCGGAGCGGAGGACAGACGGAGCCATACTGATGCATTCTGAGCGGATCCGTATCCACTCAGAATGCATTAGGGCTGGACGGATCAGTTCGGGGCCGCTTGTGAGAGCCTTCAAACGGAACTCACAAGCGGAGCCCCGAACGCAAGTGTGAAAGTAGCCATTTAAAGAGGAAAGTCTAAGGGGTTGGAACAATGAATAATACAGTCACAGGGGTGGGGACGAAGAAGAACCAAGATCATATGACCCTGGGTGGTACCTCTGAATGGCAGGTTTTCCCATAATGCCTTGCAAGTAAGCGCCAGCCAATTATTAGGAACAATAGCTGTCCTGTGTGTGGCTGTGTCATAGGGACTATATAAGATCCCAACTAGAGAGAGAGAGATTAAAGGAACATAATACAGCTAGATTAAGTACAAAATTGGAAACTTTTAAGGAAATACTAGGTAGTTAATGATACTGAGTTAATTAATAGAAGGACAGGTTTTAGGGACAGGATAAGATCAGTTATATTAGTCATCTCATGTATGTTAATGAGCTGCAGCCATTTATATGCAGTGAGGGCTCTGTACAGCCAAGCAATATCTAAAGCTACAGTACTCATTTACTTGTACTTATTGTGTAGGAGCTAGCTAGCAGCCAATTTTACATCCCAAAAATTAATTAATGTATTGGCTGACATATTTTTATGCACTAACTGCACTGGAGTCTTGTCACGGACGTATCAAGACATACGGACCTTCCTGCGGTTGCAGGAGATCTGTGAGACTAGGCACCACGTGGTTTGATCTGACATGTTTTCATTTTGGATCAAATGACGTCTGTGTTGTTTCTGGTGCTTGACACACCTTCTTTCCCCAGGTGTGGCTATTGTAGTCATTTAACCATCTTTATTTATTGTTGTTCTCCAACTATGCTATTCGGTTTATAGCTTCTGTTGGACTTGTGATTATCTTGTGTTTGGTTCTCAGCTGAGTGCCTGGTGCTACCAAAGCTTCATTGAAGATAAGTGTTTCCTTTCCATTTTGTATTTTGTTTTGATATACAGTCCTGATCAAAAGTTTAAGACCACTTGAAAAATGTCAAAAAATCATATTTAGCATGGCTGGATCTAACAAGGTTACAAGTAGAGCTTTAACATGCAACAAGAAGAAATGGGAGTGAGACAAAACATTTTTTTTGAGCATTCAATTTAATGAAAACAACGAATAAACTGAAACAGGCTATTTGTCAGCTGATCAAAAGTTTAGGACCACACCTCCAAACAAAACCTAAACCCCCCCAAAACAGAAATCCAACTTCCAAACATGAACTCAGTAATGAGTAGCTCCGCCGTTATTTTTTATCACTTCCAAAATTTGTTTTGGCATGCTTGATGCAAGCGTTTCAATGAGGTGAGTAGAGATGTCACAAACTATTCGCCGGCGAATAGTTCCCGGCGAACATAGCTTGTTCGCGTTCGCCGCTGCGGGCGAACATATGCGATGTTCGGTCCGCCTCCTATACGTCATCATTGAGCAAACTTTGACCCTGTACCTCACAGTCAGCAGACACATTCCAGCCAATCAGCAGCAGACCCTCCCTCCCAGACCCTCCCACCGCCTATCAAAAAGCAAGGACAGCATCCATCTTACATTAATTCTGAAGCTGCAGTGTCACAAAGTTGCAATCGCAATGCGATTAATACAGGTTATATTAATCACATTGCGATTACAACTTAGAGCTGGGTTCCTAATGGTTATATTATTAGAATATAACGAAGATTGAGAATATAGTGCTATATTCGTTGTCAATTCTAGCAATACAACCATTAGGAACTCAGATCTAAGTTGTAATCGCAATGCGAATAATGCAGGTTATATTAATCGCATTGCGAATTCAACTTAGAGCTAAGTTCCTAATGGTTGTTATTGCTAGAATTGACGAATATAATGAATATAGCACTATATTCTCAATCTTCGTTATATACTAGCAATACAACCATTAGGAACCCAGCTCTAAGTTGAATTCGCAATACGATTAATATAACCTGCATTAATTGCATTGTGAGTATAACTTTCTCAAATCCGACAGTACATTCTAGCATGGAGTCGTTCCCATGGTGATGGGGACGCTCCATGAGCACGGAAGTCGGCAGAAGCTCTAAGTTGAAATCGCAATGCGATTAATGGAAGTTCTATAAATCGCATTGCGATTTCAACTTAGAACTTCTGCCGACTTCCGTGCTCATGGAGCGTCCCCATCACCATGGGAACGACTCCATGCTAGAATGTCGGATTTGAGAAAGTTTAAATCGCAATGTGATTAATTCAAGTTCTATAATTCGCATTGCGATTTCAACTTACCACACTCTGGGTCAACTACGTAATTTTCCATGGGAGTTTTGCCATGGGTCCCCCTCCGGCATGCCACAGTCCAGGTGTTAGTCCCCTTGAAACAACTTTTTCCATCACTATTGTGGCCACAAAGAGTCCCTGTGGGTTTTCAAATTCGCCTTCCTATTGAAGTCTATTGTGGTTCGCTCGGTTTGCACGTTCGCGAACATTTGCGTAAATTCACGTTCGCCGTTCGTGAACAGGAAAATCTTATGTTCACGACATCTCTAGAGGTGAGTGGGAACATTTCTCCAAGTGGTGAAGATGGCCGCACGAAGGCCATCTACTGTCTGGAACTGTTGTCCATTTATGTAAACTTCCCTTGCCATCCATCCCCAAAGGTTCTCAATTGGATTTAGATCAGGGGAACACGCAGGATGGGCCAAAAGAGTGATGTTATTCTCCTGGAAGAAGTCCCTTGTCCTGTAGGCATTGTGTACTGTAGCGTTGTCCTGTTGAAAAACTCAGTCGTTACCACACAGACGAGGGCCCTCAGTCATGAGGAATGCTCTCTGCAACATCTGGTCATAGCTAGTGGCCGTTTGACGCCCCTGCACTTCCTAAAGCTCCATTGTTCCACTGAAGGAAAAAGCACCCCAGACCATTATAGCGCCCCCTCCACTGTGGCGCATAGAAAACATCTCAGGTGGGATCTGCTTGTCATGCCAGTAACATTGGAATCCATCAGGACCATCAAGGTAAAAAAAATTCTCATCAGAGAATAAAACTTTCTTCCACCTCGGGTCGAGGATCGTCCAGTGTCTTGACGGACAGCCAATTGGATCCTCCGGCTCAGTGCTGATGAAATTTTTTGGGGTCTTCCACTTGACTTTTGTTCCATAACCCTCAGAATCATTTAAGAAATTCCAAATTACTGTCTTACTGTGTCCCACCTCAGCAGCGATGGCGCACTGTGAGAGACCCTGCTTATGCAGTTCAATAACCCGACCACGTTCAAAAAGGTAGAGTTTTTTGGCCTTTGCCATCACAACGTGTGACTACCTGACAGAAAATGACAATAAATCCACATCTTTACACAGATTTGGCCTTTTAAAGGCATGTGGTCCTAAAATTTGGATCAGCTGAAAAACAGCCTGTTTCAGTTTAATCGTTATTTTCAATTAATTGAATGCTCAAAAAATGTTTTGTCTCACTCTCATTTCTTCTTGTTGCATGTTGAAGCTCTACTTGGAACCTTGTTAAGATCCAACAATGTAAAATATGATTTTTTGCAATTTTTCAAGTGGTCTTAAACTTTTGATCAGGACTGTATGTGTGTGTTGCCTTTCCCTGTTGTTTGTCATTAGGCCTGAGGGAGACTCCTGTTCAGTCCTGATATTAGTTCCAGGATCCTATAGAGCGAGATAGGATTCTAGGTATACGGTGTATGAACTTGCCTACCTTTGAGGCCTGTTAATACTAGTAGTATGTCAGGACTGGAGTTAGGGTTTTCTCTAGGAGGTGTCCATTTCCCTTCCCTAGTTTCCAGGTCTTATTCCGGTATCCCCTTTTCCCTCTTATGCTCGGTGTGGTGTTTTCCTCCCACACACGAGTGTGACAAGTCTGTCCTATTTCACATTTTTGTGAAAAAATAAATAATAAAAAAATAAAATAAACCCCCCAAAAAAACATAGCAAACTCTTGCCTTGCAAGCCTTCTTAAAATAATACGTTTACCAAACCTGACTGGCCATATCAGCGTCAGTAACTGTGTATTGGAGTGGACTCTGTGCAAGGTTTCTTACATTAACAAGTGTACCAAACCAGACAGGCCTGTATCTTGCTAAATCAGAATGACTGTATATTGGAGTGGGTTAAAAAGTGCATTTATTAAAAACTAGTATACTTTAGGTCAGGCATCTCAAACTGCGGCCCTCCAGCTGTTGTAAAACTGCAACTCCCACAATGCCCTGCTGTAGGCTGATACCTGTAGGCTGTCCGGGCATGCTGGGAGTTGTAGTTTTACAACAGCTGGAGGGCCGCAGTTTGAGATGCCTGCTTTAGGTGTTGTTCTGCATCTCTTATTGATTAATTGAAGTGGTCTGTCTGTATTGTGTATTTTGTTCTGTTTTTTTTTTATTTCATAAAATTTTGTTATTTCATTTTTCACTCACTGTAAATTGTAGAAGTTGACTCATTCCAATAGTGCATGTTGTTCTAAAAAATGTTTTCATATTTTATAACAGTTGGATATTTCATATTGTCACTATGTAACTACTGTGCCACACATCTCCTGACTTGTCCATCAGGTTCTTTCCTGTACTGCTGCCGCTACTACTGCCCTTGCTGCCATTATTACAGTACTACCCCTACACAGCCACACAACTCCTGCCTTGTCCATCAGGATCCATACTGTACTGATGCTGCTGCTCCCAGAAAGGGGAGATTTTTTTCCTATGCCTTTTGTAAAAAGTAAGGGGGTCATTTATTAAGACCGGGGTTTTAGATGCAATTCTTAATAAAGTCCTGCACTGGCAGTGGCATCCGTCAAAGTTATGAAGGGGTGCAGGCCTCTACATAACTTTGGCGGATCCACCATCACTTCCTAGCTGTCTTACATGCAAAAGTGTAGAAAATGGTAAATAAGATGGGCCTGCCGACCTGTCCCTGCCCATGCCCATTTTTTTAGACCTGGTGTGAGCATGGAGAAGTCGCAGATTGAGGCGCCAAGGACCTTTACACCACAATCTGCACCAGAAATATGCCTAATTTAGACATATTTCTGCTTAATAAATGACCCCCTAAATCTATTGCTTCTGCACATTCCTGCAATACTGTCTCTGGCGGTGGAGATAGAATACATTTGTGTATTTGAATTTAAAACATAACAACAAACTGATTGCTAGCTCCTCCCAAAAAAAAGGATCATTTTTGAAAGTCTTGTCAAAACAAGCAATTGCTTCTTCCTAAACCCCTGTATGCTGTTCCCCTAAAAGATATAATTTGGGGATTTTTATTTTATTTAAAAAGCAAAAAATAATAATCGGACAGTGCAATTTGATATTCAACAGCTGAAACCTGCTTCTAACTACTATCACTTCTGACCAAATCTCTAAAGGCTATATCTCTCTAAACAGAATAGCAAAGACTGCAATATCGATCTTTCAAAGCTTAGATTGTCAGCTTTCAAACAAGACTGGGCCAGTATCTCAAGTTCCTATAGAGATATGAGCCCAGTTCAAGGTATGAAGGATTAAACAGCCTCCCCCTCCCCTCAGTCTGCCCAGGCTCTGCTGCTAGGTGCTTTTCCTAAAGCCTGAGCATGGCTCTGGCAAAACTGTTAGGAGGTATAAGAGGTAATAGCTGCATACTGTATACATTCTTTGTATGGCCAGCAATTACAAGCTATATTCATTATCTTCACTTGAGTCTAAAAAACATTTAAAGGTATTAAACACTGGAATTATCACTGCACCCCTATTCAATAAATTCTAGATGTATATACAAATAGCTTTGCTATGCATGATTGAGGGAATCAATCTTACTTAGTTTGGCATTTTTCTAGTTTTACATTCAACTTGTGGGTATGGATTTCTAGAAAGGGGTGCATGCTATTATAGAAGTAATTTCAGCATTAGATATTACAAAGCTGGGAATTAGCCTACTTTGTCTGCTTGCATTGCCTTTGGCTAGGTGGAACCATATAAAGAACCATTAACTTTGCAAAGTTTTTAGGGGTAGTATCACATACAGAACTTTTTGGGGAAAAAGTCATAGGTTTTGTGGCCAATGCCAGGAGTGGATCCAGTGGCCAAAAAAAGTATAAGTCTTTCCTTTATATTGGCTTTTACTTGTAAATCCACTTCTGGCTTTGACTTAAAAAGATGCAAGCTTTTTTTTTTTTTTTTAAAGCGCCATGTAAAACTAACCAAAATATGCAGTTGTCACCAACCTCCCATGAAGATCATTTAAAGAAATGCATAAGAATTCAGCAGAATGCAGTCTAGTGGTTCAAATAGGTGAACACTACAGACTAATTGGTAGGATGTAACATCATCTCATTGCAAAATTGCATCTCATCGTATTCCACCAACAATGTAATAGTTGTATTATGGTGCTATCATAAGTTCTTGAAAAATAGGCTTAATAGTACATAAAGAGTTTAATAAACTACGATAAAAGATATATACAAGATTAAGTAAAGTAACAGTCACCGAGAGTCAGTGAACAAATCGGCCAGCTCTATCAACCAGTGCCCAACATGGCACTCAGCCAATGCCCTTATGATACAAAGAGAAGTGATGGTACCAAGACATCGTACCCTCATGATGTCTTCAATGGAGCTGAGCTCTCTGTTCCAAAACTAAGTGTTTTCTACTCTCCTGACCCCTTCTAGCCCCACCTAAAGGTTAGTACTAGGCTTGAGCAAATCCACCTTTTGATTATAGATCTGAAGTCAAATCATTCAAATACTTACATTCTAATGCTGTATTCGAACAGCATTAAAATGTATTGCCTCCGTGGAGCCAAAGTTCTTCTCGCTTTGAAAAAATAATTTAAAATAGCAGTCGGAACTGGGCTTTGGAACTGAGGTACCAGCCAGTACCAAAGCCCAGTTCGGCTTTCTATTTTAAATTGTTTTTTCAATATGCAAATATGCATACAGTAGGAATTAACTGAAGTCTCGAGCGACTTTGGGTGAAACAAACTTTGACTCCACGGAGCCAATATATTTTAATGCTGTATGGATACAGCATTGAAATGTAAATATTTGAAAGAATCGACTTTGGTTCTATGATCCAAAGGTCAATTTGCTCAAGCCTAGTTAGTATGCATGTACAGTTACCTTATACTGCCGAAATGCTGCCAGATATAGATATCTCTAAGCAGTTACATGATGTTAAAGGGAAATAGGACAACCCAATGAACGGTTAACTGTACTGGTGGAGTGGAATACATTTAACACTTTGCCAGACAAAAGATTTTCCTGCCAAAATTTCGTAAAAAGGTGCTCCAGCAGTTTCACCTAACCATGAAGCATCGTGATCGACTTGCAGAGTAGTAGTCAAGGTAAATTGTTTTTTTAGATGTTTTAGCAACAACACAGCTTTAAGCTACAAGAGAGATAAAATAGATGAAGTCTTCAAACTATATCACTTATATTCTAGGGAACAAGATTGATTTTCAATTTTCAGCCAAAAAAATATACCTGTAAATGTACACAATGTGGCAAACAATAATGAATGAAAGATGACACAAGGACAAGCAGTGGTACGCTGAAGAAGACAGCGCATTATTACCGAGTGCCTACTTCTAGAGAATATGTCATTCCTTAAAATGATTTACAAAATAAAAAAGTTAACAAATTGTATGTGCCAGCAAAAAGATCTTCAAGTGATCTACAATTGCATACAATGAAGTAGCAAATCTGATCCTGTGCAGCCCCAGGCCTTTACACTACCTTAATGAAGGAAACAAATGCTGGACTGGTTCCAATGCTGAACCAAAGATAGAAGTATAACATTATGCCTATGCAAATAATCCCCACCTAAAAAAATGTAATGGCACCCATTGCCTATTCATAGCATATGAATACATTAACAGTCTAATGATTGATCTGTGGCTTCGAATAACTAGTGCATAGACCAAGGAAGAGGCGGTGAGAGTGAACGCCGGGGATCTGCCTGTTCTTTGTGATTTACATTTTTAGGGTTTCTATCGAAGAATATTTCAAAACAAATTTTTTTTATGTTTTCAGTTTAGAATCATTAACTTTATAACATGATAGGGTCTCAGATAATTTCCACTACATTTTTTTTAGCTAATAGAAATATTCTTTAGGTGCATTTACACGGCCCAAGAATCGGGCCATGTAAATGTGATGCCGATCACCCGATGAACGAGCAAAACATTTGTTCATCGGGTGATCCTGTTGTTCATGCAGACACCATCAATCATGCCTTCTGGGTAGCAGATCGTGTGGTCTAAACAGCGATCCGCTGTTCAGAAGTCATGATTCTGTATGAGGAGGAATATAGCAATCCCCCCATCCTCATACTGTGAAGGAGATTGCTGCATGTAAATGCGCAGTCTGCTTCACTGAATGAGCAGTGTAAATCCAGTATTAATCTTCGGCGATTCCTCGCTAAGGCATATTTAAACAATGGCAGAACAATGTTAAAGGGTTTTTTCTAGGGTTCAGTAACTATTCTTTTACAAAGAAAAGTTATGCAATTTTATAATATAAGTTGAGTAATAGCTGTTCATGTTTTCAAGGTCTCTAGTCACTTTTTATTAAGTTGAAACCTTCACTGTTCTTCCCGGAGAATAAAATCTGCCCTAGTAATGCTGATATAACCCGATCACTGGCTCATTATTTGTCATGGACCTGACATTAAAGGGGTTGCTCAGGATGTGACATAGGCTTCTCGTTTCCAGATTCGACCGCCCTCATTGCTACACAGTTGCGCACTATGACCCTGATGTCGAGTCAACCATTTTGGGTGCGGGAATAACACAAATTTATATATATATATATATATACACAGTCCTGATCAAAAGTTTAAGACCACTTACAAAAAAGGCAAAAAATCATATTTTACATTGTTGGATCTTAACAAGGTTCCAAGTAGAGCTTCAACATGTAACAAGAAGAAATAAGTGAGACAAAACATTTTTTCAGCATTCAATTAATTGAAAATAATAATTAAACTTAAACAGGCTGTTTTTCAGCTGATCCAAATTTTAGGACCACATGCCTTTAAAAGGCCAAATCTGTGTAAAGATGTGAATTGATTGTCATCTTCTGTCAGGTAGTCACACGTTGTGATGGCAAAGGCAAAAAAACTCTCCCTTTTTGAACGGTCGGGTTGTTGAACTGCATAAGCAGGGTCTCTCACAGCGCACCATCGCTGCTGAGGTGGGACGCAGTAAGTCATTTGGAATTTTTTAAATGATCCTGAGGATTATGGAACAAAAAAGTCAAGTGGAAGACCCAAAAAAATGTAATCAGCACTGAGCCGGAGGATCCAATTGGCTGTCCGTCAATCCTCGACCCAAATTAAGGCCCTTACTGGTGCTGACTGCAGCCCCATAACCATCAGACGGCATCTGAGACTGAAGGGCTTAAAAAAAAAAAAAACGTCTTCAAAGACCTCGTCTCCTTGAACGCCATAGAACTGCTCGTTTGGACTTTGCAAAAGAGCACCAAACATGGGACATTCAAAGGTGGTAGAAAGTTTTATTCTCTGATGAGAATTTTTTTTACCTTGATGGTCCTGATGGTTTCCAACGTTACTGGCATGACAAGCAGATCCCACCTGTGATGTTTTCTATGCGCCACAGTGGAGGGGGCGCCATAATGGTCTGGGGTGCTTTTTCCTTCAGTGGAACAATGGTGCTTCAGGAAGTGCAGGGGCGTCAAACGGCCGCTGGCTATGTCCAGATGTTGCAGAGAGCATTCTCAGAATGCTGGTGACATTTAGTGATGATCGAGCATGCTCGGCTTAATACCTGTTCGGCTCGAGCATCTCGATGCTCGACACATGGCGGTATTCGGCCTAACACCACATGTGCTCGAGCGCAATGCTCGAGTCTCCACTCCGGACGTTTCTTGGCTGCTACGCAGCCAATAAACGTGCAGGTACGTACTACCCTCACTGTAATGCTGTAGCCATGTTGGCTGATGGCATTACAGTGATTGGCTGGCCGGAACGCGTCATCGGGTGCTAAATAGCACCCGATGACGCATGTTCGGCTCATTCTTAGTCAGGGAGGGCTGTGCTGAGCAAGGGACAGACAGTGTAGGGAGTGATTTAAGAATATTATTACCACCAAAACTTTTCAGAGACCCAAAAGTCCTTTTAAGGACTATTGTGTGTGTGTCAGCAGCAATCTATATTTTTAGCGCAACCTGTGCTAAATAGCTAAAACTTTACAGACCCAAAAGTCCTTCTAAAGACTATTGAGTGTGGCAGCAATATCTATTTTTAGCGCATCTTGCGCTAAATGCGTACAATAGTTAGGCCGCTGCAGACAGCGACATTAGCTGCGCCACATCTCCAGCTAAAGTGTGCGCATCCAAAAAATATGTGACATCCAGTGTACTTTTTCCATAGACGGTGTCCACTGTGGACAGTGACTTTACCTGCGCCACATCTTCAGTGTAAAGTGTGTGCATCCCAAAAATATCTGTGACATACAGTGTACTTTTTCCGTAGACGTTGTCTGCTGCGGAGAGTGACATTACCAGCGCCACATCTGCAGTGTAACGTGTGCACTTAAAAAAAAACTCTGTGACATACAGTGTACTTTTTCAGTAGATGGTGTCTGCTGCGGACAGTGACATTAGCTGCGTCACATCTCCAGTGTAACGTGTGCGGTTAAAAAATGTATCTGTGATATACAGTGTACTTTGTCAATAGACAGTGTCAGCTTCTGACAGTGACATTACCAGAGCCACATCTGCAGTGTAACGTGTGTGCTTCAAAAATGGATCTGTAACATACAGTGTAATTTTTTGTGTAGATGCTGTGTACAGTGACATTACCGGTGGTACCTCTCCTGTATAACGTTTTCTCATCCCAAATACTTGTGACATTCCCTGTAATTTTTGTTTAGCCGCTGGTGACAGCATTGATTTTTTTGTATATTGTAAATGGCACAATTTAAAAATTATGCATATTAGGCAAAAATAATAATACATATAAAGAAAATAATAAGACATACAAAACAAGTAATAATAACACAAATAGGTACCGGCACTGTTTACATCAGAAAATACAGACAGAATATGCACCGTGTGCGATGAGGCGGAACACTGGGCACAGCTCCCCCTACGCAGTTTAGCTAGGAATCACATCCCAATTACATTTTATCCCACAAATCTAGAGCAAATGGTGAGGAAGTGGAACCGCATAAGTGCTGGATAACCAAAGTAACCATGAGTTATGCGTTGCAATTCTATTTTTCATAGAGGAGGCAAAGGTGAATTCGCACTGCATATGATAGTTAACCAACCCAATGACTTCACTAGTTGATAAGGACTGTAGACCCTTCCACTGGCGAGCAATCACAGTTTTTGCAGCTGAGAGGATCTTAGCTACTATGTTCCTGCTTTCATTAGGTAAATCCCCTAGGCCGATGCTAAGAATTGCCAACTCTGAGGTCAATATTCCCGTGATCCCCGTGACTTCTTCTAGTATTTTTGACACTGAGACCCAAAATTGAGTCAAGGCTGTACAGCTCCACCACATATGATACGGCGTACCAATCTGTCCGCACCCTCTCCAACACAGAGGTGAATATTTTGGATTGGAATGGGCTAATCTATTGGGGGTGAGATACCACCTTAATTGGATTTTTCTATTCTGTTCAGCGTGATTTATGCATTTCGAGGATTTGATGGACCAAAATAGCGCATCATTCCATGTTTCCAATGTGAATCCTTTCCCCATTTCAGCCTCCCATCTAGACATGAAGGGCTTTTTACACTCTCCTGCTGAGGATTGCATAAGAGAGTACCAAAAAGATAGGCTGGAATGGGGATGGGCATCCACACCGAGAAACTTAATAAGTGGATCTCGCACGTTTACCACTGTGTCTAAGGTAAGAGGTGAAAGAAAGTGACGTATCTGAAGATACTGGTAAAATACAGAGTTTGGTAGTTTAAAGGTATTGTGCAGAAACTCAAAGGAGCGTAGAACAGAGTTCTCGAATATACTCCCTAAAGTATCTATTCCGCAGTTCAGCCAACCTGTAATTTGGAGCGTGGGGATGTGGTACTCAATAACTGATAAGGGAAACTGCTTCTTCTCAATAGGAAAGGGCGTTTTATTTTTAAACATATGGGCCCAGGCAAATATAGTAGCTTGCATTGTGTCTAATGGCATGGGGAAAATAAAAGGTTTTAATAGATATGCCGCCAGCAGTGATTTCAAAGATCTCCTTTTAACAAAGACCTCTTCAA
Organism: Bufo gargarizans; assembly: GCF_014858855.1. Taxonomy (NCBI): domain Eukaryota; kingdom Metazoa; phylum Chordata; class Amphibia; order Anura; family Bufonidae; genus Bufo; species Bufo gargarizans. The sequence goes on from NC_058084.1 coordinate 418,334,505, forward strand.
TTGCTAACCATTTATGTGGCGAGGATGGGGACCACCATTCCATAGATTGGTCTAGTAGATTGGCCATATAATACCTTTGGAGGTCAGGAACCCCCAATCCCCCCTTACGGAGAGCTGGGAATAACACATGTTTGCCAATTCTGGGGTGAGTACCTCCCCAGATGAACCTCAGCATGTCGTCCTGCAACTGTTTTATGTGAGCTCCTGGGAGGTTGTTTGTGCCTCTCGCTTAAGGACAAAAGATTTTTAAGGAACACCACGATACGGTCCTTGCTGGGCACCCGGGGGCAAGAGCCACAGTGGATCTCATCGCTCGGAGATTCTGGTGGCCGGCGCTTCGTAAGTCGGTTGAGGGTTTTGTGGCAGCCGGCGAGACCTGCGCTCGTGCCAAAGTCCCTCATTCACGGCCATCAGGTCCTCTCCTTCCCTTACCCATTCCTTCCCGTCCTTGGACACATCTGTCCATGGACTTCATAACGGACCTGCCTCGTTCCTCGGGGAAGACTGTGATTCTGGTGGTAGTGGACCGTTTTAGCAAAATGGTGCATTTCATCCCTTTTCCTGGCTTGCCCAATGCTAAGACGTTGGCGCAGGCATTTATTGATCACATTGTCAAATTGCATGGTATTCCTTCGGACATAGTCTCTGATAGGGGCACGCAGTTTGTTTCCAGATTCTGGAAGGCTTTCTGTTCTCGCTTGGGGGTTCGGTTGTCATTTTTTTTTGTCCCTTGCTGAGTTTGCTTTATATAACCGTCGTCAGGAGTCCTCTGATAAGTCACCATTTTTTGGTGCATATGGGTTTCATCCGCAGTTTGGGACATTCTCTGGAGAGGGGTCTTCTGGTTTACCTGATGAGGACAGATTCTCCTCGTCTTTGTCATCTATTTGGCAAAAGATTCAGGATAATCTAAAGAGCATGAGTGAGAGATATAAGCGTGTGGCAGATAAGAGACGTGTGCCTGGTCCGGACCTGAATGTTGGTGATCTGGTGTGGTTGTCTACTAAGAATATCAAATTGAAGGTTCCCTCCTGGAAGTTGGGTCTTAAGTTTATTGAGCCTTACAAAATCTTGTCTGTCATCAATCCTGTTGCCTACCGTCTTGATCTTCCTCAGACTTGGAAGATCCATAATGTTTTTCATAAGTCCTTATTAAAACCTTATGTCCAACCCATTGTACCCTCGTCTTTGCCTCCTCCTCCGATTATGGTTGATGGTAATCTTGAATTTCAGGTTTCTAGGATTGTGGATTCTCGTGTTGTCCGCGGTTCACTCCAGTACCTCGTTCATTGGGAGGGTTATGGTCCTGAGGAGAGGATGTGGGTCCCAGTGACGGACATTAAGGCCACTCGTCTCATCAGGGCTTTCCATAGGTCCCATCCTGAGAAGGTGGGCTCTGAGTGTCCGGAGTCCACTCGTAGAAGGAGGGGTACTGTCAGCACCAGGCATCTGAGAAGCTCTGACAGATGCCTTTCAGAAACTCCTCCTTGAGCTTTCTTTGTTTTGCTTTCAGTTCCTCATCTCGTTAGCCTCTCTCAGCTGTCATGTAGTTGTACTGATTGCATCCCTTTAAATTCCTCCCCATAGTGCATCAGTTTGCGGTTTATATTACTTCCTGGAGTGTGTGTGCATGCTGATCCTACTTCCCAGCCTTCTGCAAGATAAGTGTTGTGCATTCATTTGTGTTTTTCTGTCAGGTCTTATGCAGGGGTCTCCCTTTTTGTTCGTTAGTTTTGGATCCAGTGAGTCATATATTCATTTTGTGTTGTCTTGTTTCCTGTACACATTCCGTGACATCCAGTCAGCTTCCGCTATTCACAAGCAAGGAGTGGGCATGGATGTCTGACCTTTGTGAGGTTTTAGGAAACTTTGAGGAATCAACACAGATGGTGAGCGGCGATAGCGCTATTATCAGCGTAACCATCACACTTCTGTGTCTACTCAAACTCTTGATGCTCACAATTAAGGACAACGCTTTGCATGTGAAAGAGGTGGAAATGGGGGAAGACATTACACAGGGTGATAGCCAGACCACCATCAGTTTGTCTTCTCAGCGCAAATTGGACGATGAAGAGGAGGAGGAGCAGTAGACGGTTGCCTCCGCTACATAGGGTAGTACCCATGGAAGTTTAATTCCATCTGTTCAGCTGTGGGTGGGCAGAAGAGGAGGAAGAGGATGAGGACATTGAGAGTGATTCTCCTGATCACGACAGCGAAGTCTTGCCTGTTGGTACTCTGGCACACATGGCTGACTTCATGTTAGGCTGCCTTTCCTGCGACCCACGCATTATACACATTTTAGACAACCTGGATTACTGGTTGTTCACCCTTCTCGACCTCCGCTACAAAGAGAACTTTTCATCTCTCATTCCTCTGGTGGAGAGGATGAGCAAAACGGTGCAATACTAGAAGATTTTTGTTGAAAAATTGCTCCAAAAATTTCCATCAGACAACGCTGGCGGCAGAGTCCGTCCTTCTTTGGGCAACCGAGGAGCGGAGACAAGGAGAACACACAGTAGTTCCAACAGAGGCAGGGCAACAATCTCCAAAGCCTGGACAGTTTCATGACACCCCACCAGCACCCTCTCCCTGATGCGCGGCCTAGTGTCACAAGGAGGGAACATTTTTGAAAGATGGTGAAGGAGTACATAGCAGACAGTGTCAGCATCCTCAATGATCCCTCAGTGCCTTACAGCTACTGGGTGTCAAAGCTGGACACGTGGCATGAACTGGCGCTCTATGCCTTGGAGGTGCTGGCCTTCCCTGCCGCCAGCATTTTGTCTGAGTGGGTATTTAGTGCTGCTGGTGGCATTATAACAGATAAGCGTATCCGCCTGTCAACTGAAAATACTGGCAGGTTGACTCTTATAGAAATTAACAAGGCCTAGATTGACCATGACTTCTCGACTCCACCAGAGGAACGCGGATGAACAAAGGCACTTTAAATGTGTTGTTTAATGTACTGAATACACTGTATTCCCATGCACTTCCACCACAAAAAAGGGTATATGGTAGTATCTTCCTTTTCTCATCCTCCTCCTCCTCTTCCATCTTATCAACATGCTTATTTGTCGCATATATGTCCTTCGCAAATTATGTTTTACAGGGTCAGCTCAGCTGCAGACCCTCGTTTAGAATTTTTTGGAGGGTCAGCTCACCAGCATGTCCTCACCTACAATGTTTTACAGGGTCAGCTCACCAGCAGGCCCTCGCATATAATTTTTTACAGGGTAAGCTCACCAGCAGGCCTTCAGCTACAATCTTTTTTAGGGTCAGCTCACCTGAAGGCCCTCGCATATAATTTTTTTGCGGGTCAGCTCACCAGTAGGCCCTCACCTACAATCTTTTACAGGGTCAGCTCACCTGCAGGCCCACGCATATAATGTTTTACATGGTCAGCTCAACTGCAGGCCCTCACCTACAAGTCCAGTCTCACTATCCAAGAGTCTGTTCAATACAATCCTCACCGCCGGGGTTCGCGTAACTAGTTATCATGGAGTAGTCTCATTCGTTATCGGAATTAACCAGACAAATCGCTCCACCAATTAAGAACGTCCATGCACCACCACCTACAGAATCGAGAAAGAGCTATCAATCTGTCAATCCTTTCCGTGTCCGGGTGAGGTTTCCCGTGTAGAGTCAAATTAAGCCGCAGGCTTCACTCCTGGTGGTGCCCTTCCGTCAATTCCTTTAAGTTTCAGCTTTGCAACCATACTCCCCCCGGAACCCAAAAACATTGGTTTCCCGGAAGCTGCTCGGCGGGTCATGGGAATAACATCGCCGGATCGCCATCGTTTATGGTCGGAACTATGACGGTATCTGATCGTCTTCGAACCTCCGACTTTCATTTTTTGATTAATGAAAGTACGGATGCCCCCAGCCATCCCTCTTATCATGGCCCCAGTTCCAAAAACCAACAAAATAGAACCGCAGTCCTATTCCATTATTCCTAGCTGAGGTATTCAGGTGACCTGGCCTGCTTTGAACACTGTAAAATTTTTCAATGGTCAGCTACGCAGCAGGCACTCTCCCATAATTTTTTAAATGGTCAGCTCAGCAGCAGGCCCTCAACCATAATGTTTTAGAGGGTCAGCTCAGGAGCAGGCCCTCGCATATAATTTTTTAGAGGGTCAGATCACCTGCAGGCCCTCGCATATAATGTTTTAGAGGGTCAGCTCACCTGCAGGCCCTCACCTACAATCTTTTAGAGGGTCAGCTCACCAGCAGGCCCTCACCTACAATATTTTACAGGGTCAGCTCACCTGCAGGCCCTCACCTAATTATACCTAATAGGTCATTTGCGCGCATGCTGCCTTGCTTGGAAGTGATAGCTGTAGCTGTTTCTCCGGCTCCCTCTCCGGAATCAAACCCTGATTCCCCGTTACCCATGGTCACCGTGGTTCGCGCTGAAAATAACATTGGAAGTTGATAGGGCAGACATCCGAATGGATTGTCGCCGCCACGGGGACGTGCGATCAGGCCCAGGTTATCTCGAGCCACCCAAGCGGCAGTAGGCCCTTGCCCATAATGTTTTAGATGGTCAGATCAGCAGCCCCTTGCTCCAAATGTTTTTGAGGGTCACCAGAAAGCCATCAATCATAATTTTTCAAGGCTGTGTATGATGCCCTCCTTTATGTGTAACAAAGGGTGTATTGTAGTGCCTGTTCCTTGTAATTTATGGCAGCCCGTTCATAGGCTTTATGAGTGTAGGAGTCCCACTACCTGAACAATTGTACCACAATGTGAATGAGGCCCTCCTTCATGTGATATACAGTTTGTATCGGAGTGCCTCTTCCTTGTAATTTTTGGCAGCACTTGCACTTTATATACAAGTAAATATACAGGAAAGAATGTACCCTAACAATTTTTCGTCTTAAATCGATTGTATCTTCGGTTTTGTGCGTATTATTGTCAGTCTGTAAAAGTGGCGTACTACTCGGACAACATCGTTCCCAGCAGCGACCTGGGAGTCCAAAATGCATCCAGACATCCTCCCCATGCTGTTCCCGAACCATTTCCAGTGGTGTTTCCATCAATTTCTGACCTTTTCCTGTGAACCAGACACCCTCCCCTCTTCAGAACAGTGGGCGCCTGGTTTAATGCTCTGGTTCTCCGATTGACTTCCATCACCCGAGCATCCCGATATGTTCGGCCCGAGCCCCCGAGCACTATGGTGACATTCACAAAATTCAAAAATCTTCTGCATTCCCTAACATCCACAGTCCCCACATGTGAATGGAATTTAGAAAATCTATTGAAAATCATCCCCCCTGTACAATGTTATGCTAAACCATCCCAGGTGACCATATTTTAATAACAAGCTGGTTTGAAGGGGATTGGAACACATTTGCAAATTTTCTCCTCTGAGCAGTTTTTCTGAATGTGCAATTGCAATATTTTATTCAATGTATATTCCTTTAGGTGCTTGTAGATGTATTCTACCCATTAGTTAACAACTTATACAGGGATTACATGAGCATTCATTCTTGGACAGATTCAGGTGTGAAAATGCTATGTTGAAGCCTATTATTAGGCTTATTATATAGCGTCAAGATACTACACATAAAAATCAGACATGAAAAAGTAAAAAACTAAACAATTCACACAATAAGAATCATGACCCTTCTCATAACAGTATCTACACATGATCTCTCTCCAAGTTTAGAGGGAAAAAAAAGAGACAATGCAGCAGCACCCTCCTGCAAATCAGATAAAGTACAACAATGCCATAGTCACAAAAATTATAGTGCTAATGCTACGCTTATTTAAAAAAGTGAGATGCTCGGCCAATGCATTTTGTACAAAACCATCTGAGCCCGTCTGACGTACGTCAAGGCGATCTCTGTTAGACGGGTCCTAACACTAAATACTACCTGTTATGCGCCATAATGGCCGCCATAAAATTCAGGGAGTGTTGGATCCACATGCATGCTGGATCCACTCTGCTTTTTATCATTTTTGGTGCCATAATGGCCTCCATTACAAGGGATGCAGGTACCAACATGCATGCCGAGCCCACTCTATACCTTTCCTTGTGCCAGGCGGCTTCCAATAATTGTAGTGAGAGCAGGCTACAGCTTTATACTGAAAGTAATTAAAATCAGCCAATGGGGCAGACAGGCTAATCAGGAGTGCATGACTCGCTGGAGTGCCACATCTCCAGCATTGTAAATCTTCAAAAAAAAAGGGGAGTTAGTCAGCACATCCCAATGCACAGGTGCACACTGCCATGACAAGCCTGTCTGCCCAATAGGCTGATTTTAATTACTTTCAGTATAAAGCTGTAGCCTGCTCTCACTACAATTATTGGAAGCCGCCTGGCACAAGGAAAGGTATAGAGTGGGCTCGGCATGCATGTTGGTACCTGCATCCCTTGTAATGGAGGCCATTATGGCACCAAAAATGGTAAAAGGCATGCATGTGGATCCAACACTCCCTGAATTTTATGGCGCATAACAGGTAGTATTTAGTGTTAGGACCCGTCTTACAGAGATCGCCTTGACGTATGGCAGACGGGCTCAGATGGTTTTGTACAAAATGCGTAGCATTAGCACTATAATTTTTGTGACTATGGCATTGTTGTACTTTATCTGATTTGCAGGGTGCTGCTGCATTGTCTCTTTTTTTCCTCTAGGTCTTTGCCATGGCAGCGTGCACCTGCGCACTGGGAGGTGCTGACTAACCCCCTCTATCCAGGTTTGCCATTGGCCATAACATCCTACACAAGAGGTAAAGTGTATCATTTCCATATAAAATAAACAGAATTTTAGCCCCTCCAAGTTGACACTTCAGAGGTACTGCAAATAGTTAACACTGGCAATAAACTTTACAAACTTTCACACTAGGGATGAGCGAATCTAACTAATCGATTTATCTCATTAGCAATGGTTATTCACCTGTGAGTGGCTGTCCCCACAGCTGAAGAAACACCCACTTGTGTGTTCATTTACAGGACTGAACATCTCACCTGGCGCTGGCAATCCCGCCTCTGTGCTGCTAGTCCAAGTAGTGGTGCAAGCGCAGAGGCTCTGTTCATGCACCACTACCCGGAAGTGTAGCGACACATTCAAAGAGCCTCTGCACCTACACCACTACTCAGAGCAGTGAGGCAGGTGCCAGATTGACAGGGTCATGCAAGATGTCCGGCTCTGTTAATCAACAGGCAGTTTTTTCACCTGTGCAGAAGGTTTTTATATTTTTCTACACCTGGTTTAGGCATAGAAAATGGTTTAAATTTAAGCCAGATAGGAAGCTGGCTTACATTTAGAAGTGGTGCTGGATGCGCCGAAGGTATGTAGAGGCCAGCGTCTCTATATAACTTCAGCGATCCACCACCAGAGGAGGGGATTTTTTAAGACCAGGATCTAAAACACTAGTGTTAATAAATAACCCCCATAGTATTAAGAGTATAGAGTAATTATCTGCAGTTATATAAACCTCCTGACTCACGCTGCCTGTACTATCTGTGTGAGATGACTCTCCATTGTAGTTCTATGAGACATAGCTTCACACTGGTCTCCCTGCCTCCTGCATGTAAAAGCTGACAGGGGAGAGATAGATGACAGGGCAGAGAGGGGAGACAGACTCAAGCTGCATTACGTAGGAGAACGTGGAGACCGTGCAGTGGGAGGGGACTGCAGCTGTGTCACTATTCTGTTATGGCCACCCTAAGAGAACACAGAGCAATGCAGTGATGTGAGACTCCTCCCCATCTGTCTATGCAAAGCCAGGCATGATGGGAAATGTAGGATTAATTTGAAAAACAATATCTGAGGGAAGAAGGAATCAAGATGGCTGCCAACCCACAAATTACACATCAAATCGGTATACACAAGTCATATACATAAGCCTCCATCTTATACTGTAATAATGCCTTATTCTGTACTGTATAGGGAAATAAAAAACGTAAATGCAGCCATATTTATTCCTAGTTTACCAGGCTTCAGACCCCCACTTTCTTTATGTAGTTTCACATGTGCGCCAGGGTGATTCTGCTGCAAGTGCCAGCATAGAATGCCGGGAATCGGACGGACACAAACTGCAGTGTGCAGCAGTTTCTGTCCGACCAATTCTCAGAATTTTTGCAGGATTGTGCCAAAAATGTGAACGCAGCCATATTGGGTGAAACTGATTTAATAGTGTCAAGTCAGCCACATGATCCTTATAATAGTACAAACCACCGATCTCCTGTAATGGTGTCGTTCACAGCAACCCTATACTACCGGTAGACTTTTGCTGCTGTGTTGCTATCCTTCTTTAGTAATGAGCATTGTGACTTTATAATGAAAGACTGGTACACAAAAAAGATCACAGTGGTCTATGACTGACTGCTCCTACTGAGGTCTGTCTTAAGGGCAGTGACTCCTTCCTATACCCAAATGCGAAAAGAAACATCTGAAATTCATGTCTTAAACCCAACGTATAGAGAATTTATTCGAACCATGTAAAGAGAATTTAGTGATAGTTTTCTGTAAATTATAGATATTTTTCACTGCGGTCACCATTGGTTACAATGCACTTTTCTAGCTTCCTAAATATAAAAACCCTGTGTACTCGGCCTATCTTGGCTTAACACCTAATATTCCTGTTTATTAATGCAATTTGTCTTATTCAGGCCACATTGCTCTATATGTAATTTATCAACAATGCATCCAAACAAATTTATTTCATTAAAATTAGTGGAGCATTTATAAATAAATGCAGATAAGTGCTGAGATGGTAAATTTAAACAATTACAGAGATAATTCATAATTAATTAGTTTTGTCCTTGGGAATGATAACTACATTGAACAAGCAGTCCTCCCATCACTGTAGGGCAGGTTGGTTCAGTACATATACAGTAGTTTAATACAGGCTACTGCACCATAAGAGATGATATTAACCATAGAGATAACAGAAGTTGTTATAATCGAATGCCTATGGTGCTTATCAGACACTCTTAGCGCTGTATTACACTGCCTGATGTTTTGGCAGTGCGAAAAGTGATGGATAATAACACATCTATCCAAGCTCGCTTGGGCTGATGCAAACTGAATGTGGAAGAAATTATTGGTATTGCTGTCGTTTCTCCCTCATTCAGTTTGACTATCCGTAGCACATCCCTGATCATAGAGGGAGATGTGCTGCCGATAATCGGCATCTTTCATCCTGATAAAAGATTCAAATCATCCGACAAACGAGTGTTGAATGGCTGCTTGATTATATGGACCAATGATCTGGAAGGAGCATTCCTATGATGAACCCTTTGTGGTGATGTGAACAGTGAAATGTGTGATAAAGTCCCAGAAGAGGGGTATATCTCACCCATATTCCTCAACTGGGTGAGGTAAGTAAGATCCAGAATGGCGCTGGCTTCCGCAAGCATAGTTTCTGGAGCTATTTTTCTTTATTTATGGTATGGGCTGGATTTTATTTGGATTGGGAAGGTAGGTTTGGAAGTGTGACCTTTCCAATCCACCCCATTCCAGGGAAGATTTTCCCTAGCATGAAGGATCCCTAGGTGTAATCCACCTGGGATCGTTATTTGGAAGTAAAAGCCCATCCAATACTATCAGTTTGAGAAGAGAGGATTTAAAAACAGAGGCCTAGTGAGGCTCTGGGTGGTCTCAGCCTGGAGGGTTCCAGACTTGTGTTTGATGTCTGGAACTGCTAAGGCTTGGAGCCTGAGATACTGTGTATAACCTATACTTAGAGGTGAGTCAGGGAACACTACCGTGTATTAGAGCCCAGACGGGCAGGTGTTTATTTGATGCTGTTTTTGTGTGTGCTGGTGCCAATATAAATCACAAGTTTGGACCTTAAACTTGGTGTCTGTGAAGATGTCTATGACTGCAACCCCCTGAGAGAGAGCGATCTCTTACACCTTGTTCCAGATAAAAATCAACCCCAGTGCAGAATCATTATTTGCCAGCAATGGAGTGCTGTTTAGACAGCATGATCTGCTGCCAGCAAATGATGACAACGATACTATTAACCGATGAACGAGCAAAACGGTGGCACCTTTACACAAGCCCTTAACTGTTCCTCAATCCTATTGCTTTAAACGAGGGCTCTCTACAGAAGGATAACTAGTACTTAGTCGAATCCCTGACAAAGGTCCTTCAGAAATTCAGGTCATTATTATGGGGCACTTTAACTACCCAGATATAGACTGGGAAACTGAAACATGTAGATATCATAAAGGAAACAGGTTCTTGGCAATAACCAAAGACAAGTACCTTTCCTAACTGGTTCAGGACCCGACTAGAGAGACAACCATACTGGACTTAGTACAGTACTAGCCAATAGACCTGACAGAACAACAGATGTGCAGGTTGGGGGACACCTGGGATATAATTACCATAAAGTCATAACCTTCCAATTGTCATTCAAAAGAGTGTTTCTTCAGGGAGGCACAAAAATACCAAACCTCAAAAAAGCAAAGTTTAGCCAATATAATCCTAAATCATGCCTCAGACCTGTTTAAAAGGTTGAACATTGACTTATAGGATAGTAACTTCCGAACTGGTGGCATAGTTGTTTTCTTATTTTGGAAAGAGAGTTTTGGTTACTGGAGCTTTAAAGCCGTCCAGGGATGACCAACCTGCGGCCCTCCATCTGTTACAAAACTACAATTCCCAGGATGCCTGGACAGCCTACAGCTATTAGGGCATGCTAGGAGTTGTAGTTTTGCAACAGCTGGAGGGCCGCAGTCCATGATTATAAAAAGATTGCTGCCAAGCCAATCACTGGCTATAGCTGTGATCTGTTTTAGCAAGTGATTGGCTGAACAGCCATTTCTGCCTGTTAAGGTAGTGTACCAGGAAGCGGAGATTTGAGGGGAAACAAAAAGGGTCAGAATGGAAATAGGACGGGGGGAAGGGTAATCAGAAAAAAAATAGTATAATGTGGTGTGTTATTTTACACCAGATGAAGAATTTATTCACCAGAAACCCAGTTAAGTAGTTATTTGAAGAAAAAAACTTGTAAACAAAAGGTTCCTGAGGGCTTAAATTTAACTAAAGTTATATTCTGGCCATAGACAACTAGCTGACCGAGAGGCTGTAGACACGAGGGAAGAGTAAAATTTCAAGTGTAAAGAAGGAACTACTGTCTGTAGACTTCTAAATTGCAGAGTCTGTTCACAACAATATGAATTTCCAAGGCAATATCCATCTTTGCTCACATCATCGAGTACATCCTTTGAATGTGCCACAGAGGGATTAAAGATATTAAAACCCAGTTATAAAAATCGGCATAAATATGTGGCGTGGTGGCCAAGATATTAATACATTACTCGTTTAACAATCCATGGCTCCCTTAATGTAATTTTAAGTTCAAGGGATGAGAAATAAAAGGCAAGCATGAGCTGCTCCAATTCTACAAGCAATTCTGCCCAAAATATTCACCGCCTACATAAAGCACATAAAAAAGATATATGACTTGATTATTTAGCATTAAAATTATGGGACAGCAATCAAAATGTGCCTTTGGTCGCTGTGCACTTGACAGTTGTAGTGTAATTAGAGGCTAAACAACCATGTTACTAAATATACTCTGGAGTTACTTGGAAAATCTACTGCCATAAAGACAATTTTATGGGTCAGGCAAATCACACAGCTGAGCTGTTTTATACCTGCCGGATGGTGATTTAGGATGGGAATTGAAATAAGAGCATTTAAAGGCTCCCTGTAAAATGTAAAGTAAAAAAGTCGGCCCTTAAATACTAAGGTGTCATATTTAACACCGAATTTTACAGATTTCTTCTGTGAAGAAATCCATACTTACCTGATCCTCACCACTCAGTTCAATTTCTGTGGCTTCTGGTCTCTCTTGATTGGATTTCAGCACCACTGTCTGTCAACTTCTGCATGGACGGGGTCAGCTGCCTCACTGAAGCCAATGACGTACCTCAGCAGTGGCATGTTCCTAAGTGGCACATGACCTATCAGTGATGTGTTGCTTGGGGACACGTCACCACTGAGGCCAGTCATTGGTAGCAGTAACACAAATGACCTTGTCCGTGCACAACTGGACAGATGAGGACAGGAAGCCCAGTGGACAGGATTGGGACCATGTCTGTCAACTTCTGCATGGATGGGGTCAGGTGCCTCACTGAAGCCAATGACTGGCCTCAGCAGTGGTATGTACCCAAGTGGCACATGACCTATAAGTGATGTGTTGCTTGAGGACACTTCAGCACTGATGCCAGTCATTTGCTGCAGTAACACAAGTGACCTCATCCCTGCAGAAGTAAACATATGGGGACAGGTGGCCCATAGTGATGAGCGGGAGGTGCCATATTCGATTTCGCGATATTTCGCGAATATTCGATTGAATATTCGTGTTATATTCGTCGAAATCGAATATTCGTAATTATTCCAATGATAGCGAATAATATGCGATTTAATTAATCGCGTATTGCAATTTTTCCTTTGATAGTATAAGGCAACGTTCCTATGACTAATTGACTATGGCTAGGCTAATATGTGTATTTTACGAAATTTCGTAATATTGCTCTAACTTCGTCTTTTAGAATATTACGAATATTCTAAAAGACGAAGTTAGAACAATATTAAGAAATTTCGTAAAATACACATATAGATTGTAATTTAGCTAATATAGTGCTATAATCCTTTTTTTTTCTCTAATTTTTTTGCCTCTTCTGAACTTAAGTTTTTTAAAATATGTACACTATTAAAAAAATTACTATAGCAGTATATTAGCTAAATTACAATCTATATGGGTATTTTACGAATATTCTTAATATTGCTCTAACTTCGTCTTTTAGAATATTCGTAATATTGCTCTAACTTCGTCTTTTAGAATATTCGTTATATTGCTCTAACTTCGTCTTTTAGAATATTACGAATATTCTAAAAGACGACGTTAGAGCAATATTAAGAATATACATAAAAAGTTGAAATCGCAATGCGATTAATATAACTCGAAGTAATCGCATGGCGATTTCAACTTAGCACTGCTATATTCCATATTAGGCTAGAATTAACGAATATGGAATATAGCAGTGTTAAGTTGAAATCGCAATTCGATTATTATAACTTGAATTAATCGAATTGCGATTTCAACGTAATTCTCAAATCCGACAGTACATTCTAGTATATGGAGACGTTCCCATGGTGATGGGGACGCTCCATGAGCACGGAAGTCGGCAAAAGTGGCAACGGGCACTGACTGGAGCAGCCAGGAAGCCAGGAATCCAAAGGACAGGTAAGAACAACTTTAGGGAAGTGGGAAAGAAAAAAATATAACAATAAAAAAAAAAACTATATTCTAAATATTCACGAAATCTCGAAATTGCGATATTCGAGAAAAAAATTCGCAATTTGAATAATCGCGGTAATTTGCAGGGTAATGCTGCATTGTCTCTTTTTTTTCCTCTAGGTCTTTGCCATGGCGGCGTGCACCTGCGCACTGGGAGGTGCTGACTAACCCCCTTCTTTTGCAGATGGACAATCCCTTTAAATGGAATGTGTCACCTATATTTATATATATTTTTTTTTTTTTTCAATTTTCTGACCACGATTATGGAGGCGGACATCTTATCTCTTATATATATAAAAATGAGTTTCTGTCTCTCTCTCTAGACCGATCTTCACCAAATTTGGCACACAGGTAAATCAGGCGTCCGGGAAGGTTTTAGACGGGGTCTCAGCTCTCTAGGACGTACTGTTCCTGAGATATTCCCAAAACATGACCTGCATTAGCCAATAGAAGCCAGCAAGCCTTTCACTTAAATCCGAACTACCATTTACACAGTCACATGTCCCTTATTAGCCAATAGAATCTCCCAGGTCCTACTCCAGGTTGCCATAACAACTGATCACAGGTTTTAGCAGTTCGCAGGGCCTTAAATATTCAGTAATATGACATATGACGGCACAACCCCACTATTACATGCATGGGGGGCAGGGGCCACTATTAAATGGACAGGCGCTGTGGAATTCACTGTTAAAGGGGTGGGCACTGTGGAGGTCACTGTTAAAGGGGCAGCCACTATGAAGGTCACTGTTAAAGGGGTGGTCAATGTTAAAGGGGCGGGCACTGTGGAGGTCACTGTTAAAGGGGCAGCCACTGTGGAAGTCACTGTTAAAGATTTAAGCACTGTGAAGGTCAATGTTAAAGGGGCAGGCACTGTGCAGGTCACTGTTAAAGATGCGGTCACTGTTAAAGGAGCGGGCACTATGGAGGTCACTGTTAAAGGGGCGGGTGCTAAGGGGGTCACTGTTAAAGGCGCGGGCACTGTGGAGGTCACTGTTAAAGGGACAGGCACTGTAGAGGTCACTGTTAAAGGGGCGGATACTGTGGTGGTCACTAGGATGTACCATTCCTGAGATGTTCCCAAAAAATGACCTGCATTAGCCAATACAAGCCATTAAACCAGGTTTCCGTAACAACCCAGCCATTTTTATTCACTGCTGTAAGTCAGCCTTAGGCTAGGGCTACAGGACGACAATAAGTCGAACGACACATAGGGCACAAGTACACTGCTTGGATGGATTTTTTGCAACTGTCGTGTCGCAGTCGCAGCATATCGCATGTCACAGTGCGACACCATAGCCTATCATTATAAAAGTTGTTGGGACAAAATGTCGGGCGACACATGTCGTAATGTAGCCCTAGCATTAAAGGGGCAGTACACTGTGGAGGTCACTGTTAAAGGGGAGGGCACTGCAGAGGTCATTGTTAAAGGGGTGGCACTGTGGAGGTCACTGTTAAAGGGGCGGATACTGTGGAGGTCACTATTAAAGGGGCGGCCACTGTGGAGGTCACTGTTATAGAGGCGGATACTGTTGAGGTCACTGTTAAAGGGGCAGGCCACTGTGGAGGTCACTGTTATAGAGGCGGGCACTGTGGAGGTCACTTTTAAAGGGGCGGCCACTGTGGAGGTCACTGTTAAAGGGGCGGCTCTGTGGAGGTCAATGTTAAAGGGGAGGGCACTGTGGAGGTCACTGTTAAACAGGCGGGCACTGTGAAGGTCACTGTTAAAGGGGTGGTCACTGTGGGGGTCACTGTTAAAGGGGCAGGCACTGTGGAGGTCAGTGTTAAAGAGGCAGGCACTGTGGATGTTACTGTTAAAGGGGCAAGGCACTGTGGATGTCACTGTTAAGATTGAAGAGGCCACTATTAAAGGGACAACTGCTGTGAGGTCACTGTTAAGGCAGCGGGGTACTGTGGAGGTTAGTGTTAAGGGGGCAGGCCCCTGAGGAGGTCACTGTCAAGGGAGTAGGGTGCTGTGAAACTCACTGTTAAAGGGGCGGGCTGCTGTGAAGGTCAAAGTTAAGGGGCTGGGCTGCTGTGGAGGTCCCATTTTAAAGTGGTGGGGCATTGTGGGGGGGGTCAGTGTTAAGGGGTGTGGAACTGTGGAGTTCACTGTTAAAGGGGCAGGGTGCTTTAGAGGTCACTGTTATGGGGGATACTGTTGATATCTTTTAACGACACACAGAAATATTAAATGAAATAGATTAAATATACCCGTGTGAAGCCGGGTCTATCTGCTAGGAAGGCTCGCGACCAGAGCCGAAACGTTGCACCACTGGTGTGAATAAAGGATTCACCACTTTACTTCTTGGAGTGCCGCTCATTTTTCTTGTTATATATATATATATATATATATATATATAGGACGTATGTATGTATGTTCCGCGATCACTCAAAAACGCAACCATCGATTTCAACGAAACTTGGTATAAACATCCCTTGCTACCTTGAAAGAAATCTTGTGGGGGTCACAGCTCTCTAGGACGTACCGTTCCTGAGATATTCCCCAAAAATGACCTGCATTAGCCAATACAATACAAGCCTGCAAGTCTTTCTCTTCATCTCCCAACTGCCATACACATAGTCACATGTCCCTTATCAGCCAATAGAAGCTCGCAGGCCCTTAGTCTCCATATACACACAGTTTTACTCCAGGTTTCCAAAACAACCCAGCTATTTTTCTTCACTACTGTAGGTCAGTTTTAGGCTAGGGCTACAGGACGACATGTTTTGCACGACACATAGGGCACAACTACACAGCTACATGTGTCACGCGACATTGATGTCGCACCAATGTTGCACGACAATTTCTATAATGATAGTCTATGGTGTTGCACTGCAAGATGCGACATACTGCGACTGCGATGCAACAATCGCCGAAAAATCCATCTTGGATGGATTTTTTTCAACTGTCGTGTCGCAGTCGCAGCATGTCACATGTCGCAGTGAGACACCATAGACTATCATTATAAAGATTGTTGAGACAAAATGTTGCGCATTAAAGGGTCAGGGCGCTGTAGAGGTCACTGTTAAAGAGGTGTTCACTATAGATGTTCCTGTTAAGGGGCAGACGCTGTGGAGGTCACTGTTAAGGGGGCAGGGGCCACTATTAAAGGGGTAATTGCTGTGGAGTTTACAGTTAAGGCAGCAGGGTACTGTGAGGTCACTGTTAAGGCAGCAGGGCACTGTGGAGGTCACCGTTAAGGGGGCGGGCCCCTGAGTAGGTCACTGTCAAGGGAGTGGGGTGCTGCGAAGCTCATTGTTAAAGGGGCGGGCTGCTGTAAAGATCAAAGTTAAGGGGATGGGTTGCTGTGGAGGTCCCATTTTAAAGTGGTGGGGCACTGTGGGGGGGTCAGTGTTAAGGGGGGACTGTGGAGTTTACTGTTAAAGGGGCGGGGTGCTCTAGAGGTCACTGTTATGGGGGATACTGTCTATATCTTTTAACGACACACACAAATATTAAATGAAATAGATTAAATATACCCGTGCAAAGCCGGGTCCTTCTGCTAGTATATATATATATATATAAATATATATATATAACACATCAGTCATTGCAAACCTGCCTATGATGATAACAATGAAATCTGAACTGTACAGACAAAGAAGTGGCGTCAATTATTAGGCTCAGTGGCCAGTGCGAAAACTGCTGGATTGTTTAATAAATAACATCGCCAAAAAGTATTTTAACATAAAAAAACTTCAGCCCCTACCATGTGCCATTTATAATACTGGTGTTTTATGCATAACAGGGGCATTTGGGCCCATGCAAGATCCAGAGTCTAACCACTACCACAGAACCTCCATATACAGTAGCTACATCACAACTTGCAGGATGACAGGCCGAACTGGATGGACAAATGTCTTTTTTCGGCCTTATGTACTATGTTACTATGTACTATGTTACTATGTTACTGGGGCACAGTGTTTTTTTTTTAGCAATCAGTAATTCTGGTCAATTTGCCAAAGCAGACCAAAAGAGGTAGACATTGGAAATTACCACCATAGTGACACAAAGAGATATCAGCTTTACTGACCAAAGTTGTCAGGTTTATTATAAAAAGTGTGTTCATTTAAATGGTCACCGGAATTTCACACAACTTTGTGTAAATCAATAAAACAGGTGACTATAAGACACTTTGTAATATATCTTATCAGAGAAAAATGCCTTATTCTAGGGTTATCAGCTGTTCTTCCTGCCCCCCTTTCCTAAACTACTTTTCTCTCTGAACGCTGAGAAATCTGTCTTGTGGGACCAGGATGAGCTGTCTGCCCACTGAAGGCTCACGTTAAATCAGCTCATAAAAGTCTACTAAGATTGGAGGGGGAGGAGGAGAGAGGAAGCGCGAGAATATGTGTTAATCTCACCCCAAGTACTTTACTCACATCCATACTGCTCAGTACTGCTCCATAATGTTCTATATCGTGATTCTGAGTGAGTGATAGAAAGGAAGCAGAAAATACTATATTGAGGTCTATGGAGAGCTCTAGTCTCCACCAAACAGCCCAGGGACAACTGGGAATTAGAGATGCAACATACAAAGGAAAAAATTGCTGAAAAAATGGCAGTTACAAGTCATACAATGATTAGATATGGTTTTATAACTCGTGTATACACATCACTCTTCTTAGAATTTGACGTTACCTCATTGTAAGCTGCAGGTATGAACAGAATCCAAAAATAAGCACAAAGTCCAGGGTATCAGGAAGGCAGAACAAACTAAAGTCCAAGAATTAACTCAGAGTCCAGAGGAATAGCAGAGTCATACAGTACTTGCAACACAACAGTTTTGGCGTGAAATAGCTGAACTGGGGTAGTGCTGTTTAGTACAAGAATGTGGCCACCCAGCAATGAAGTAGAGCTGGGGTAGTTGAACTGTGGTTTGGAGCAATATAATGCAGAACTGTGAACATGCAGAAATATCGGAAACCAGGCAGACTAGCATGAGGACCAGACAGGAACCCACATGGCAGAGAAACTGACATCAGGACCAGAAAGACAGACCAGCACAGGGGAACATGGACACTCTAGCAGCCACTGGCCAAATATAATTGAATATATAACAGAAGCTGGTTAACACATTAGGAAAAACCTAGGAACTGAAGCACACCATGTGTATAGATTAACCCTTGCAATGCTGCAGAATGAGGGGAGGTTCCATTCTCACCAATAAACACATGCATAACCCACAGGAATAGGGCATGTCCTTCATATTGGGATACAGGATAGAGTCAGGGTACAGGATGCAGGCACAAGGTCACAGGTTTATACCTCAAGAACCCCTTCCCTGCAAACGCAAGCCCAAAGGGTTTTCAGAGTGCAAGTTCCAGGATCAGAGCTAGGCTGGGAGTGCAGGTGTAGCCTGGCAGCAGAGCAGGCAATCAGAGCGCATAGCATGTGTGTTATAATACTTCTCAAAAAGTTATCTGAAAAGCTAAGTATGCTTTAAGGTGAGCAAAGAAAAGTGCGCAAATAGCAGCTTTACTGTGTTGTATTAATGTGAGGAGCCTTTTTTTACATATCTTATGCCAGTTTAAAGTCATCATCAGTAGCTGATGATGCAAACCTTTCTTTGCCTTCCTTCTTCATGAAAACACTACTGAAATTAATGAGTCCGCCGTGGTTAAAGAGGCAATCAGCAAGCTCTAAAAAAAAGCTGGAGTCTGATGAGTTAATATATGGACAAAAATCAGAGTTATCAACTAATCATGAATTCACAGATATATAATAAAATATAGAGGACTTGGTCCATACCAAATGACAGATTATGGTTAGGCGAATCGAAGTATCCGAAATGGATTTCGATTAGAATTTCAGGGAAAATTCAATTTGCCGCAAAGCTGAATTTCCTCGTGCTTCGTGGTAACAAATCAATTTTCCCTGAAATGGTGGTTAAAAATAAAAAAAATCATACTCACCTCATCCATTTAAGCGCGAAGAGACCGCTGTGGCCATCTTGATTGAAGATCCCGCGCGGAGTCCCGTGCACGGTCATGACATCGCCAGTCAGCGTGATGACATCATCGCGCATCGCGTCATTCCGCGGTTTTCAATCGAGATAGCCACAGCGACCTCTTCGTGCTCAGATGGATAAGGTGAGTATTATATTTTTGGACTTATTAACCCATGAAAGCCCTAATTTTTCCGTTCCCTGTCATTGAGCCCACTACATACAAAGAAATGTGCTTCATGGCGAAGTAATTCGTCACAATGCAAATTTCTTTGTGAAATTTGGTGGTGCAGCTGAATCTAATTTTTGCAAACCATGCTCACTGGTGAGGATCAAAAAGGTCCGATCTCCACGTATCTTAAAATGACGGCATATCCCGGTGATATCACTTTATAAGATGGAAAAACCCCTTTAATCTCAATGGATGATACAGGAACTGTACAGTGAGCATGGTATGTACAAAAAAAAAAAAATCTAATGTAAGTACACCCCTTTAACAATTGAGTAATACCAGAACTTAGTATACACTTGATATAAAACATGCAGTAGAAGAAGTCTTCAGCGGCAGATCAGAGGATCATCTTGTAACTTTAATTGGAGCTACCATACCTGCAGGCTAAAACATCAGGCTTTTATTTCTCTAAACACCTGGCTGAACAGTATCTGTGCAGGGTTTCTTTTCATTCACTCTTTCACTATATTATTTGATAATTTCTTAGCCTCTTTTAAGACGAGAGTACTTCACCTTGCTCATGAGCATCATCAATGTGCAGAGATATCTACTCTCTTTCCCAAAAAGTTCATGCTTAAAATCGAATAGTTGAGTACTCTACCAGAAAGTCCTTGTTGTTGTGAAGTCACTTATAATTTCTGCACTGTGCCAGGTAATTCTTACTAATTGGCGCTGATTATTGAAGTTTTCAGTTATTGAAATTCTCTCGAATGATGTGTCAGAAAATCTGAAGATGACTCTTAAGACGCTTTTCTATCTTCAATAGTTTGCTAGAATGTATCCACAATCTGATTACACTTATTGAACTGACGCCAATCTTCAGATGTTTAGACAGTTAAAAAGAAAACTTCTGCCACAGACTGCGGAGTACTGACATGGCACAATTCTAGCGGTATTCGAGGATTTTACTATTGATGCCCTATCCTCAGGGTAGGCCATCAATATCTGATCGGCAGATGTTCTAAACCCTGTACCCCCTCCAGTCAGCTGTTTCAGGGTAGCTTCGGTGGTGGAAGCGGGTGCCAGAACTACACAGCTCTAATGTGCAGGGGACAGAAGCTGATACATGCACCAGAGCTACCTTCAGCTGATGGGCGACCATGTGGGGTGTCGGACCCCCACTAAACAGATATTAATGGTCTATCCAGAGGATAGGCTATCAATATTAAAATTCTGTAATACTGCTTTAATCGTTTTTTTGGTATTTGTTTGTAAAAAAAAGTTGTTTTTTTTAACTCACATACTTTTGTATACTGTTTTGTGTCTCTTTATATAACGTAACCACTTACCTACCGCTGCACGACTATATACGTCCTGGCGGTAAGCTGTTAAATGTAGCCTGACGTATAAAAGCATCAGGTTACATTACGATCTGGTAGCGCCCCTGGTGCTGCAGATCGCTGTCACCGTGCTGTTGCTATACCGCTGCCGTCACAGTGAAGACCCCACAGATCAATCAAATAAGTTCCCGAACATACGATCACGAGACCCTGCTGGCTACAAAGTTACTTCAGGCACATAACAGAAACAGTAAAATAACCCTTGGCTGCCCTAATTGTGTGTGTATGTATTTTTTCCACACATTTTTTTCTTTCAAAATCTAAAAAACTAAATGTAAAAAATGAAAAATAGAAAAAGTCATAGCTATGGTAAGTTTTAGCAATAATATAGCGGACTTTGTGTACGTAAAATATACAAATCTTTGAGAACTTCTCAACAACAATAATAAAGGAATTGCACAAATTAGTGCCATAAGAATAGATGTTTCGGTAAGGGGGGGAACTAACTCTCCTTAGGGAGAGAGCACCTTAATCAGTGTGAGGAGACTTATAGGCCATACATGCTCCTCTGGAATTCTGGGAGGGAAGGGATGCAAATGAGCTCTTAACAAGATCTGCCTCTAATGCCACCTTACATCTAGTGGAACTAGAGGCAGAGCTTGTTAAGAGCTCATTTGTATCCCTTCCCTCCGTCCGTTATTCCAGGGGGAATGCAAGTAGTTACTGAAATCAAACATGTCAGAAGGGGCGACAGGTCTCCTTTAATTCTACTGAAAAACTAAAATGAAGCTACGAAATATTATAGTTGTCATCATAAAAAGCAGACGATAACATTGATCATCGGTTTCCTTTAAAGATATTTAAAAGTATGTGCACATATTAAAAAAGAAAGAAGTCTCGACCCCACATCACAGCACATACTGTACAGTCTGCGCTCATTAATTTGGAAGTATTTGTTGATGAGAATTTATGGGTTTCTGTCCAAGGTTAATAATAAAACGAAGTAATTCACAACTGAACACAGAGGCAAAAGTACAGACAGGTGAACAGATTTATGGGAGAAAAAGTGATAATTATGATTTCCCTTGCATAGCCTTCATTATTACTGAGGGCACATTCTTGTTTTTGTGGCGAAAGGTGACAAGTTCATATCTCAGTAGGGAAACCGGGACACATTCCTACATTCAAAGTGTAAGCGTGCTGTCATGGAGATGACAAATGTTGTGAGATTGCAGCTTATATTGTATGAATAAACAAACCAGTATGTGTAATTATCTCTCTGGAAAAGTCAATTAAGCAGAAGATAGCCTGGGAGACACGGAGTCACTGGCTGTCTGGGCTCTGATTCTCCTGCATCTTGCATCAGCTTCTCCAAGTAAAAAGTATTCTGAGCATATATACAGTGGATCTAAAAAGTCTACACACCCCTGTTAACATGTAAGGTTTCTGTGCTGTAAAAAAATGAGACAAAGAAAAATCATTTCGGAACTTTTTCCACCTTTAATGTGTCTTATAAACTGTACCACTCAATTGAAAAACAAACTGAAATCTTTTAGGTGGAGGGAAGAAAACAAAAAAAACTAAAATAATGTGGTTGCATAAGTGTGCACACCCTCTTATAACTGGGGATGTAGCTGTGTTCAGAATTAAGCAATCACATTAAAAATCATGTTAAATAGGAGTCAGCATACACCTGCCATCATTTAAAGTGCCTCTGAGTAACCCCAAATAAAGTTCAGCTGCTCTAGTTGGTCTTTCCTGAATTTTTCTTAGTCGCATCCCACAGCAAAAACCATGGTCCACAGAGAGCAAAGCATCAGAGGGATCTCATTGTTAAAAGGTATCAGTCAGGAGAAGGGTACTAAAGAATTTCCAAGGCATTACATATACCATGGAACACAGTGAAGACAGTCATCATCAAGTGGAGAAAATATGACACAACATTGACATTACCAAGAACTGGACATCCCTCCAAAATTGATGAAAAGACGAGAAGAAAACTGGTCTAGGAGGCGACCATGAGGCCTACAGCAACATTAAAGGGCTGCAGGAATATCTGGCAAGTGCTGGCTGTGTGGTACATGTGACAACAATCTCCCGTATTCTGCATATGTCTGGGCTATGCTGTAGAGTGGCAAGACAAAAGCCTTTTCTTACCAAAAAAAAAACATCCAAGCCAGGCTACATTTTGCAAAAACACATCTGAAGTCTCCCAAAAGCATGCGGGAAAAGGTGTTATGGTCTGATGAAACCAAGGTTGAACTTTTTGACCATAATTCCAAAAGATATGTTTGGCGCACAAAACAACACTGCACATGACCAAAAGAACACCATACCCACAGTGAAGCATGGTGGTGGCAGCATCATGCTTTGGGGCTGTTTTTCTTCAGCTGGAACTTGGGCCTTAGTTAAGCTAGAGGGAATTATGAACAGTTCCAAATACCAGTCAATATTGGCACAAAACCTTTAGGCTTCTGCTAGAAAGCTGAACATGAAGAGGAACTTTATCTTTCGGCATGACAACGACCCAAAGCATACATCCAAACCAACAAAGGAATGGCTTCACCAGAAGAAGAGTAAAGTTTTGGAATGGCCCAGCCAGAGCCCAGACCTGAATCTGATTAAAAATCTGTGGGGTGATCTAAAGAGGGCTGTGCACAGGAGATGCCCTTGCAATTTGACAGATTTGAAGTGTTTTTGCAAAGAAGAATGGGCAAATCTTGCCAAGTCAAAATATGCCATGCTGATAGACTCATACCCAAAAAGACTAAACTCAAAAGGTGCTTTAACAAAGTATTAGTTTAAGGGTGTGCAAACTTATGCAACCATAATATTTTATTTAAATATTTTTTCTTCCCTCTACCTAAAAGATTTCAGTTTGTTTTTCAATTGAGTTGTACAGTTTATATGTCACATTAAAGGTGGAAAAAGTTTTTAAATTATTTATCTATCATTTTTTTACACCACTGAAACCTGACATTTTAACAAGGGTGTGTAGACTTTTTATATCCACTGTGTGTATATATATATATATTAAGGAAAAACAGACAGCACTCCAATGTTCCAAGGATAAAGTAAAAAACTTTTATTCACCCATGTGGTAAAACAACGTTTCGGCTTAACAATAGAGCCTTTCTCAAGCTTGAGAAAGGCTCTTTTGTTGAGCCGAAATGTTGTTTTATCACATGGGTGAATAAAAGTTTTTTACTTTATCCTTGGAACATTGGAGTACTGTCCGTTTTTTCTTTTTATATTGTGGGTAAGTGCTTATTCCCATTGGATGTGCACCCATTCATTTACATCTGTCTGTGCTGCCATTTTTTATATATATATATATATATTTATATATATAGTATAGTTTATTTATATATATATATATATATATATATATATATATATATATATATATATTAGAGATGAGCAAAGTATTCCAAAATTCAATTCGGCTGCTTTGCCAAATTTTGCACAAAAAGTGCATTTCTCCGTAAGTAGTGGGAGTCGGTTGCATCGCTCCCATCATTGTACCCCTCAGATCCCACGTTCATAGTTTATAGTGTTAAATTAAAGAAAAAAAAATCATACTCACCTGATCCTTTTGCTCATGACAGGCCAGCGACCGCCATCTTGATTGAGTCTTGTGCCTCCTGTGATGACAGCATCACTTTAGATGGCGTGGTGACATCATACGTAACTGCGCACGGGATTTCATGTGAGATCTTCAAGCGCGATAGCGGTCAACTGCCCTTCGCGAGCAAATGGATGAGGTAAAATCGATTCGCTACCACGAAGCACAAAGAAATTCAGGTTCGTGGCGAATTGAATTTATCCTGAAAATTCGGATCGATTCGCTCAACACTAACATATATAATTATACAGATGTAGCAGGGTTAACACACAAACTCAACTCAAATTTCTTAACTAATCGTGTTATCTTGAATCAAAAGCCATAGAAAAGCAATTGAAGGTGTTTGCTTAACACATTTAGTTTAGATAACACGTCTCCTAAAGAATGTGTGTTAACCCGACTACATCTGTATAGTATTTGGCTATGAAACAATGGTGGAGGTTCCTTGCAAGTTTAGGGTGCATTTCAGCAAACTGAGTTAGAGATTTGGTCAAGATTAATGGTTTCCTCTGTGCTGACAAAAACAGGGAGCTGTATCCATCATGCTATACCATCAGGGAGGCGTCCTATTGCCTCTGAAATTTTTTTGCACCAGGTCAATGACCCCAAGAATACAGCCAATGTCATTATTTTCAGCGTTGTGAAGACCAAGGAGTCCTAGAAGTGATTATATGGCCCCCCACAGAGCCCTGATCTCAACAACATCAATTCTGTCTGGGATTACATGAAGAGACAGAAGGATTTGAGGAAGTCTACATCCACAGAAGATCTGCGATTAGGTCTCCATGATGTTTGGAACAACCTTCCTGATTAGTTCCTTCAAAAACAGTGTGCAAGTACCTAGAAGAACCAATGCTGTTTTGAAGGCAAAGGGTGGCCACACCAAATATTGATTAGATTTAAATTTCTCTTTTATTCTTTTACTTAGCATTTTGGCAATGGATAGAAATAAACTATTAACACTTCTATTTTTTAAATCATTCTCACTTTACAACTTCTTTGCTGCATTGAGATACCAGTTGGAAAACTTTTAGGCCTAGTACCGTCAAAACGTATGCAAACTGATGGCATTTGTCAGACAGATCAGGATCCTGATCCGTCTGACAAATGCATTGAAATCCATCTCTCTGGTGTCATCTGGAAAAACGGATCCGGCATTTATTTTTTTCACATTTTTTGCAGTCTGAGCATGTGCAGACTGCAAAAACTGATCCGTTTTGCCAGAACACTCAGGGCATTAATGCATTTCAATGAGAAAAAATGCCGGATCCGGCATTTCGCCAAGTGTTCCGGAATTTTGCATCATGCTGCAGTATTATCTCCATCCTGAAAAGGCAAAAAGACGACTGAACTGAAGACATCCTGATGCATCCTTAACGGATTGCTCTCCATTCAGAATGCAT
Organism: Bufo gargarizans; assembly: GCF_014858855.1. NCBI lineage: Eukaryota > Metazoa > Chordata > Amphibia > Anura > Bufonidae > Bufo > Bufo gargarizans. The sequence continues at coordinate 418,360,256 of NC_058084.1, forward strand.
TAGGATAAAGCTGATCAGTTCTTTTCCGGTATTGAGCCCCTAGGATGGAATTCATTATTTTCATTGTTCTTCTCAGAACATAACAATGGAAATATATAGTGGTGATGTGAACTCGCCCTTACTGTAGCATAAGGGCCCTTATTAAATGTTTCTCTAAATTAGCAACCTGCGATTTTTTTTGCCATATGTACAGTAGGAAATTAATAAAAACATTTGCTCAGATTAACGTTAATAATATGGGTGGGAGCTGCAGTGCTAATTTTTGGTAAAGAAAATATAATTAGTAATAGAACGTTATGGAATATAACTCTTAACGGATAATGTGATATAGGATTAAAAAAATTAATTAAGCACACTTGTGAAATTGTGCAGAACACTCCACTTAAGGAGGGAAAATTATATCTCCCATGACCTGGTTGGTAGACATTGTGGAGCTGTGTTGCTAGTCTGATATCCTTAACCCCTTCTAACCCAGGCCAGTTTTCACCTTCCTGCCCAGGCCTATTTTTGCAAATCTGACATGTGTTCCTTTATGTGGCAATAACTCTGGAATGGTTTTACTTATCTAACAGATTCTGGGACACATTTCTGGTAACACATTGTACTTCATGTTAGCGGTAAATTTGGGTTAATATTTTTTTCCCTTATTTACAAAAAAAAATCTAAATTTATAGAAAAAATAATTCTAAATTTGAATTTCTCTACTTTTAAGACAGATAGCAATACCTCATAAAATAGTTATCAATCAACATTCCCCATATGTCTACTTTATGTTGGCATCATTTTGTAAATGCCATTTTATTTTTTTAGGACGTTAGAAGCCTTAGAATTTTAGAAGCAATCTTTCAAATTTTCAAAATTTTTTCCAAAACTATCTTTTAATCACCAAGTCAGTTATAAAGGCTTACATAATAGAACCCACCCATAAAGGATCCCATTTTAGAAACTACACCCCTCAAATTATTCAAAACTGATGTTACAAACTTTGTTAACCTTTGAGTTGTTCCACAAGAATAAAAGGAAATGGAGGTGAAATTTCAAAATGTAATTTTTTTTGCAGATTTGTTATGTTAATACAATTTTGTCTTGCAACATACCAAGAGTTAACAGCAAAATAAACCCCAGTATGTATTACTCTGATTCTTGAGTTTACACAAATGCTGCATATGTGGTTGAAAACTGCTCTATGGGGACATGGCAGTGGTCAGAAGGGAAGGAGTGCCATATGCTAAAATGTTTTTTGGGTTCCATGTTGTATTTTAACAGACCCTGAGGTACCCCTACAGTGCAAACCACCAAAACGTGACCTCATTTTACACCCTTCATGGAATTTTGTATAGAGTGTACTGAGCACTTTTATTAATGTTCAGAGCTGACCCATCACTATGTGTTGAGACACAGTACTCTAAGCATATTTACAAATGGTCACATGGACCAATAATTGTCTCTTGATTTACATGTGTGGATATTGACCTGTATAAAACATAACGTTTATTTTCTTTAATAAAATGCTGCTACTCAAGACTAACATTTAAAATCCTCAGCTGTGTCTGTGAACTTAATTCTTCAGTTGTGATCACTAGTAATAGCACTACCTTGTCACGGTGCAAGGCTGGCTAAGAGGCTCTCATTTGTTTCCTGCCTAACTGGCTCCCCTGCGGAATGGCACACAGAGTGCTGTCCGCATCTTTTGCGGACCCATTGAAATGAATGGTTCCATATACGTACCGTATACGGAATCAAAATACGGTCCGTATACGGAACGCAAAAAACATTTGCTTCTGAGCTGTGTTACATTTAGACCTTTTTCTATGCCTGAAACAGGAGTAGAAAATGGTAAATGAGAAGGGCCTGCCGACTCGTCCCCTTCCCTGCCCAAGCCACGTGCACTTTTTTAGACCTGGCGTGAGTGGGGAGAAGTCACAGATTGCAATATGCGCCTGACATACGCCTAATATAGGTGTATTTCAGCATCATAAATGACCCCTATATAAATTGAATATCACTGTCTTTTCAATTCCACCCACTAATAATATTTTCCAGCTTCCCAATACAAGATGTTGGGTGCCATTAAAAAGTACATTGTTTCCCAGAAACACGCAAGCCCTCCTATGGCTATGGAAAAATAAAACTAAAAAGTTTTAAAGGCAGGAAGTAAATTGGAAGGGGTTAATTGATTGCACCAAATAACATATACAAGTACTTGTTTTAAAAAAAAATTTTTTACAGGAATGTGACAACATATTAAAAACTTTGGCCATAAATGTTTTGTTGGACCATCAATACCAATTAAAAAACACTATGTTAAAAAAATAAAATAATTCTCTCACTGTTTTGCCTTTGACCAGCCGGAAACTAAGGCTACATTCACACGGCCATATGTGTTTTGCTGTCCACAAATTGCAGATCCGCAAAACACACATACCGGCCGTGTGTGTTCCGCGATTGAAGAACAAGAATAGGACATGCTCTATCTTTTTTGCGCATGATGTGCTGTCTAGATCTTTTACCGCCCCATAGAAATAAATAGGTCCGCACCCGTTCCGCAAAATTGCGAAACGGATGTGGACCCAAAAATGTGGTCGTCTGAATGCACCCTTAGACTGGGGTCACTAAGGAGTAACGTAATAATAATACTGGTTTGTATCTACACCATACATGGTCCTTGCTGAGCTGCCACTAGTTATGCAAAGCAAAAGTCCCTTTTAACAAGAATAATTAATTTAAATGGAGGTAGGAACGCTCGGATGGAATGTAATGATTGTAACAAATTGAATATGACACTGGTTTTTAATTATAATAAAATATCAAGTTTACAGACACCATTAGTTTACTCATATGCTAAATGTATTCCCTGATCATCCCCACACTGTGCAGTGCAGCTGTCAAACAATCAGCAGACAGCAGCAATTAGTGATTGGAGTGTCAGCAGTAAGCATTAAGTGTGAATGTCATGTATCTCGAGTGGATCTAGCAGACTATCCTCCAGCAGAGACACTCTGTGATTCGGTACCTTCAGCAATAACTGGTTCTACTTTCTAAGTTACAAATCTATACTGGGAATAAGACTGTCTAATGCAGTGATTCACAAGAGTCCCCGGTGTCCTATCAATCTAATAGTCTTTACTTTTCTTAAAAAATATTTTTTTTCTTAATTTAGTTGGAGGTTTACAACTGCACATCTATCTACAGTCTAGGGCTCTGTTAACATCTGTATTGCAAATCCCATCAGAAATGATGGACAAAATAGCGCCACATGCTGCAGTGTACTGTATGGTCCACTCAAAAAATGGAAACCTGAAGGACCCTGCTATAGGGTTGACGGACACTGTAACTAACAATGCAGATGTGAACCGAGCCTAACATGCACTAATAGATTGTATGGGGGAGATTTATCATGACTGGGATTATCTACATCAGTCTTGATCTTCTGTGCACCGGAGTGAAATGCGCCTATTTTATTATGAAGCCATTGCCTCTTAATAAATTAGGCACATCTCTGGTTGTTTGTGTGCCATAAACACAAACTTACACCAGCTAATGGCTGATGAAGACCTAAGCTAAAACTGATGCCAGTTTCTAGTGTAAGCTATAGTAAATCCCACCGGCTATGGAGGCTCTGCCCCTCCAACTAAACCATGCCCCATTCCCCACCACTTTAGAAAAGTGGCAAGGAGCTGAAATGGACATGATGAAATAGCCAAGGACCTACCATTATTCTTCATCACTGCACGTAAGAAGTTACATTCTAACCACAACATTCCTAAATGTCCCATATACTGGTAATTCATTTAGATATCAATAACTGAAGCCTAGAACATTTGGTCATATTGATGACACATCACCAGGATTTCTTAGGGTAGGATGGTTGCCGGTATCCAACAACTAGTGTTGATGAGAGAAGTACAAGGCCAGGTTCTCATTATTTCATGCAGGCACTATAGAGGGGTGCTTGTCCCCCTACCTACAGAATCCACCGTACATCAGACATAAAAGACATCTAATCAATCTAAGGCTACTTTCACACTCGCGTTTTGGCTTTCCAGTTGTGAGATCCGTTCAGGGCTCTCAAAAGAGGTACAAAAATGGATCAGTTTTGCCCTAATGCATTCTGAATGGATAAGGATCCGCTCAGAATACATCAGTTTGCTTCCGTTGAGTCACCATTCTGCTCTGGAGGCGGACACCAAAACGATGCCTGCAGTGTTTTGCTGTCCACCTGACGAAGCGGAGCCAAATGGATCCGTCCTGGCACATAATGTAAGTCAATGGGGATGGATCAGTTTTCTCTTACATAATCTGAAAACAGATCCGTCCCCCATTGACTTTCAATAGTGTTCAGAATGGATCCGTCATGGCTATAGAAGACATAATACAACCGGATCTGTTCATGACGAATGCATGCGGTTGTATTATTCTAACGGAAGCGTTTTGCAGATCCATGATAGATCCGCTAGTGTGAAAGTAGCCTTACGCTACTTCAATGACTGAGCCTAAAGCATTTCTGTAAATATATGATTCGTTTCTATGAGCCGCCAGTCACACATACTGCATTCATTTCCATCATCCACTCTACAAATGCTGTTCCTTCCTGCCTAAGAGCTGGGACTATATGGACTATATGTGAGATTAAAGGGATACTGTTATTTATTGTAGTTCATGCTACCCTATCTAACTAGTGATAGGGACATGGAACTTATTCAGATACGCATTGGTACAAATCTTGTGATTCCAAAGACATCAGACCTACAAAGCTTGTGATCCCAGACATCAGACGTTTAGCCCAGGTGGGCACCCAGTGTAAAGCAACGGGCTTGGATAACGATGTGGAGTGGGCAGGTGGCCTCTGCTCTACCCCTGTCTGTGATTGAGAGATCTCTTTCAATCTGATGGGTAGCTTCCTTCTGCTCTCCACCGTTCTGCTTCTTGTTTTTGACAGAAACTTGTCTCTAGCAATTAGAGATAGGCAAATTAATTCTAAAACTTGGAAATTCAACCTGAATTTTTTGAAAAGTTATGATTCTAAAGAATAAGAATTTGGTGCGCTTTTATTTGGGAGGATTGCAAGGAGAGAGAGAAAGGAGAGAGGAGAGAGAGAAAGGAGAGAGGGGAGAGAGGGGAGAGAGAGAAAGGAGAGAGGGGAGAGAGAGAAGAAAGAGGAGAGTGATAGAATAGAGAAGGGTAGGGGAAGAAAGAGAGAGACAAACTTGTCCAGGCATTCAGAGCACTTTTAAATTGGATGGCTGATTTGGCCAAATCCAACCAGAATTTAATTTTAAGAAATTCGCTCATCAAGAAGTCTGTAAATCACAAGGAGGGAGGCAGAAAACAGCAGAGGGAAGAGCTCCATTAGGCAAATCTCCTCGACGCTAGGTATCGTCTGGAGTCTAAAACAATTGTCTATGGTATTGTCTATTTATGTAAACTGCCAGGGGCCTGCAAAATAATAGGCACCTAACCTCTCAGACTCCGAAAATCTAGAGCTGACGTTCCATGTGTGCTCCAGCTTGCAGTGACATACTATTTTGGCTACAGTGAAGACATATCGTTTACAACTGCAGTCAATCACTGGCCTCTGTGGTGTATCCCATTGGACAACCCCTTTAAGGCATGAAGTTTTTAAATTCACTCAGAGTTCTCTGTAAAAATATGTACAATATTTGCCTTAGATCATCAGCCCTGTCCCTAAAGAAGACCAACAGTTATCCTTACCACCACAGAGTCCGCTGGGTATGTCTACGTATTTTAATAGCAAGAGGGGAAGAAGCTGCTGCCAGACATCTCTCCGATGGAAACAAATGATAGGACATGTTGAATTTTAATATCTCTTTCCCTTGATATCTGCCGTCAGGGTATGATTGAGGTGTCCCCATACACATAAGATAATTGGGTGATCCTGTGGAAGTATACAGACAGCTTTTCTCACACTATCCAGCTTTTCAACATCAACTCTGTGAAAGTTTAGTGTCTGAATCATGATCAGCCACTACTGTGAGGAACCATTGGGGAAGACTTACTAAACTTAGGCAAATTTCCCACCTGCAGAGGCATAGGAACAGCCTGCAGGAGTTCACCAGATCCGGCCTAGCCTATTACTTTAATAGAATCCATCGGGGATCCAACTGGTTTCCGGCATGAGTGCTGGGTTTCAGCAGGACAAAAACCATTGCATGCACCAGTTTTTGTTTGGCCAAAATCCAGCACTCATACTCATCCAACACTCATACCAAATCCCTGCTGTATCTCATTATGGTCAATGGGGTCAAATGGTGCACAGCCAAATCCGGCTATGCCGGATACGTTGAACTCTGGCAGGTGTGTAAGTAGCCTAAGTCTATCTAGACCTGCACCAGATTTATCACAGTGGCTCAGGCTGGATGATAATTAAGTACAGACACTTTTGTCTAATTATATACCAACTATTTGTTAGATCAGTTTAAGACAACTTTATTCCAAGATTGCGGAGCAATTTTAGCCAAAAATGTTGCATCTTAGGCCAAGGTTTATTCCTGAGAAGCCATGTCCTTTTCCACGAAACCATGCCCCTTTCTCTAAACTTTCTCTAAACCTAGATGTGGCAAATTGTGCCAGGTTCTGGTGGTGCAAGTTACATCAACATCTATGCTTAGTCATGTGCCTGCTGGAGCCACAGTATTAAGATAAATATGATGCATAGTAATACCTAGAAATAATTTAGCATGATCAACGAGAAGGCTGGCTATGAGCGTGCTAGGAATAGCTGCACATTTGCAGCATGACTGTTAATAATCAGGTAAAAAACACACAGCTTCTGTATTGCCTCTGGCACAAGAAACCTCCTGTGGGATTTCATGACTTTAAGTTATTCCATTTTTTTTTCACAGTACAGCTGAATAGTAATTACACTGAAACTTCATATATTCCTGTGTGGGTTAGTCAAACAGTTTAATATTTTAACTCAATCTAGTGTTCTGGGGGCCTGTAGAGTATTATGCAGATCAATGACGGTTTCTATAGAAGCACAAGGGAATCAAAAGGGTGAAACAATATCTAACAGAAAGGGTGACTTGTACAGGGGGACACTATCCAATATGATAATTTTTTGGGGGGAAGAAAAATTCTTATGTGTTTCTCATCATGTGAGAAAAGGACGCTTTCTATTATGAAGTGTTCTTGTATTACAGAAGACATAAGAACATGTGTTTGCTCATCAAAGGCTTTAATAAGAACGGGCAGCTTCATAAGATTATGTTTAACAAAGCCTCATAACATTATTGATGGGTTAACAATAGCATTTTTAGACGGTTCACCTCATAAAAACATTGATCACTGAGTGTCCTGATGTTTGGACGCACCCATCACAGAGACATAAATGGATGTAAATGTAAAACTTGTGACATGGCCTCCACTTCCTATGGGCCATTTATAATACCAGTGTCAAAAGGACCCTTGGGCACAGCATCTGTACCCCTATAGATACGCTCCACTACCATAAGAAGTCTGGCAGTGTGTCCAATTTCCCTGCAGTCCCACCACAGGTAAACCAATAATTACAAAAATCAATGAACTGTCTGTGTAGTGCACGGATGTGCCAGGCCTTTCAGAGGAGGACTCATCTTTGTTAATTCAAAGTGCCCTACAAGTGTATTAGAAAACATATTTCACAACCCGTCACCCATTAGAAATGCCTCCACATTTCTAGCACTGGTCTAAAAGACCTATTTTAATTTTAGAGTGGTTCACCCGGTACTGCCACCACTAGTACTTAGCACCTAATTACAATGGTTGGCCCATCTAACACTAAAGGTACGGTCACGTGGTCAGGTTTCCTGATGCAGTTTTGGAAGCCAAAATCAGGAGTGGATCATAAAAGGAGAAAAATCATAAAGGACAGATACTGAACTTTTTTTTAATTCCCCCCACCCCGTTTTGGCTTCCAAAACTACATCCAGAAACCTGACCATGTCATCATACCTTACAGTTCAAAATGAACGAGACATATTCCACGTGGGACCAGCTCTCTGTAGTGAGGCTAGTATGGGATCTGCTTGTAACAAGCTCTGCCAAGTGAGTCTGACAGATTTGTAAGTGTATACATTTTTTTGTGTAGGGAGCCAGGCTACTTCACATTCACAAAACACCCCCGTTCGGCCAAGATATCCCAGCTTCGTATCTCTCTCTCCACCTCTTTACGCTAAGCACTTTGCAATGTTTGCACTGCAGTTGAAGATTTAATCTGATGTTTGCCAATTGTAAAGAAATTAGTTTGGCCCAAGAAACCTCTTTTTTTAAGGGCCCAGATTGGTAGTTTAATTTGTTGATGTGTCGAGGTTCACCATAGGTGGAGATCACTATTGAAGAGTCAACTATTAGAACTATGCGTTACGTGCAAATATATGATCTTCATAGCTAATACATATGAATAAATGGGCTGTTTTATTGGAAAGAGCTCTGTCAATTACAAGAGTCGTTGCACTTTGGGAAAACGTTTGATATGTTAAAAGTCACATATCAAAAGTTTAGATCGGTAGCGCTAATCGCTAAAACAAGGAGAGAGAAGACCTCACATACCATCCTCTCTCTCCTTGATGCAGAAAATGGGCTTAATAGAAAACCCATGGGCCCGTCTCCATTCTGTCTCCTACAGCAGGTAGAGAGAGTGTGCCATATGAGTTCCTCGTTCTAGCAATTTTTGATAGGTCGTTATGAAGTTTTCATAAAATACAGTGCCACCTTATGAGGATTACAACCAAAATGATGACCATGCTGCCACATTGAAGGAATTTACAACTTTCTAGGTATAAATACTATATGCCCTTATGGGATGCTGCATTATCGGACTCAGCCCTAATGCCCAAAACATCTATAAGCCCTGGAGGAAGTGGTAAATCTTTTTAGCATGTTTGAGTTTTGTGTGGCGGTTGGCATCTGAGTAGAAGAATTCGACAGATGGTGTGAGAAACCAGGAAAGTCCTAGTATAAAGAATGCTGGGAGATGAGTAGAATTTGCATTAAGGATGGAGATAAGGAGAAATGCAAGCAGGAGGAGAATCGGACAGGAATGGTGGTTATTACTTTGCAATGGTTAACTAGCAGAGGGTACAGAGGCGTGACATTGAAGAACAGTATGTGGTTTTAGGATAAGCTTGATGGGTTGTCTGTCTATTCATTGTTAGTCCCACTGAGAATTATGTTTCAGTATTATAGTCTAATATAATAGCTAATAAACAAAATGCTTGCTTCTTTTCCCCTAAAGTTATCATGGAGGCCATGATATAAAAATATAGGGATTGGAGCTCTTATGGTGAAAGCTGAGGACACTATTCTTTATATCAAAGTGTCACATATGGAGCATTCAGTGGATGACGAATTAAAGCTGCCTAAGGCTCACATGCACATGCAACAATTCATCACAGTGAAACAAACTATGGATAACCTTGATGCTAAATCTGTTCTCTGCCCCTCCTTGTAATTTGTATTCTTTATTTCCACAAATTTTAAGCCCATAATTTGCCCCACAGTTTTATCAACACAGTCTTCATTTACCTTTCTTGGATTCATCTACATAGACTGCAATACTGTGGCTCTAGAGCCTTTGGACTCAAACATGTAATCTACTGGACTTTCCAGCCCCTGAGGACAGTTCTGCATCTTGCCTGGATGGTCCTAACATTCTGGATTGTCTAATCCCTTGAATAAGGTCCAGACTACATAGAGATGTTCTGTAATGCATCTTAGCTTAGACAAATGATGGCTGAGGGGTGACCTAATATGAATATATCAAAGGTCAATACACGGATTTCCATGATCTACAACATCATATAGGGACATAGGGAACATCCTCTATGTCTAGAAGAAAGAGGTTTTCTACACAAACATAGAAGAGGATTCTTTACGGTAAGAGCAGTGAGACTATGGAACTCTCTGCCTGAGGAGGTGGTAATGGTGAACTCACTAAAAGAGTTCAAGAGGGGCCTGGATGTATTTCTGGAGTGTAATAATGTTACAGGTTATACAGTAATTACAAGATTTATGGAGATTGGTCACCATTCCAGGGAGTTGTTTTGATTGCCACATTTGGAGTCAGAAAGTTTTTTTCTCCTAAGATGAAGAACATTTGATTCTACTTCCTGTTTTTTTTCTCTGGATAAACGTTGAAGGATAACAGGCTGAATTGGATGGACGTATGTCCTTACAAACAACGTTACTATGTTAAGGGAGTTTTATACTGTGTCTTGTATTATTACAGATCTGAAGTAGTGGAAGAAGGGTGGTTATTGTATTCATTGCCAGCAGAAACATCTCATTTTAAGGCTGTCATCATACAAAACTAATGCAAGGTAACAATGGGAAAGAATGTATATATTAAAGTAGTCCTCTTCGATTGATCCCTTTACAATAAAAAATGTAGCAAATTTAGAGAAGAAAAACCTTTTGGTGAAGATTTACCATTTACTTACAGATGCAGCAAATGTTAAATTGACCATTAACCCATTGTATACCATTTAAGTCAATGGTGTGTAAGGGTACTTTCAAACTTGCATTGTAAAGATCCGGCAGGCAGCTCAGTCACCAAAACTGTCTGCCGGATCCCGAAATCCATGTGCAAACGGATAGCATTTGCAGATGGATCCGGCTGCGGATCCGTCTAACAAATGCATTGAAACACCAGATCAGTCTCTCCTGTGTCATCCGGAAAAACGGATCCGGTATTCATTTTCTTTTGCATTTTTAAAGGTCTGCACATGCTGGAACACTTGGTGCTGGATCCTGCATTAATGCATTTCAATGGAAAATAATGCCGGATCTGGAATTTCAGCAAGTGTTCCGGAATTTTGGACGGAGAAAATACCGCAGCATGCTTTGGTATTTTCTCGGCCAAATACCGTAAGAGTGACTGAACTGAAAACATCCTGATGCATCCTGAACGGATTGCTCTCTAACCGTTTTTTTCCGGTATTGAGCCCCTAGGAACTCAATACCAGAAAAGAATAACGCTAGTGTGAAAGTACCCTAACACGTTTAATGCAAATTTAACATTACCTACATGGGTATATCATGTGTGGTCAGGGAATGGTCCACATCAGAATTGAGAGAAAGATAGATCCAGGTTGGTGGTTTTCTAGCCTATCTATCTATCTATCTATCTCTATGTCTATCTATCTATCTATCTATCTATCTATCTATCATCTACTTATCTATAGTATCTATCTAGTCATTGATTATCTATTTACCTATAGTATCTATCTATGTATTTATCTATTATATATTTATCTATAGTATCTATCTGTATCTATTTATCTATAGAATCTATCTGTTTCTATATATCTATAGTATCTACCTAGTTCTCTGTCTATCTATCTATCTATCTATCTATCTAACTTTAATGTTTTTTTTTTTTTTTTTATCTATGGATATAATAGCATAGTAAGACCTGTACTGAGTTTTTGTTCTTTTACATTTTAGCTAGTGATTGATCGCAAAGATGTTTTGGGGAAGTCATCTACAATGTGTTATTTGACCTCCCAAATCTAATGCATCAACTTATTAACCCTCACCTGCTGTGGGGAAGCCTTTGTGATTCCCTCGTGCAGTCAGCCTCTCATTGACGGAGCACAGAAGAATTAATCATACTTACATAGGAGACGGCAGACAAAGAGTATTGAGGTCAGAAAAGCCATTACAAAATGACTGGATGGTCAGACCTTTTAAAGAGCAGATGTTTTAAACCAGAAGTCATTTATAAAGGGAAGAAATTACATTCACTGGCTGATAGTGTTGATGTTCTGAAAGGTCACTATTATTTCTTCATTTTATTATTTAAATATACTGTGGCTGTCATTTTAGTTCTAAAGAAAAGTAAGAAGATAAATGTTTGCTATTTAACAAGAATTTGCAATTGGGCGCAAGGGCAATATAAAGGCCCCTTTCACACGGGAGTCACGTGTGAGGGCCGGACAAGATGCGGGTGCGTTGCGGGAAAATGCAAGATTTTTCCACGCGAGTGCAAAGCATTTTAATGCATGAGAAAAACAAATTTAGCTCATGCCATCCACTTGATCGCGTAGCGGATCTCCTCTTCGTTTTACTTTCTTCAGGACCTGGCTAAAGGACCTTTGATGACATCACTGCGCTCATCACATGGTCCATCACCATGGTGATGGACCAAGTGATGGATCATGTGATAAGCGCAGTGACGTCACCACAGGTCCTTTTCATCAATAAAGAAAGAAGACATGCCAGGCTGAGCGTTCAAGTGGATTAAGGTAAGTTTATTAATATATTAATTTTTTTTAACCCCTCCATTACTATTTTACTAAGCATTCTGCATTCAGAATTCTATTATTTTCCCTTATAACCATGTTATAAGGGAAAATAATAAAGATCAGGTCCCCATCCCGATCGTCTCCTAGCAACCATGCATGAAAATCACACCGCTTCCGCACTTGCTTGCGGATGCTTGCGATTTTCACACATCCCCATTCACTTCTATGGGGCCTGCTTTGCGTGAAAAACGCACAATATAGAGCTTGCTGCGATTTTCACGAAATGCACAAGTAATGCGTGAAAATCACTGCTCATGTGCACAGCCCCATTGGAGTGAATGGGTCCGGATTCAGTGCGGGTGCAATGCGTTCACCTCACGCATTGCACCCGCACTGAATACTCGCCCGTGTGAAAGGGGCCAAAGGGTATCTATGAGGGTAGAAAAAATAGCGCCACTCTTGTCCTTGGATTATCTCTAGTATTGCAGATCGGACCCTTTAGCCTGAATCGGGGTGGGGAACAATTCCACAGGACAAGGACATTCAGATCCATTTTTCTAACCACATACAAACCATTCTGTGCAGAGCAATTATTACTAATATTCTTTAGTACAGACATAGAAAGGAGGAATTAAAAGAGTAATTTCAAATCCAGGAAACCATATAAATGCTGTCGCATTTCTTCAAGGCTGGAATTCATGCATTACATTCCTCCATCTTATTGATCCTATAAGATAATGAAAATATGGCAGTCTGGTTTTGTCTTCAGGGGGGTTGATCAAGTCATGGAAACGCTGGTTTGGGACTATACAATATGTGGCATCTGCAAAACACTGTCCAGGCTGAAGGACATGAGTATTCACTTTTCAAAGATGGCTATTCTTCATCTCATTCAATAACGGAATGGAAGGCGGAGGACAAAATGCCATTCCTAAGTTAACACAAATTTCCATATGCCAACGAGCTCATAATTTTTAATGTTCTCATCTTTTCAATAGTTTGATGGTTCTCAGATTTCAAGGTATTTTATGCAGTTCATGTGCTATAACTATGTATTTCAAATACAGTATAATAAACAGGTGGACAATCTATTCATTCTTCCAACTATTTACGTATCAGTGTCCACCGACATGTGATTCTGCCGCAGTCTGACTCCCCACTGTTGGCAGCTTGAGATACTATTGTGCACCAACACTAGTGTTGAGCGAATCAAACTAATTGACTTCAATCCGAATTTCAGGAAAAATTTGATTCGACGCAAAGATGAATTTCCTTGTGCTTCGTGGTAACAAATCAATTTTCCCTGAAATGGCGGTAAAAACAAAAAAACCTTCTCACCTCATCCATTTGTGTGTAAAGAGTTGTTGTGACCATCTTGATCAAAGATACTGCGCGAAATCTCACACGTGGTGACATATGATGTCACTACACCGTCCAGCGATGAGTGGGCCCAGAGAATGCCACAAAAACATTTCACAGACTATAGCGCTGACACCACCAGCTTGTGTTCTTCCAGCAATGGTTGCAGGGTATTCACTCTCTGGGGTTTCTTGCCTGACACGCCAATGTCTATCTGTTCAATGAAACAGAAAACGTGACTCATTGGAGAAGGCAACCCTCTGCCAATCAGCGGAGGTCCAATTCTGATATTGTCATGAAAATTTAAGCCTTTTATGCTGATGCAAAAGTACAGTGACAATCCATCTACTTCAGAGCCCCATACGCAGCACAGTTCACTGAACTGTTGTTTTAGACACACTTCTTGTAAACCCCTGGTTCATTCTGTAGCATGACGGTCTGCACTTGTGCACCTTCAAAACCGAAGTTCACCTCTCACATCAATGGCATGTGGTGCTTCTCAGTTTCCATGTCGCTTATTCACAATGGTGACATTTTTCCACTTCAACATCTGAAGTAGAAAGTGCAGGGGCGGACTGGGAACTTAAAGTGGCCCTGGAAAAAAATACTTAAAGTGGCCCCGTTTTGTAATTAGGTCCAAATTGAAGGAAGGCAGGACCAACAAAAGTAGGCATGTCCAATACCATATTGTGGCACATTATACCACCCTAACAGAGCCAAATACCACAGTTCATCACAAAATACTGCCAGCAGCACAAAATACATCCCCAAAAACTTCCACTGGCCGGCTGTGAGAAGGACCCAGGTGGCCCCTTGGTCATCAGCGTATTGGGAATCTTCCTTGTAAGGTCTATGGCCCTGAGAAAGTGGTCATAATAATGTGAAGCGACTGTGTATCTTTGGCATTTCAGGTTCTGGACCGGGATCATAAAACTTGACAACACAAAGGCATTGTACAACCTTCTTTTGTACCAACACAATATCACTGCAGCATGGCTGTTCCTATAATCAAATGACTGGAGATAAGCTGTAGTACCATGTACAGCCTATAGAGAGGAGAAGCACTATTACTGTAAAATATTAGATCTTTATTTCTAATCCTGGAAATTCCCTTTGACCAATATCCCTGAACACTACCTGTGATATTTCAAAGCGATCCTTGGGATAAAGAAGGTTAGAGACTTATCATCTACAGCACTCAAGGACCACATGATTGGAGGGTGACCCACTGGTCAGACTTTCAGTTATCATACTTTTTTCACCAATTCTGTGAGCAGGCCTTTCACAAAAAGGCTTTTTCCACAGGTGCTTAGAGACTCAATCGGGTTACCATATCTGGTGACTGTACTAGTGCCAGTGCAGATGTCTTAAAAGTTCAAGAGAGGCAACATGAAACAAGAGGGCCACCAAATGTAGCTATTACTACCATATGGTGATGGGAGTTTATACACCAAACAAGTCTACTTAAAGGGGTTGTCCACTCCTTTACAAGTGATGGCCTATCCTCAGGATGATTGGAGGCGGTACACACCCGGCACCCCCGCTGTTCTGCAGTAGCTCTGGCTAGGTACACAGCCCTCCTTTGTGCAGTAGATGGATCTGGTAACTGCAGTGCTTCAAAGCTGCAGAGACCAGCTCTCCCCCATACACAGTGGATAGAGTTGTGTAGTTCTGATCGGAAGGGGTTTGGGTGTCCCTGCTGATTAAATATGAATGGCCTATCCTGAAGACAGATCACTTGTATAGGACAGGACAGTTCCTTTAATATTGTTTTAAATACAATATAAAAAAATCCATTTGTGTGACTGAAATCATTACTACAATGCAAAGAGATTTTTTTTTCTACATGACTTCCATTTTTGATAAGAATTACCGATGTAATTTCTGGTATGTTGAAAATGTAGTTACAAAAGTGTCTTCCACTTACATACACATTATTGGGCGCATAGCAATTAACTACTCTGCAGAAGGCCTGTCACTTTTTCCAAGTACACAGTCAGCCCCTTCATGTTATAAATGTTAAATTATATTTGACATTTAATTTAAAGCCCACGCTGCCCTGATTTAAAAAAAAAAAGAAACAGCTCTGTTCATAGTAAAGAAGCACCAGGGCCCCTCATTATAGACGCAGCAGCCCACCGAGTCATTCTCTGGGCTGTTCATCTATATTTTCTTTGCTCTCAAAATCTGATTTGACATGAATGCCATATTTTAGCACAAAAAAATGACAGAGCTATGTAATTCTGGCTGGGGGTGTAAGGTGCTGGACCCCTGCTGATCTAATACTGATACTGATGGAGTATCATGAATGTAGGCCACCAGCATCAAAATCCTGGACAACTCTTTTAAAGAAGGACTTGCCACTGGGCAAAGATCGTTATAACCTAGAACACCTTTTGATTACCCTCAAGGAGTTGAACCAGGGATGACTCAAGCTTGTTTGCCACATTTCTCCATCTTGATTACCAGAGAACAGTAATATACCGTGCCATGTATATTGTAGGGCATATACTTCTTTTTGCAGAACCCTTACATCTATGAGCTATCTTGCCCAAAGTCTGGTCCTCTGCCTTGTTGCGCCCAATAGGCACAGCAGGGGGACAAGCTCCAGCCTTTAACCTGCAAATAATTAATAAAAATGGAGGAAGGCCAAAATCTTCCAGCTTGTGAGCTCCTTAAGAAATAAAGGCTTCTGTGCTGGGAGCTCTGTTACGTATTATACTATTACTTTATATAGACCATATAATATACCTCAATCTTCTCCTTTGCCTCTCAGTTCCTTTATTCTGAATTTACATTTTTGCCACATGTCTTATTTACAGTTCACCTTATAATATAGAATTATTCATAATACTATAAGGTGAGAGCTCTCAAGTTTAGTAGCTTCTTCTACTGCTTAGTCTTACAATGCTGGGCAAATCTGAGGCGTTGTCATGTGAATGGAGCCAGAATCTACATCCACCAGTGTGTTAGCCCTTTTTCATTATCCCAAAGCTTTATAGTACCATACTAGATGCTGGCACCTGCACTTATATATGTCTCAATTTACCTTTTCTATAGCCATTGGGAAGACAAAGCTTTTTGACAATATTTTAAGGGTACATGGCAAAAATCATAGTGAACGTGTGTAGAATGCCCAGGACAGAAGAGCAGAGGAAAGGATAGGAGTGACAGTAGCAGGAATGGTGGTCATAGTTGGGTCTCAAATAAATTAATGCTGGCCTGGGCCCATGAAGTACAACATTGGCTTCTCAGACTTGAATGACATTATTTTACTGTAGGACTTTTTGGTTCCTTTCATTCCACCACACTATAATCATATTGATCTGTCTGATTTGTGCTCAAGCCAGAGCTCTTTCAAGGATGAGGAGTAACTTGTAACAGCTCCATTAGATGTGCATACTAAGTGATAGCCTATGCTTAGGATAAACCATCACTAGCTGATCAACGGAGGTCCTATAGCCTACACTTCTGTCGATCAGCTGTTCGAGTGTCTGTCTGTCAACCTTGCAGTAGACTTCACAGCAGTGACTTCAATGGGAGCAATGCTGCAGTAACGAGAGCTGTTAACGTTGCCGGAGTTGTGTAGTTCCATCGCCATCTTCTCGTAACAGAGCTACACCCGAATAGCTGATTGGAGGGGGTACAGGGTGTCGGACCGCCGCCGATAATCCATAATTCAGTAAGACCAGGATAACTCCTTTAAATGTTGTATAACTCTAGAATGTCTGTGCTATAAACCATATGTGGTGGATGCAACCCTGACTACATGGGTGAAAATACTGTATTGTACTGTTCTTTCTACTCTCGAAAAATACGGAACAGACCATTTATTTTAAATTTAGGCCAAACAGGTTAAAGGGAACCTGTCACCCAAAAATCGCCTATTAAGCTGTTTACAGTACCTTATAGTGCTGTATACTCGGTTCTTGATGCACTTTTTGTTCGTTTTCCCGCATGTCTGCTCATTCAGAAATCGTAGTTATATTCAGCTGCTGCCCCGTGCTGCAAGTCAGGCTTGAAGTCACGGGGGCAGCGGCCTCGGCGTCTTACATGGCCCTCTCCCCGCCCCCTGCCTCTGTTACTGACAGCCGAACTCCGAATCCGGGACCGCGCTCAACGGCCGCATGCGCAGTAAAGGGCGGCAGGAGCGCGGTCCCGGCTGCCGCGCGTACTACGCGCCGTCTTACTTTCGCCGCACTGCGCATGCGCCCGACATCCTGTATCAAACGCGCCCGCGCCCGGCATCTGGGCGCGGGCGCGTTTGATACAGGATGTCGGGCGCATGCGCAGTGCGGCGAAAGTAAGACGGCGCGTAGTACGCGCGGCAGCCGGGACCGCGCTCCTGCCGCCCTTTACTGCGCATGCGGCCGTTGAGCGCGGTCCCGGATTCGGAGTTCGGCTGTCAGTAACAGAGGCAGGGGGCGGGGAGAGGGCCATGTAAGACGCCGAGGCCGCTGCCCCCGTGACTTCAAGCCTGACTTGCAGCACGGGGCAGCAGCTGAATATAACTACGATTTCTGAATGAGCAGACATGCGGGAAAACGAACAAAAAGTGCATCAAGAACCGAGTATACAGCACTATAAGGTACTGTAAACAGCTTAATAGGCGATTTTTGGGTGACAGGTTCCCTTTAACAAAATGTGCCTTTCTTCAGGACTTGTGATGTTATTTATAGCCACCATAATAAAATTGGAAGAATATTAAATAAAATAAAAATAAATGAATTAATGATACCGCCTTTCACAGGTAAATGATCATTTAATGTGAACTTAGGAAAAATAACTATTTCTAAATGAGCTTTTAAGGTCTTAATGTAACTAAATATTTCAGTGATTTTATTACCCAATCTGTTAGCAGAGGGCTTTGTATTCAACTGACTTTTCCATATTGACATTTCTTCTTGTGTTTGTTTTCTAGAAACAAATTAACTTTCCATCATGAGTTGAAGAAATAAATGGGGAGACCAGTAATTACTCCAGGAGATTAGAATTGCATAAGTGCTGCAGAATAGAAAAAAAAAGGTAGAAATAGGAAAAGAAACACGCTCTTCACCGATAAAATAAAAGGAGAGAAGAGCATTAGTTGCCATTCAATCCTTACTATCAACCTTGTGACTTTCAGACACACTACTACAGATCCTCCTGACTGTCCACCAAACTATGCAGGTGCATCTCAATTAATTAGAATATCGACAAAAAAAGTTAATTTATTTGAGTAATTCAATTCAAAAAGTGAAACTCATATATTAAATAGATTCATTACACAAAGAGTGATCTATTTCAAGGCTTTATTTATTTTAATGTTGATGATTATATCTTACAGCTAATGAAAAACCAAAAGTCTAAATCTCAGCAAATTTGATTATTGTGAAAAAGGCTCAATATTGTAGATTCATGGGGGGGGGGGGACTTATCAAACTGGTGTAAAGTACTAGCTTAGTTGTCCATAGCAACCCATCAGACTTCACCTTTTTCCAAAGGAGTTGTGAAAAATGAAAGGTCGAATCTGATTGGTTGCTATGGGAAACTAAGCCAGTTCTACGTTACACCAGTTTGATAAATCTCTCCCATGATGCAACACTCTAATCAGCTAATCAACACAAAACAGCTGCAAAGATTTCCTAAGCTTTTTCAGTCTGAATCAGTGGGCTACACAATCATGGGGAAGACTGCTGACTTGACAGTTGTCCAGAAGATGGTCATTGACACCCTTCACAAGGAGGGTAAGCCACAAAAGGTCATTGGAAGGAAAACATTTGGTAGAAAAAGGTGCACAAGCAACTAGGATAACCACAGCCTTGAAACGTTTTTCAAGAAATGCCCATTCAAGAATTTGGGGGAGATTCACAAGGAGTGGAATGCAGGCGGAGTCAGTGCTTCAAGAGCCACCACACACTGTAGTTTCCAGGAAATTATCTACAACTGTCACATTCCTTGCGTCAAGCAATTTGTGACCCAGAGACAACGTCAAAAGTGTTTCATCTGAGCTAATGAGAAAAAGGACTGAACTGTTGCTCAGTGGTCCAAAGTCCTGTTTTCAGATGAAAGTAAACTTTGCATTTCATTTGAAAATCGAGGTCCCAGAGTCTGACAGAAGAGTGGTGAGGCACACAATTCAAGTTGTTTGAGGTCCAGTGTGAAGTTTCCAAAGTCAGGGATGGTTTTGGAAGCCATGTCATCTGCTTGTGTTGGTCCACTATGTCAGTGTTTCCCAACCAGTGTGCCTCCAGCTGTTGCAAAACTACAACTCCCAGCATGCTTGGACAGCCTTTGGCTGTGCGGACATGCTGGGAGTTGTAGTTTTGCAACAGCTGGAGGCACACTGGTTGGGAAACACTGCACTATGTTATACCAAGTTTAAAGTCAGAGCAGCCATCTACCAGGAAATTTTAGAGCACTTCACGCTGCTGACAAGCTTTATGGAGATGCTGATTTCATGTTCCAGCAGAACTTGGCACCTGCCCACACTGCCAAAAGTACCAATACCTAGTTTAATAACCACGGTATCACTGTGGTTGATTGGCCAGAAAACAGGTGGTCTATCCTGGGCATGTTTGGCTCCTGACCTGCAACTGCTGCCAACCTGCTGACTCCCAGCCATGCTACAACGCAGATGGCTCAGCCACTACCTCACAGGCAAGCTGCCACCCTCTTCTCCTGATGATGATGTAGCGCCTTCTGCACCCGGCTCCCAAGTGCGATCAGCTTCATCATCATCATGTAGTGTCTGCACGTCACTGATGTCCTCCTTAGTGGTCTCAGGGTCAGGAGCTTGACCGCTTGCAACAGAAGCTCCTGCACCACTCTCCTCATCACTACTTGCCCGCCTAGCGGAGGAAGCGGCAGATGTCTCCTCCAGATCTTGGCTGGGCAGTAGCTGCTGACTGTCCTCTAGCAGCTCGTCCTCGCTGTATAGTGGAGCTGAGCCCACAGCATACAATAACTCTGTAGCTGAGGGAACAGCAAAGGACAAAGGCAGGTTGAGGACAGGTGAGGGCACAGGGCCTGCTCCCGAGCCATGCCAACTAAGGGTTGTGTCTGACGAACCCACCGACTGTCGGCTGGGGTGTCTGATGTCACTTGGAATGAGGTGGATGACCAAGTTAACCAATCAAGAACCACTGGGTTGCTGGTCAAGACACGACCGCCAGATGACACTGGGAGCCTCTCACTGTGATTCCTGCTGCCATGCCCCCTTACTCTGCTGCGACTTCTGCTTGCGCCCAAAACATTCAGACCTCTGCCACTCCTCTGTGCATGGCCTGGCACTCTGCCTGACATACTTGTAGCTGAACTACACAAATTAAACAGAAATTAAAACACCCCTAAAATTAACTGCAGAAATGCACTGAGAATATATTTTTCTTGTTGAACTGAAATACGACCCTATACGCTTTGACCAGAAAAAACTCAGAGTGAAGTGCGTATATATGTTTCTAGTAGTACTGAAATAGGCCCCTATACGCTTTCACCAGAAATAACTGCAACAATAACAAAAAGTTACAATGACAGAGCTTTCTAATGACTATTTGAATCCCCAAATAATCGTTCCCTGCACTTGTAAATCACTTTCCTATCAATGTCCCTAGCTCCTTCTGACGTCTCTCCCTGAACTAAGATGCTGTAAAATTATTCCTATTCTTTCCCTGCACTTATAAATCGTTTTTTCTGTCTTTTTTTTCCCACAATTATTTTTACACTTGCTGTTCCTAGCGCCTTCACGCGTCTGTCCCTAAAATAGCTGCCGTATTTATAGTGCTGTGACATCACAGGGCTGGCTGCTGATTGGCTGCATGCAGGCATGTCAATCTGGGTGATCCCACCTTCCTAGAGTTCCTTGCCCCATGTCCTCAATTTAGGAAAATTGCGATTCGTTACCACGAATGCGCGTGGAAATTCGCATTCGTAGCGAATCAAATTTTTCCTGAAAGTCAGATCGAATTCCACTTCGATTCTCTCATCTCTAATAACAATCATTAATCACCATGGTCAAGTCTAGAACTTACCTCCCCATAGAAACCAATTAAATTAGTTTGACAGGACTGATCCCCATGAAGTCATGCTGACATAGTGTTATTCCCTTATTTTCATTGAGATGTTGCAGAATAGCATGTCTTAGAAAATCCTCAGTTTACCTACAACAGATGTTAAACTTACCAGCCTATAGTTTCCAAGCTTCCTTTTTGACCCATTTTTAAATATTGGCACTAAGTACCAATCCTGTGGAACACGCCCTGTCAAGAGTCCTTAAATATCAGAAACAAAGGTCCGTCTATTCCACTACTTAATTATTTTAGGATACGGGGGTGTATGCCATCTGGACCTGGTGATTTGTCTATTTAAATCTTTTCAAGAAGCTGCTGCACTTCTTCCTGGGTCAGACAGGGCACTTTTAATGGGGAGTTTATTTTGACACTCTGGATTTCCTCTGACAGTACCTCGGTGAATACAGTGGAAAAAAAAATGCAATAGCTTTGCTTTCTCCTCATCACTCTCTACAACTCCTCCCTAATGACTCTGCTTTAAACTTTTTACCATTTATGTAATGGAATAATCAATATTAAAATAAATAAACACTTGAAATATATAAAGCTGTGTAATGAATTTATAGAATATGTTTCCCTTTTAGAATTTAATTACTGAAATAAATAAACATCTTGACGATATTCTAATTTATTGAGATGCACCTGTACGTATGGCCTTGGCACAACCTATAGAGCCGCACACATGGGGGAGATTTCTGCAAAAAAAAAATTGGCATACATGCTTTGCATCACATTTTTTAAGCATTTAGTCACGTTTTTTGTCTTGTCCAACAAAGGGGCATGGCTTAGTGGGAAAAAGAATGTGGTGCACTGAATGTGGCTAAAGACGGTGACAAGGTGCGGCAAATATTTGTTGCAAGATTCTGTGGTAAAGTAAAAGAACCAATAAGGAAGGAGCAAACCACCCTAAAAATTGTGCAAACCTCTTTGAAATTTGTAGCAAATACCTACTCCACCATAAAAAGTCTAAAATTCAGAGAGTATTAGTAAATCTACCAAAGCTACATTTGCTATTATATAGTCCTACATATACTGTATAAATGTATTACAGAGATATTGTCCCCTAGAAACATTGCTTCTATAGGAGAAAACCTCAATAATACAGCATTCGATGAATGTAGTTCATTTTTTTGTGAGATTTATACGCAATCCGACTGGAAAAAAAAAATTTATGACTCCTTATAAAATCATGCATACAAAGGTAAAACAGGGCATCGTAGACTGCTAAGGTTGCTGTATTATAGCTCTATAAAACTTGTATGGAGCCATAATATAGCCAAAACAGCATAACAATATTGGATATAGTAACCTCAGCGGTGTAGATTGATTGCCTGTAATCTCAGATCTAATGATTCACTGTTCACAAGATTAGTAGCATATAAATCATATAAAAGACAGAAGGGTCACGTTATATAGTCTTTACAGTCTGATGGACAGGCTTGTGAATTCTCATTTCTCCTAAGGAATATTAACAATGGCTACAAACTGACTAATACTTGCCATCAAATGTGCAGGTTTTTATAGAGTTTGAAACTTGCACATCGTTAGCGGATGAAAGCAAATATCCCACTTTAAACCCATTTTAAATAAAATATTAGTTAAAGGGATTGTTTAAGTTACCTAAAATGGTGCCCTATGTCACTAAATGCCTTAATATAAAAAAGTTCTAATCTGCAGCGACTTGGTTCACTGCTAAAGTATTAATGCTATAACGTACTATGGTTCACTGCAAAAGAGCTAATGTGACTTTGCTCTGTATATTGTGTCTCACAGGCTGTGTATGGGAGAAATGGTGTATTTGTATTGCGCTTGACTCAGTTGCTAGGAGTGGGCTGGTCCCATCTCTCTGAGCTAGGAGTAATAGGTCAGAGAGAGTACAGCTGGCAGTAGGAGAGTGGGCATCTGGATATGTGTAGCTGGTACCAGAGAGAAGCAGTAGACAGGGTTACCAGAGGGATTCCAGAAAAAGTGACTGGAAACAAGTGTAAATCTGTGAGAGAAGAAGCACTGTACAGGTCCTTCTAAAAAAATTAGCATATTGTGATAAAGTTCATTATTTCATCCGACCAATAAAAGAAAAGTGTTTTTAATACAAAAAAAGTCAACCTTCAAATAATTATGTTCAGTTATGCACTCAATACTTGGTCGGGAATCCTTTTGCAGAAATGACTGCTTCAATGCAGCGTGGCATGGAGGCAATCAGCCTGTGGCACTGCTGAGGTGTTATGGAGGCCCAGGATGCTTCCATAGCGGCCTTAAGCTCATCCAGAGTGTTGGGTCTTGCGTCTCTCAACTTTCTCTTCCCAATATCCCACAGATTCTCTATGGGGTTCAGGTCAGGAGAGTTGGCAGGCCAATTGAGCACAGTAATACCATGGTCAGTAAACCATTTACCAGTGGTTTTGGCACTGTGAGCAGGTGCCAGGTCATGCTGAAAAATGAAATCTTCATCTCCATAAAGCTTTTCAGCAGATGGAAGCATGAAGTGCTCCAAAATCTCCTGATAGCTAGCTGCATTGACCCTGCCCTTGATAAAACACAGTGGACCAACACCAGCAGCTGACATGGCACCCCAGACCATCACTGACTGTGGGTACTTGACACTGGACTTCAGGCATTTTGGCATTTCCCTCTCCCCAGTCTTCCTCCAGACTCTGGCACCTTGATTTCCGAAAGACATGCAAAATTTGCTTTCATCCGAAAAAAGTACTTTGGACCACTGAGCAACAGTCCAGTGCTGCTTCTCTGTAGCCCAGGTCAGGCGCTACAGGCTACAGCTGGTTCAAAAGTGGCTGTAGCCCATTTCCTGCACACGCCTGTACACGGTGGCTCTGGATGTTTCTACTCCAGACTCAGTCCACTGGTTCCGCAGGTCCCCCAAGGTCTGGAATCGGTCCTTCTCCACAATCTTCCTCAGGGTCCGGTCACCTCTTCTCGTTGTGCAGCGTTTTCTGCCACACTTTTTCCTTCCCACAGACTTCCCACTGAGGTGCCTTGATACAGCACTCTGGGAACAGCCTATTCGTTCAGAAATTTATTTCTCTGTCTTACCCTCTTGCTTGAGGGTGTCAATGATGGCCTTCTGGACAGCAGTCAGGTCGGCAGTCTTACCCATGATTGCGGTTTTGAGTAATGAACCAGGCTGGGAGTTTTTAAAAGCCTCAGGAATCTTTTGCAGGTGTTTAGAGTTAATTAGTTGATTCAGATGATTAAGTTAATAGCTCGTTTAGAGAACCTTTTCATGATATGCTAATTTTTTTAGATAGGAATTTTGGGTTTTCATGAGCTGTATGCCAAAATCATCAATATTAAAACAATAAAAGGCTTGAACTACTTCAGTTGGTGTGTAATGAATCTAAAATATATGAAAGTCTAATGTTTATCAGTACATTACAGAAAATAATGAACTTTATCACAATATGCTAATTTTTTTAGAAGGACCTGTATTTTGGAGAAGGTTGAAGGCCATTTCAGAAGAAAAAGTGCATGGACAAGAAGGTCAGTGAAAGATAACTCGTGTTTATGGCAGTAGACCTCACTGCACATGGTTTTGGTTATATTGTTCCGGTTTTTGTTACACTACTGAAACAGATTGGCCATCTGTTTGAGCAATGCTCAAAGCTGTGCATCGCAGAAATATATAGAGAGAGAGAATCTGCACCCCTTGGCTGATTTGGGAAGCTGTATTAATTAGGAAGAGACTCAGAGAGGCATTTAGTGTATGGCCTATATCCCCATATACAGCCTTGGGAAATCAGTGCATGTACCCTGGAGAGACTGAACTTAAAGTACCTACAATGTGACATATGCCCAGTGGACTTGTTACCTCCAAACCAGCCTCTCATTGCCTTGCATCACCTACCTGCATTGTCACACTAGTGTCCTCCTTGCCAATACCTTGAGAGAATCCTGCCTTGCACCCCAACACCCATTGACACCAAGGGCATCCCGACAGGAGCCCGAAAACCAGGAGTGCCCTGAGGGAAAGAAGGGTTGCGCAGGGAGCACTACGGTGAGGACTGCAACTACTTCTCCTATCATTGGCACTACTGCAACTCTTGTCCTCTTGCTCTCCCCTAACAGGCTTGCTGCACATCCTATACTCAACTCCTTCTCTCCAGCTTTTCTCTGCACCGAAACTACAGTCCTCCTCCTGCTGTTAGTATACAAGGCTGCAGCGGCGGCACATGACTGCAGCAGCCAATCACTGCCACAGTGGTATACAGCCTTAGACGCCTGAAGATAGTGATGGCTGCAGTGGTCAAGTGCCCCATACCTGTATATCACTACTGCAGCCTTGTATACACTCAGAAGGAAGAGGACCAGAGCTGCGCCAGAGAGAACAGCAGGAGAAAAACTGATGACAATATGGGACCATGTTTTGGGTGACTTTCACAACCCATTTAACTGCAGAAATAGTAATTTTCTAATGTAGTGTTATCCATAGGATTGTGCGAATAATATCTGATTCCAAATTCTCCATGGTTTCCCTGGAGACTCAGAAGATGCTGAATGTTCCATCCTGTATTTTGGAATCCATCTATAGAATTCTGCTGAGGGAAAATGTGTCTTATTGGGACATGTCCAAACCTAAAGGAAGCACATCCCATAATAACAATAAATGTATGCTCTTCTAAATAATATATTCAATAAATCTGCTCAAAATGGGATGCACAAAACTAAAAGCAGACTCAGAACTCTGTGTTGTGCCATTCATCTGATAATCCTCCTCAAATATGTGAACTAGATGTGTCCTTACACTGGCTGACACTGCCAGTCAGTTCTGACAATCTTACATTGTATTACATTTCAATGAGGAACAACAGAGGAAAGGAATAAAGCTCTAAGAAACATACTGCAGAATTGTTATTTTATGGGAAATGCGAGTATTTACTAAAGCAGAAGTCAGGAGGGCTGTAGTGGGAACATTAATTACACCTTATATCACGTATACAATATGTTATGTTTTTAGTTGTGCTACATATACACTATTCAACATTGAAATTGCTACACTAAGAAGGAAAAGTTGTGGAATTGTAGAAATCACAGAATTGATACATATGATATATATTACGGATATGGAAATGATAAAAAAAAGGAAACAAAATATTGATTTATTCAGAATCAAGTATGAGAGCCAGAAGATGAATGCACACAATTGCACACCTTGGCGTGCCATCAATGAGGTTATTAATGGTTGTCTGAGGAATGTTTTGTAACACTGAATGCACTTGGGCACGCAAATCATCAAGATCCACTGCTGGACAGCTTCCTTTGCAATGGCTGACCAATGACATTCCACGTGCTTGATGGGAGACAAGTCCAAAGACAATGCAGGCCATGGTAACATGTTTATGCCAAGAAGGCTGCTCACAGTAGTACAAACAACATCCAGACTGGCATTGTCCTATAAAAAAAACATCTTCTGGGACGCTTTATATAAACGGCCAAACATCTGGTTTCACAACCAAATTCAAAGTAACACTGAGCTGTTAGTGCACCTGAAATGAAGACTAGAGGGGTATGGCTACCATATCTTATGCCATCCCATGCCATAATTTTGGCAGTAGGACTAGTATGACCTTCCATTTTCAAGGCATGCAAGGCAA
The DNA here is from genome assembly GCF_014858855.1 of Bufo gargarizans. Classification (NCBI taxonomy): domain Eukaryota; kingdom Metazoa; phylum Chordata; class Amphibia; order Anura; family Bufonidae; genus Bufo; species Bufo gargarizans. The sequence goes on from NC_058084.1 coordinate 418,387,517, forward strand.
AAGAGGGACTCATCACTGAAGAGGACAGATTTCTATTCCATCCTTCATTGCTGTCTTGCTGTGCACCATCATAGCCTTTGAGAGTAGTGGCGGGAGGTCAATGGAACACCTCTAGCTGGACATCTGGCTTGTAGCCCAGTGTCATACAAATGCCTTCTGATGGTTTGTGTAGACACTGTCTGCAGCTCTAGGCTTGGGATGTGATATCCTATTTCACTTGCAGAACAGAATGGATCACTATGTGCAACTCTTCTAATCAGACGATCCATCGATGCACAGGTTTGCCTCTGCCCACCTCTTGCTGTCATTACAGTTCATCATTGTTTTCCCAATTCCCGGGACACACAATGTTAAACAGTGCTGAGATCTCAGCCCAGGCACATAGCAATCTGCCGGAGTAATAAACCAAGGTCTCTCAGTACAAGGATTCTGTCCTCCTCAGTTTGTGACATGTGGTGATAACTGACACATTAATGAACACAACACAACACACAATTATCCCACACAACTGAATCCAATTTTTGAGGTTTCATGTGGCTAAAAGACTTTGCTTTCAATGTGGATTTTATGTCTCTCCCACATGCCACATATTGGAGCTAGGTGCTTGAAAAAAAAAATTGACCATCTGCAGATCTTAGCAACACCTGCAAATTTCTCAATTTTCATAACCTTACGGCTTGTCCTTCTTGGTGCTGCAAACTTGTCATTAAACAGGGGGTTTTCAAGCTCAAACAGTGCTTTATTTGTCACACAGCACATCACACTTCCAAGTTTGGCATCACTTGGTATGATGAAGTCGCAGCTTCACATCAAAACATTTAAATTAACACAAAACAATAAACCCTTGCCTGGCTAGGCACCCACCATACGGAGGTCTCCCTAACTCACCTCTAGGTCAGTGTTCACACTGTGGTACTTGGCTTCGGTCATACAGCTTCCTAGCTGTGACCAGTGCAACCCACCAGACTTCCTGGTGGAAGCAGCAAAATACATTGGGGGGATATGGTCCAGCAGTCCTCCTGACTCTGACTGTGCAACACCTCTCTTCTTCAGGCATCGCTGGATCCCCCCAAACTCAGGCTTCCTCAGCCTTGTGGCTGGAACCACACAGAGCCTCTGCAGGCTTCCTTCTCAATTCCCCCAAACTCAGGCTTCCTCAGCCTTGTGGCTGGAACCACACAGAGCCTCTGCAGGCTTCCTTCTCAATTCCCCCAACTCAGGCTTCCTCAGCCTTGTGGCTGGAACCACACAGAGCCTCTGCAGGCTTCCTTCTCAATTCCCCCAAACCCAGGCTTCCTCAGCCTTGTGGCCGCCCAGCCCTCCCGGCTGGGACCACACAGAGCCTCTGCAGGCTTCCTTCTCAATTTCCTCCCCCCTACTCTCCCACTCTCCCCAAGTAATTATCGCACCTGTCCTCACCACAGGCCAGGTGATTGTGGGGAAAACACGGCAAATCATACCATACATCTCTAATAGGTTTCCTGCACCATTCTAGGAGACACATATCTTTCCTCCTCACATATGAGGCCTGTCACTGCCTCACAACATATATAAAAAAAATTTCAGCATTCACCTCTATTGAGAGTATTAATAATGCTCCCACACATTATGGCCACGCTCAAGTCACCACGGTAACGTTTTATTACCTTTGACATTATCAATTTCTTAAATGTAAGTGACCCTTGTTTATTAGTTGATTGATAGCTGGAATTAATTCCTCCTAATCTGTTTACAAGTGATTATCTTCCTGCCTGAGGCACATAAAGCAATGACCTGCCCTGGAGCAGGAAAAAATGGCTCATGTCATGTGTGGTGACATTTAATGAAGCGTTAATAAAGCACACAGAATATCATGGAGATATAAAAGAAGGCATCTCTTTGTCTGGAAAGACCAAAAGTACAGTAAATAACTGGAAGCTGTTACAGACACAAAATCAAAATAATTCAGATCTGCTCCCCAGATGATGGAAACAACAGAAAATCCACTACAGCATCTCAGCTATGTACACAAAAAAGAATGCTATATTTTTTTTAATAAAGACCAATTAAAAAATGATTTTTAGCTCAAAATAGGTATAATGCAATAATAAAAAATTGCCTCCAAAGGTGCATATAGCCTTTGAATGGTTGAATGGGGTACTGTAAAGCAGAGACCATATAGGGGCATGCTTTTTAAGTAATACTTTTTTCTCATCCCGTTTCCAGTGACATTGAAGCTTATAGCTTTTACCATTTTTCTTCCAACAAAATTGTTTCTGTAATTCCTGGCAAACATAGATGAAAACTGTAAGAAAGAATTTGATCTTTTCTTTATAATGTCTTACTCTGCAGCTGGATCTATTTATTAATGCTCAAGGTTAGGATCCTTGGTGGGGCGCACCATGTATCTACATGAATAAATCCCAATCCAAACGAGGCTGTATCCTGTTTTTCACACTGGTGGGAAAGTGAGAGAAATGTAAGAACGTGTTGCTGCATTGTTATTCTATTAATCTGGGTACAGAATGTTTTCTGCATTAACTGCTCACAGAACTGCTCAGGCACCTATTGTAAGATTAGTCCAATTATATCACTGTGGACACACAAGTAATTTATGTGCTTTGTAATATAGACTAATAACTATTCAAGGGCAGAGGCAATTATGATAACCAAGGTTTGCAACAAATAATAGTTTTTCTGCATTTTCAGTTGAATTTTTTAGACACACAGCCATAAATCCAGCATCCTTAATGAGACGTTTATTTATCCATCCAAAAAGTCTGCCAATAATAACCCTACTGGCATATTTTCTGACACATGCTAATCATTAGAAGAGGTAAGCATTGCTTTAAAGGGGTTGTCCAAGTTATATTTATTGATGACCTATCCTTAGGATAGGTCATCAATATCTGGTACATGCTTAATACTGTAGTTATTGCCTTTATGTCTGAACATTTACCATAATAAATATTTTATTTCAATATCTTTTATATGAATCACTTACTAATATACTTGTGACGATCAGGATATCTTCAAATGGGGCAGATATGCTGCTCATTTCCTATCCATATTATATGGGCATATTATATGTAGCATATTACACAGCAGCAATGGAGATGTTCTAGGTGGAAATCTCATTCCCGTGCTGTGGGAAAAAAAAACTGTGTGCAACCCATTGACCTACAGGGCAGATTGATAATTTGCAGAAGGTCAATTTATATAGCAAGTAATGCTTTGGGTGAAATATACGGTAAATATGCAATGTGGTGCCAATATTCAAAAAGGGTCCAAAAACAGAGCCTGGAAACTATAGGCCGGTAAGTTTAACATCTGTTGTGGGTAAACTGTTTGAAGGTTTTCTGAGAGATGCTATCTTAGAGCATCTCAACGGAAATAAGCAAATAACGCCATATCAGCATGGCTTCTTGAGGGATCGGTCATGCCAAACTAATTTAATTAGTTTCTATGAGGAGGTAAGTTCTAGACTTGACAGCGGCGAATCAATGGATGTCGTGTATCTGGACTTCTCCAAAGCATTTGACACTGTACCACATAAAAGGTTAGTATGTAAAATGAGAATGCTCGGACTGGGAGAAAACGTCTGTATGTGGGTAAGTAACTGGCTCAGTGATAGAAAACAGAGGGTGGTTATTAATGGTACAGACTCAGATTGGGTCACTGTCACTTGTGGAGTACCTCAGGGGTCAGTATTGGGCACTATTCTCTTCAATATATTTATTAATGATCAAATATCAATTTTCGTAGATGAAACTAAACTGTGTAAAGTAATTTACACTGAAGAGGACAGTACAGAGTACTACTACAGAGGGATTTGGATAGATTGGAGGCTTGGGCAGATAAGTGGCAGATGAGGTTTAACACTGACAAATGTAAAGTTATGCACATGGGAAGGAATAATGCAAGTCACCCATACATACTAAATAGTAAAACACTCTAACACTGACATGGAAAAGGATCTAGGAATTTTAATACCAAACTAATCTGCAAAAAAACAGTGTCAGGCAGCTGCTGCCAAGGCCAATAAGATAATGGGTTGCATCAAAAGGGGCATAGATGCCCGTGATAAGATCATAGTCCTACCACTTTACAAATCGCTAGTCAGACCACACATGGAGTACTATGTACAGTTCTGGGCAGACATAGCAGAGCTGGAGAGGGTCCAGAAGAGGGCAACTAAAGTAATAACTGGAATGGGGCAACTACAGTACCCTGAAAGATTATAAAAATTAGGGTTATTCACTTTAGAAAAAAGACGACTGAGGGGAGATCTAATTAATAGGTATAAATATATCAGGGGTCAGTACAGAGATCTCTCCCATCATCTATTTATTCCCAGGACTGTGACTGTGATGAGGGGACATCCTCTGCGTCTGGAGGAAAGAAGGTTTGTGCACAAACATAGAAGACGATTCTTTACGGTAAGAGCAGTAAGACTATGGAACTCTCTGCCTGAGGAGGTGGTGAAGGTGAGTGTAATAATATTACAGGCTATAGCTACTAGAGAGGGGTCGTTGATCCAGGGAGTTATTCTGATTGCCTGATTTGAGTCAGGAAGGAATTTTTTATTTCCCTAAAGTGGGGAAAATTGGCTTCTACCTCACAGTTGTGGTTTTCTTTGCCTTCCTCTGGATCAACTTGCAGGGTGATAGGCCGAACTGGATGGACAAATGTCTTTTTTTGGCCTTATGTACTATGTTACTATGTAAATCTGAAGAACGATCTGCTCCACAGATAAGCTGATCACAGGGTGTGCTGTTGCCACCACAGAAGGAGTCAAGCATTTTGTAAAGGCTTTTGATACTGTCCCTCATAGACATTTAATAGGTAAAGTAAGGTCTATAGGCTTGGAAAGTATAGTCTGTAATTGGATTAAAAACTGGCCGAAGGACCATGTCCAGAGAGTTGTGGTCAATGATTACATGTACAGAATGGTCCCGGGTTATATGTGGTGTACCCCAAGGTTCAGTGCTGGGTCCTCTACTATTTTATTTATTTATTAATGATATCGAGGACAAGATTAATAGCACAATTTCTATTTTTGCAGATGACACTAAGCTATGTAGTGGAACATGTCCATAAAATACAAGCTGACTTGAAAACTCTGAGTGATTGGGCATCAACTTGGCAAATGAGATTCAATGTGGATAAATGTAAAGTTATGCATCTTGGTAGTAATCTCTGTGCTTTATATGTCCTAGGTGATGTAACACTGGGAGAGTCACTTGTAGGAAGGATTTGGGTGTCCTTGTAGATCACAGATTGAATAACAGAATACAATGTCAATCAGCTGCTTCTAAAGCCACCAGGATATTGTCATGCATTAAACAAGGGGGCAGGGATGTAATATTACCACTTTACAAAGCGTTGGTGCGGCCTCATCTGGAATGGGCAGTTCAGTTCTGGGCATACGGAGGAGAGCGACTAAGCTGATTAGGGGCATGGAGGGTTAGTTATGAAGAGAGATTAAAATAATTTAATTTATTTAGTCTTGAGAAGAGACGTCTAAGGGGGGGACATGATTAACCTATACAAATATATAAATGGGCCACACAAAAAATACGGAGAAAAAACTGTTCCATGTAAAATGCCCTCAAAAGACAAGGGGACACTTCCTCCAACTGGAGAAGAAAAAGTTCCGTCTTTAGTGTCAAAACGTCTTTACTTTAAGAACTGTGACTCTGTGGAATAGGCAAAATAGTGGCCCAGTCATGGAGTGGGAAGGGTGGGAGAACAGTTGAGAAGTCCACAGAGTGGCCCAATGACATAATGGGGAGGTGGCAGCCGCATAAGGAGACCACAGAGTAGCCTATCTACATAGTGTTGAGGTGGCAGCAGAATAAGAAAGCCACAGAGTGGCCCAGGGACATAGTGTTGAGTTAGCAGCAGCAGCAGCAGCGTGAGGAGACATAGTATTGATTTAGCAGCAGCATGAGGAGGCCACAGAGTGGCACAATGACAGAAGTGGAGGTGGCAGCAGCAGCATCAGGAGACTTGAGTAGTGAGGTGGCAGCAGCATCAGGAGATCCGCAAAACTTACTGCTGACACCCTCTCTACTCTGTCGGGGGGGGGCTCTACTTGTATAAGTGTTTAATAGAAAAGGTTCTGTAGACATCTATGTGAAATCAGCTGATGAAGGAGTGCGCTCTTTCATGCTACAGTAGGATCTTGGGCCTCTGCACGGTTCTTTATACCTGGTGCTAACATCGACCTGGCGACTGACAAATAAGGTGGCCTCCTCAAAAGGGCCTGAGCAAACGGCAAGTGTCACTCATGAGCTACCACTCTCTGACATCAAAGTTACACAGGGGAGTACTCCTGTCTGCTTGGATCATCAATAAAAATTGGTAATGGCCTTTCTCTGTTCGTATAGTCGGTCCAACATATTGAGGGTGGAATTCCAATGGGTGGAAACGTCGCATATCAGCCTATGTTGTGGGACCTCGTTCTGCCGTTGCAGCTCAAAGAGGGTCTGCTTGGCGGTGTACAAGTGGCTGAAGTGCATGCAAAGTTTCCTGGCCATATTTAGGATGTCTTGCAGATGGGTGGACAACCAGACTTGATTCAGGGCCGACACCATGTTCTTCCCGTTGTCGGTCACCATGGTTCTGATTTTAAATTGTCACGGAGAAAGACAGAATTTGCCAAGTCAAACAAGGTGTAGAACAGCGTGACACCGCTCATGCCCTGCACAAGTGGTATGCTGGTGGGGCACTGTGAATTGTCCCTGCTGAGGACACAGTGGAGGAGGCAGACATTGTCGCAGGACCAACGGCATGAGAACGAGGAGGCAGAAGCGGCATCACCTGGCCAAGTTGCTGGTGTGGCTGTGCAGGAACCACATTCACCCACTGGGCTGTAAAAGACATGCATTGTCGCTGACCGTAGTTACATCTCCACACGTCGGCGCTGTCGTGCACTTTGGCAGACACCGACAGGCTCAAGGACTGGCCCACCTTCTGTTCTACATACGTGTACAGGGCTGGTACTTCCTTTTTGGCAAATAAATGACGGCTTGGGACTCTCCACCTCGGCTCGGCACAAGCCATCAGTTCTCTGAAAGGTGCAGAGTCCACCTCTTGGAAAGGGAGGGACTGCAGCACCAGCAACTTGGCCAGGAGCACATTTGGCTTCTGCGTCGTTGGATGAGTGCAACTATGCTGTTGTCTCTTGGCAATCGCTTCGGTGATCGCCTGCTGACGGAATTAATTACGAGAAGTAGGAGGAGGAGCAGGAGCATCAGGACCAGCAGATGATGGGAAGGAAAGACAGCTCCCTTCAGCTGAAGTGTTGGAGCCTTGACTGCCTAAAATCAGGTGCATACCACTGGGTGATGCAGCGGTTGCTGCTGTAGGCTGGACCACCACATCGGACCCACGATTCTCCCTAGGCCACTTTATGGTGATGCTGCATATGTTGACGCAGGGCCGTGGTGCCAACTGGCACCCTGGCAACGCTTCACCTTCTGCCAACATATTCTACAGATGACCATGTTCACCTCCTCCAGCGGCTTAACAAAAAACTGCCACACTGCCAAGTAGGTGGTTTTACCCCCAAGACTCCGCACTGACTGACTGCTACAGCCGCTGCTTCTGCACCACTATTATCCGGGCAGGTAGGCTCCTGCGAAGCAGGTGGTTTACCCCGGGCACATTTGGCTCCTGATCTCCCAATGCTGCCACCCTGCAGACTCCCGGCCATGCCAGCGAATTTCTGGCTCCACCGCTTCCTCACGCACAAACTGCCACCCTCTTCTCTCTATGATGATCAAGCCCCTTCGTCGCCCGTCTCCCAATTGCGATCGGCTACATCATCATCAAGTACTGTCTGCACATCACTGATGTCCTACTCAATGGTCTCTGAGCCAGGAGCCTGACCTCTCGCAACACCAGCTCCCACGCCACTCTCCTCTCCTCATCACTACTTGCCTGCCTACCCGAGGAAGCGGCGGATGTCTCCTCCAGATCTTGGCTTGGCAGTAGCTGCTGACTGTCCTATAGTAGCTCGTCCTCACTGTATAGTGGAGCTTCTCTGGCTGAGGGAACAGAAAAGGACAGAGGCAGGTTGAGGACAAGTGAGGGCACAGAGCCTGCTCCCGGGCCATGCCAACTAAAGGTTGTATCCTGACTAACACACCGACTCTTGGCTGGGGGTGTCTGATGTCACTTGCGGCTAAGTGGATTACCGAGTCAACCATTCAAGAACCGCTGGGTTGCTGGTCAAGACATGACTGCTAGCTGACACTGGGAGCTCAGGCCTCTGTAAGTGACCCCTGCTGCCATGCTCCCTTACTCTGCTGCAACCTGTGCATACTCCAAAAACATTTAGGCCTCTTCCCATCCACCTGTGCAGGGCCTGTTCTGTCTGACATACTGTTAGATCAAATAAGTACCAAACAAATAAGGCTTTGGAACATGCACAGCTGAACAGCAAATTATACTTTTTTTGCCACTAATACACACCAAAAAGGGCTGTTATTTTCTCACTTTACCACAAAACGGCTAATATGCCCTTTTTCTCCCACTAATACACGCAAAAAAGGCATGGGGAACATATAACTGCACTGCTGAATGGAAAATAATACAGTTTTTTGCCACTAATACACGCAAAAAAAACTTTAGAACATATAACTGCACAGCTGAACGGCCAAAAAAGCTTTAGAACATATAACTGCACCGCTGAATGGCAAATACTTTTTTTTGCCACTAATACATGCTAAAAAGGGATGTAATTTTCTCACTTCACCACAGAACGGTAAATACTTTTTTTGGGGCCCAACTTTAGAACATATAACTGCACCGCTGAACGGCCAAAAAAGCTTTAAAACATAAAACTGCACCACTGAACGGAAAATAATACATTTTTTTGCCACTAATACATGCCAAAAAGGGCTTTAATAGTTTTCTCACTTCACCACACAACTACTAATAAGCAATTTTTTTCCCACTTATACCCGCCAAAAAAGGCTTTAGAACATATAACTGCACCGCTAAACGGCAAATAATGCCTTTTTCTTTTTGAACTAATACATGCCAAAAAGGACTGTAATTTTCTCACTTCACCACACAACTGCTAATCAGCCTTTTTTTCCCACTTATACACGCCAAAAAGGCTTTAGAACATAAAACTGCACCACTAAACGGCAAATAATGCATTTTTTTTGCAACTTATACATGCCAAAAAGGGCTGTAATTTTCTCACTTCACCATACAACTGCTAATAAGCATTTTTGTTAAACTAATACACAGCAAAAAGGGCTTTAGAACATATAACTGCACCGCTGAACGGCAAATAAGCCCTTTTTTCCCACTTATACACGCCAAAGAAGGCTTTAGAACATATAACTGCACCGCACAAAGACATAGAAATATTTCCTAGTAGTGCACCCTGTTAATGGCTGCATCACACAGCACTTGCACCCCTCTGGAATACAGAGGTATCATCTATTGCAAACCTGAAAGCAACAGTATAATGGCAGTATAATTTGGATCCCCAGTAAGTGCAGCAAGGTGTAATAGGATTGCTCCTATTACCCAGGCTGTACACTCCCTTATTGGACTCTGTTATGCTTCAATACTGTGGAATAATTCCTCCCTATCCTTTCCCTACACTCTTTCTCTTTATTCATGAAAAATTAAAGTTTTCAAGTACTTTCCTACTACTTTGCCTAGTGCTTGCTGACGTCTCTACCTGCACTAAGTACACTGGAATATGGCTGAATCCAAGATGGCTGAGGCTATTTATAGGGCTGTGACATCACAGGGCTGGCTGGCTGCTCATCGACTGCATGCATTGTGGGTGATCCCTCATTGTCTCTGCTCCATGTCCTAACATGTGCAGCAGCCAGTTTAGGAAAAAAAATGCGATTTGTTACCATGAAGCGTGAGGAAATTCGGATTTAGTGTGAATCAAATTTTTCCTGAAATTCAGATCGAATTACACTTCATCAACTTCAATTCGCTCATCTCTAGTAAACAACATTAATGCTTATGAAAACATATAGAAATCTGAGTCTCATTTCCTTCTGGGATTCGCGTCCCCACCTATCCCTTGTTTGAACTTGATGGACCTATTTCTTTTTTCAACCGTATTTACTATGTAACTAAGTAAGCATAAGTAATACAGAAATGTGCTGGGTCCTCCAGAGTATGAGATGTGTCTCTATTTAAAGGGCATCTGTCAGCAGATTTCTACCTATGAAATTTGCTGACCTGTTACATGTCCACATGGCAGCTGAAGGCATCTGTGTTGGTCCCATGTTCATATTTGCCCATATTGCTGAGAAAAATTATGTTTTAATGTATGCAAATGAGCCTCTGGGAGCAATGGCCTCAGTTCTCTCTGCTCCCATTGCTCCTAGAGGCTCATTTGCATATATTAAAACATAATTTTTCTCAGCAGTGCAGGCACCTATGAACATGGGACCAACACAGATGTCTTCAGCTGCTAAGCTCACATGTAACAGTTCAGCCAGTTTCATAGGTGCAAATCTGCTGATAGATGCCCTTTAAACTATTAGGATATTTGAAAGTGTGGATTTCACACAAGAAAACCCCTTTTAAGGCATAATTATAGGGATCAGTTTGCCAATAAACCCTTACCCAAAATAAGAACATCATTATACTTACACATTACATTGCAGGGTTGGAATTCATAACTGCGTGTGAAATTAATATAATATATTTTTAATGTAAAACCGCATTGTTACGGATACAGTAATGCAGAGTCCACTTTGTACTTTTCAAAACTTCACATTTCAATGGGTTCCTAAGTCTAGACAGGTTGATTACATAGGACTAATGCTTGTCACATTACCATCAAATGTCAATTTTTATTTTTAAACTGATATAGTCTACAGCACAGAAATAGGTTGTTCTAGTAAATCTACATGAAAGCTTTGATCCATAATGTATTTCATCTATTAAATTCATTCCGATCTGGTAAAAAGAAGGAAATAGTTTTCAAAAAAAATATTTAATGGGTTTTTAGGAGTGAGAATGGGCATGAAAAAAGTGCCTTTGAACCCAGTATGGTGGCAGATATGATGTGTTCTGAAGACTTGCCAATATGGTAACTTTTTGTGTAGAGTTAGGCTACAGCTCAAATGTTTTCCCCAGAACTCGCTGGTGTCTTGCCATGATCACAAGAATTCTGACATTTCTACTATAGGCAAACAGGCTACGTCTTTAACTGGGACTTTACATGTACATTGTGGCACCTCAATAACATAAGGGGCATAAGAGTATTAAGAGGTCAAAGAGATTAACAAGATATGTGGGGTGGAGGCAGTGTCGGACTGGGATGCCTAGGGCCCACCAGTAAAATGTAATATGGGGGCTGACCGTACAGGATACATTCAAATAATACCTGCTTACACAGCAGCAAGATGCTGCCAGATGATTGAATATAGGGGGTCCCTGCAGCAACTTTGAGAAGGTAGGTCCTGGGGAAAAGAGGACACTGGTAGCTTTCCACTACACCTAGAAGTATCTCAGCTCTGATCGTGTCTATAATAATAAACTGGGGAGTTTCCTTAATGATCTATCAAGTTTTTATATGAACACAGGCTGGTTGAGGTGCTGTACATTGAATATATGTATGTAGTGCAGTAAGTCTACTGTGTTATGTGCCACTTGTGCAATGGGGTGGGAGACTAGGGGATTAACCTGTACGCCTGTGGGCCAGTCCGAGCCTAGGAGGAGCCTCCAAAGCAACAACTGTGATTGCAATTGAATTAGGAGCAATGAATTGAAATACTTTACATTCATTTTCATTCCTCACAAGGATTATAGAGCATATCCACCTAAAAAGTTGAAAAGGCCACATAGAAATTAGACTGATATCCACAACCTGATAAATACATTTCTTTGACTTCCGGAGACATTGGCATTTTTCGGTTTTGTTGTGATGGCTGTTTTTTTTTACAAAAGCGATAAGGCAGAACAACTGTATTGGTTGTTACCATTTACTACTTAGACTTTTTTGTAAATTGCCACTCTGTTATAGTCTAAATATGTCAACCAAATAACAGTTTCCCTTCTGTTTCTAAGGAGTTAAAGTAATTCTGAGGTGATAACCAATTCCGCCATACTCTCCAATATATCTGCCTCTATAAAGAGTAAGACATATCTACCATGCTTTGGCTAAAGTTCTAGCTTCTCTATGGTTATATTTAGTGTGGAGAAAATCGAAGTACACATATTTCAGGGAAAATTTGATTCGCCTTGAAGCCGAATTTCCTTATGCGTTGTGGTAGCGAATAATTTTTCCTGAAATTGTGTAAAAAAAAAAAAAAAAATCATACTTACCTCATCCATTTGCTCGCGACAAGCCGTCCGCCAACATGTTGCTTGCAGATCTTGCATGAAATCCCATGCGCGGTGACGTATGATGACGTGATGATGTCATCACGGGCTGCACAATATTTCGCATCAGATCTTCAAGCAAGATGGTGGCGGCTGGCCTATTGCGAGCAAATCAATGAGGTAAGTATGATTTTTTTTAAAATCTTACATGGTGTTATAACTATCAGATGCAGTGATTAGCTATGAACGTGGCATCTGAGGGGTACAATGATGGGGGCAGCTGCTCCCTGTCATTGCACCCGCTACTTACAAAGAAATGTGCTTCATGATGAAAAAAATCTTCACAAAGCAAATTTTTGGGTAAAATTTTGTGAAGCAGTCGAATCGAATTTTGGAATACTTCGCTCATCTCTAATTACATTGTCAATTTTATGTTTCGAGTGGAAATCCTGTTTTAATCAAATCTTGACTGTAAGTAAAAAAAGAAGTCACCATTTTGGAGTTTTACATCCTGAAAAAATTTAGACCATTTTGCATACTGGCATTTAAAGAGGTTGTTCAACCATAGCAACGTAATACCAAATCACAAGACAGGTTATAAGTGTCTTATGGCTATTGGGTGGGGTCCCAATAGCAGTGGATACCAATACACACCACTCCTTTCAAACTTCTATTACATCAGACCTATAGAATAAATGGAGCAGAAGTGTGGATGTGTGACGATAGTCCCATTCATAAAGTGGGACCTTGTACCCCTTATCATGATTAGTTGGGATCCCAGTGGTGGGCTCCCAAGCAATCAGACATTTATTGCCAATCCAGTGGATCATGTTGCTATGGTGGAACCAACACTTTATCATAAACTGCATATAATCTGTTATTATATGTAAGTTACAGAAGATGTTAGATTGAAAATCAGTATTATGCATTTGTGTATTTAGGACTTTTTCTCCTCAACTTTGGCAGCAACAGGTGTCCCATTACCCAAGACTAGAATCTTTTAAAGGTGATATTGCCGTTTGCTCCTTTGTCTCGTTCTCACAACCGAAAACGACCGCCAGAAGTACAATCAGGAAATCCTTGGTGTAGTGTGCATCGATGTGTGCGCAATTCCTCCACAATAACGTCACAGAGACGTTCTCAAGTAGGATCCAATAATGTGCCTGCTTCCAACAGCTAGGCGAGGTTTATTTATACCAGAAGATGGAAGGCGGTCTTACAATCATGACCAATGGGGAGACAGGTTATGGCTGGCGAAGATGTGAATGATCGCGCAAACTTATGTTCACGCGTTCACACACTTATTCGCGCCCTTTTCTTTGCCGTGCTTATTCTCGCGGATGAAGAAACCTTTGCTCGAAGGTCCCCATCCCTCCCGCCTCAGCCGGCGCCATGACACTGGTATTCTGCAGTAATACCAGGCCGGGCACAAATCAGCTACAGGTCGAGATGACCAGACCATCGTGCGAAAGTTTCTGTGCGATGCGAACGCGAATGAATCTGCGCATCTCCATAGGATAGATGGCGACCATACGGCGAACAATAATTTTCCACAACAAAGGGGTTGTGTCATGACATATATTCTACATTTTTTACATTTTTCACACCAGCACGTGGATCTGAATATTTTTGCAATTGCATATAATTAAAAATGTTGTACAGCCACTGAGTTAGTCAATAAAATGTATCTGTACAGCGCCACCTGCTGTTAGTTTTTTTTCCTTATTTTTGTCTTTCTCACTGAGCTGGTCGAGCACGCTCAGTTATTAAATCTTCAACTGCCACCAATCATATGTTCTGCTAAAAGCTGTGGCAGTTACAGGAAGAGAGAGCTGCAACAGAAAGGACATGTCCTCATGAGCTGCCAGGCTGAAGAGAATCTAGCAGAGATTTTGGAGCAGTCAAAGTAGAGATCTCTGGATCCATGTGAGGTACAGGGCTGCTTCTAGCTTTGTTAGAAAGGTATTGACATGTACTATATGATGTTTGATTTTCATTTTTTACGCCAATCATGACATAACCCCCTTAACAGAAATTAAATTATGTAATTTAATGGTATAAATGAATCTCAAGAAATAGAAGTATGGTTTACAGCTCATGTTCACTAGCCTGGCTACTGTAATACTAAGTTTTCAAAAAGTTACAAGTCTGGGATATTATTTGCCTGGGGAAATGATACCAGGAGAAATAATAGAATCTTTAAGATCTCAAACAAGCAAACAAGGCGTCATTAACAGCCCTTCCAACAGTAATCCTGCTGATTTAGAAGACCAGGAAGCCAAAAACCGTTCTTTAATGTATTTTTTTGTTGGTTCTGTTCTCCCTTGATCTTTCTTGAAAAGCCGAGACTAAGAAAGACAAAGTGGCCATATAGCCGCATTTAGTTTAATTGCAAGACCTTATTGTCATCCACAATAAGAAGCGATTAGGGATATTTTTCTTTTTTACTTCCTTTTTGAGTCTTCATCGGTCTAAAACCACCAAATGGCTGTTTATTGGGAGGTAGCCCACTCCATGCCTACTGAACTGTAGGTCATCTATCCTGGTGTTTTACATCTCTATTTATAAGCTCACAATTACTGTCAGCCATTGTATTTTTCTCATTACACGTAAGGTCCAAGCAAGGATTCAAAAAGTGCTACCATAATTTTTCATGATTATCTTTATTACCCGCAGTTAGTTCGTTTGGCTGTCTTCCTGTCTCTGTCATGACAACGAATCCACAGCTTGTCTGCCAAGTGTCCACAAGACAGACAACATTCAAAGCCCCAATTATCCTGATGCTATCCCTCGGATGCTCTCCCCTCTTACCCATGCCAAGGGTGAGGACTGATGCACGGGGCTGTTGATTTATCCTTTGTCATTTCTCGTGACAGGACTGTATGCTGTCTCAACTTCAAGGCAATCGGCCCGATTTCACAGTTTAATTATAGCTAATCTGAGGGAGTGTGGCCAATGCTAATGAGCCAACAGCAATCAAACGGATAATGGCTTAACCCCTTGTTTCACTGAAAATGCTTTTGTTCTATCCACAAGCAAAATTGGCTGTTCAAGTTCTGCCCATACAACACTGACAAAAGGATTTTCCTCAAAGTGTTAAGGGCAACATAAATATTACTTTAGGGGTTTAGTTTAGAAGTGGAAACAGTTGAAACAGATGTCTTGCTGTGAACCCAAATTCAACAAGGAACAATACAATAGTTCCTCTACTAACACTTTGCCTCATAGTCAAAAACAATTATCTTTAACAGTTTTACATTTCCAAACTAAGAGTACTGGTTGGCCTTGTGGTTGTTTGGGTTTAGCAAGACATTCATTTAGGATTTTCAGTTAAATACATGATGGCAAGCAATCAAAGATAGAGCTTTTGTTAACACCAACACATCCTTCAGTGCAAAAAATGTCTATAATTTGTAATGAAAAGACTTGGTCTATAGTAGAGAGCATGAGCAACTCTGGAATATGTGTACTATGTAATGCATAGCATCGTGAAATACTTTTAGCTTTCTCCAGTAGCTTTTTATCAGCTCTTGTAGGAGTATTGGTTCTCCTTGAGGAGATCCAGCTGGTGTAGGGAGTAGTGTTGGGCGAGCATGCTCGGCCGAACACCTTTTTGACACGAGCATCGCGATTGCGGTGTTCGGCCAAATAACGGGTGTGCTGGAGCGCGCTGCTGGAGTTTCCTCCTCGCACATTTGTTGGCTGCTACGCAGTCAATAAAAGTGCAGGGAGGTACTGGCACTCACTGTAATGCCGCAGCCATGTTGGTTACTAGCATTACAGTGATTGGCCGGCCGAAACGCGTCACCGGGTGCTATATAGCACCCAATGACACGTGGTTCGGTTCAGTCTTAGTCAGGGCGAGCTGCAACAGATAGTGGAATTGTTTGTTTTTTCTAGGCAGGGTTTAGTGTTGAAAGGTGTTAGAGACCCAAAAGTCCTTTAAGGACTATTGTTTTATCTGGCTGCAATATATATTAGCACAACCTGCACAAAATTGTGTGCAATTGTTTGGCCGCTGCTGACAGTGACACAACCTCTGCTACATCTGTTGTGTTACATTTGCGCATTCTAAATATCTGTGACATTCAGCGCAATTGTTTTGCCGCTGCTGACAGCGACATTACCTGCGCTACATTTCCTGTATAACGTTTGCGCGTCCTAAATATCTGTGACATTCAGTGTCATTTATTTGCACACTTACAAAACCTTGTGACTGTACGTGTGAGATACCATACTATCAAGCATATATACCATTTAATATGCTCAAGGCGAGCAGTAAGGGGCGGGGAAGTGGCCATGCTGCTGATGGTGCAGGGTGGTGAAACTGTGCCTGCTGTCAGAGCACTAGAATCCATGATACCTAGCTTCATGTCCCAGTTTGCAGGGCGGCTCAGGACACCACTCTCGAAGTCACACCAGTGCGACCAGGCGGTCGGTTGGATTGCAGACGATAATGCTTCCAGTCGGTTAAGCACCAACCTGTCTTCCACAAAGTCCAGTCTCAGTAGCCAAGAGTCTGGTCAACAGAATCCTCACCCTGATCCTCCTTCCTCCGAGAAGCTCTTTTCATCGCCATTCCTTGATTTGGGCCTCTCGCCAAGCCCGCTTGAAGAGTGACATGAGGAGATCTTGTGCACTGATTTTCCAAACACTTGAGCATCCATAATCAAAAGAAGATGAAGGTGGGGAACGGCAATTAGTGTTTCACAAGGTGGATGATGATGATGAGACACAGTTGCCAATAACTCAACGGCAATTAGTGTCTCAAAAGGTTGATGATGAGGATGAGACACAGTTGTCAATAAGTGAGGTTCTTGTTAGGTCAACAAGTCAGGAGGATGACCAGAGTGAGGAAGTGGAAGAGGAGGTGGTGGACGATGAAATCACTGACCCAACCTGGGAAGGTGGCAAGCCAAGCCAGGACAGCAGTACAGAGGGGGAGGGATCCGAAGCACCGCAACAGGCTGGAAGAGCCAGTGGGGTGGCAAAAGGGAGAAGGCGGGCCACAACAAATAGGCCCGCAACAGTTCCCCGGAGCACCCCCTTGCGGCAATCTCCCTTGCCAAGGGGTAGGTGTTCTGCAGTCTGGCGCCATTTTGAGGAAAGTGCGGACGATAAAAGAATTGTCATTTGCAACCTGTGCCGTACCAAAATGAGCAGGGGTGTAAAAACTACCAACCTCACCACCACCAGCATGATCCGCCACATGGCATCAAAGCACCCTAATAGGTGGGCTGAATGCCTGGGTCCACAGTCAGTGTTTGTGAGTCACACCACTGCCTCCTCTTCCCCTGTGTTATGTGTTGGCCAATCCCCTATCCAAGACACAGGCCTGGATGCCTCCCACCCTGCACCTGGACCTTCGCAAGCGCCATCAGCTAGCACATACACTTCTGTGTCCCAGCACAGCGTACAGATGTCCATATCCCAAGCGTTTGAACGAAAGTGCAAATACCCAGCCACCCACCCACAGGTCATAGCACTAAATGCGCGCCTTTTCAAATTGCTTGCCCTAGAAATGTTGCCATTTAGGCTTGTGGACACTGAGGCTTTCCGCAGCCTGATGGCAGCGGCCGTTCCTTGTTACTCAGTCCCCAGCCTCCCGGTGTGCCATCCCTGCCCTAATGTTTTATTTCACAAATTTTTTATTAGAAAATCATAGCATACATCATCTTCCACAATGTCATATTACCGTACAGTACAGTATAATTTGCTCATCACATTACAAGTATGCAGGATAGAAGACATTGGATGTAAAGTTTTCATTTTATATTAAAGAAAAAAACAAAAAAAAACAAGGCCGTGAAAGAACGACCAACAAACGAACAATAATAAACACTGCGCCACATTTAAAATCAAGCAGTAAAATTGAGGTATGTATCTTCTACACTTGTAGATCTGGCAAAGATGGATAGTGTTTGGATATATAAGACGCCCATTTTCACCACCTGGCGCTGACACATGATAATCGGCAAAGCTGTTTTGCAATCAGTAGTTCCATGCCATAATTATAGTGGACTTTAGCAATGATTTCTGGTATGGTTGGGATGTCCCTACTCTTCCACCTTTTAGCTATTGCAACTCTCGTTGCTGTTAGTATATGAAAAGCAATAGTGAGGTCTGCTAAATCTAAACATTCCAGCTCAAAGGAGAGCAATGCTAGTTCTGGGGACATGGGGAGCGCCTTCCCTATTCCTGCCCTAATGTTTTAGATGGTCAGATCAGCAACAGACCCTCACCCCTAATGTTTTAGATGATCAGATCAGCAGCAGGCCTTCGCCCCTAATGTTTTAGATGATCAGATGAGCAGCAGGCCTTCCCCCCAAATGTTTTAGATGGTCAGATCAGCAGCAGGCGCTCGTCCCTAATGTTTTAGAGGATCAGCTTTGCAGCAGACCGTCACTCCTAATGATTTAGATGGTCAGATCAGCAGCAGGCCCTTGCCCCTAATGTTTTAGAGGGTCAGCTCAGCAGCAGACCCTCACCCCTAATGTTTTAGATAGTCAGATCAGCAGCAGGCCCTTGCCCCTAATGTTTTAGAGGGTCACCAGCAGGCCCTTGCTCCTAATGTTTTTGAGGGTCACCAGCAGGCCATCAATCATAATGTTTTTGAGGGTCACCAGCAGGCCATCAATCATAATTTCTCAAGGGTGTGTATGATGCCCTCCTTTATGTGTATTAACCACCTCCCGACCGCCGTACGCGTATATGCGTCCCGGAGGTGGTTGCTTTATTCCTCCTGGACGCATATACGCGTCTTCTCGCGAGACGCGAGATTTCCTGTGAACGCGCGCGCACAGGCGCGCGCGCTCACAGGAACAGAAGGTAAGCGAGTGGATCTCCAGCATGCCAGCAGCGATCGTTCGCTGGCAGGCTGGAGATCCGAATTTTTTAACCCCTAACAGGTATATTAGACGCTGTTTTCATAACAGCGTCTAATATACTTCCTACCTGGTCCTCTGGTGGTCCCTTTTGTTAGGATCGACCACCAGAGGACTCAGGTAGGTCAGTACAGTCCCACCAAACACCACACTACACTACACTACACCCCCCCCCCCGTCACTTATTAACCCCTTATAAACCCCTGATCACCCCATATAAACTCCCTGATCACCCCCCTGTCATTGATCACCGCCCTGTCATTGATCACCCCCCTGTCAGGCTCCGTTCAGACGTCCGCATGATTTTTACGGATCCGATCCATGTATCCATGGATCCGTAAAAATCATGCGGACGTCTGAATGGAGCCTTACAGGGGGGTGATCAATGACAGGCGGGTGATCACCCATATACACTCCCTGATCACCCCCTGTCATTGATCACCGCCCTGTCAGGCTCCATTCAGACGTCCGCATGATTTTTACGGATCCGATCCATGTATCCATGGATCCGTAAAAATCATGCGGACGTCTGAATGGAGCCTTACAGGGGGGTGATCAATGACAGGCGGGTGATCACCCATATACACTCCCTGATCACCCCCTGTCATTGATCACCGCCCTGTCAGGCTCCATTCAGACGTCCGCATGATTTTTACGGATCCGATCCATGTATCCATGGATCCGTAAAAATCATGCGGACGTCTGAATGGAGCCTTACAGGGGGGTGATCAATGACAGGCGGGTGATCACCCATATACACTCCCTGATCACCCCCTGTCATTGATCACCCCCCTGTCATTGATCACCCCCCTGTAAGGCTCCATTCAGACGTCCGCATGATTTTTACGGATCCGATCCATGTATCCATGGATCCGTAAAAATCATGCAGACGTCTGAATGGAGCCTTACAGGGGGGGGTGATCAGTGACAGGGGGGTGATCACCCTGATCACCCCCTGTCATTGATAACCCCCCTGTAAGGCTCCATTCAGACGTCCGCATGCGTTCTGTGGATCCGATCCATGTATCCATGGATCCGTAAAAAATCATGCGGATGTCTGAATGGAGCCTTACAGGGGGGGTGATCAGTGACAGGGGGGTGATCACCCTGATTACCCTGATCACCCCCTGTCATTGATAACCCCCCTGTAAGGCTCCATTCAGACGTCCGCATGCGTTCTGTGGATCCGATCCATGGATCCGTAAAAAATCATGCGGATGTCTGAATGGAGCCTTACAGGGGGGGTGATCAGTGACAGGGGGGTGATCACCCTGATCACCCCCTGTCATTGATAACCCCCCTGTAAGGCTCCATTCAGACGTCCGCATGCGTTCTGTGGATCCGATCCATGGATCCGTAAAAAATCATGCGGATGTCTGAATGGAGCCTTACAGGGGGGGTGATCAGTGACAGGGGGGTGATCACCCTGATCACCCCCTGTCATTGATAACCCCCCTGTAAGGCTCCATTCAGACGTCCGCATGCGTTTTGTGGATCCGATCCATGTATCCATGGATCCGTAAAAAATCATGCGGATGTCTGAATGGAGCCTTACAGGGGGGGTGATCAGTGACAGGGGGGTGATCACCCTGATTACCCTGATCACCCCCTGTCATTGATAACCCCCCTGTAAGGCTCCATTCAGACGTCCGCATGCGTTCTGTGGATCCGATCCATGGATCCGTAAAAAATCATGCGGGTGTCTGAATGGAGCCTTACAGGGGGGGTGATCACCCTGATTACCCTGATCACCCCCTGTCATTGATAACCCCCCTGTAAGGCTCCATTCAGACGTCCGCATGCGTTCTGTGGATCTGATCCATGTATCCATGGATCCGTAAAAATCATGCGGACGTCTGAATGGAGCCTTACAGGGGGGGTGATCAGTGACAGGGGGGTGATCAGGGAGTCTATATGGGTGATCACCCCCCTGTCATTGATCACTCCCCCCCTGGTAAGGCTCCATTCAGCCATTTTTTTTGGCACAAGTTAGTGGACATTTTTTGTTTGTTTTTGTTTTTTCTTACAAAGTCTCATATTCCACTAACTTGTGTCAAAAAATAAAATCTCACATGGACGCACCATACCCCTCACGGAATCCAAATGCGTAAACATTTTTAGACATTTATATTCCAGACTTCTCACGCTTTAGGGCCCCTAAAAAGCCAGGGCAGTATAAATACCCCACATGTGACCCCATTTCGGAAAGAAGACACCCCAAGGTATTCCGTGAGGGGCATATTGAGTCCATGAAAGATTGAAATTTTTGTCCTAAGTTAGCGGAAAGTGAGACTTTGTGAGAAAAAAAACAAAAAAAATCAATATCCGCTAACTTATGCAAAAAAAAAAAAAATTCTAGGAACTCGCCATGCCCCTCATTGAATACCTCGGGGTGTCTTCTTTCCAAAGTGGGGTCACATGTGGGGTATTTATACTGCCCTGGCTTTTTAGGGGCCCGAAAGTGTGAGAAGAAGTCTGGGATCCAAATGTCTAAAAATGCCCTCCTAAAAGGAATTTGGGCCCCTTTGCGCATCTAGGCTGCAAAAAAGTGTCACACATGTGGTATCGCCGTACTCAGGAGAAGTTGGGGAATGTGTTTTGGGGTGTCATTTTACATATACCCATGCTGGGTGAGAAAAATATCTTGGTCAAATGCCAACTTTGTATAAACAAAAGAGAAAAGTTGTCTTTTGCCAAGATATTTCTCTCACCCAGCATGGGTATATGTAAAATGACCCCCCAAAACACATTGCCCAACTTCTCCTGAGTACGGCGATACCAGATGTGTGACACTTTTTTGCAGCCAAGGTGGGCAAAGGGGCACCTTTCGGATTTCGCAGGCCATTTTTTACACATTTTGATTTCAAGGTACTTCTTACACATTTGGGCCCCTAAATTGCCAGGGTAGTATAACTACGCCACAAGTGACCCCATTTTGGAAAGAAGACACCCCAAGGTATTCCGTGGGGGGCACGGCGAGTTCCTAGAATTTTTTGTCACAATTTAGCGGAAAATGATGATTTTTCTTTTTTTTTCTTTTTTCCTTACAAAGTCTCATATTCCACTAACTTGCGACAAAAAATAAAAAATTCTAGGAACTCGCCGTGCCCCTCACGGAATACCTTGGGGTGTCTTCTTTCCAAAATGGGGTCACTTGTGGGGTAGTTATACTGCCCTGGCAATTTAGGGGCCCAAATGTGTGAGAAGAACTTTGCAATCAAAATGTGTAAAAAATGCCCTGCAAAATCCGAAAGGTGCACTTTGGAATATGTGCCCCTTTGCCCACCTTGGCAGCAAAAAAGTGTGACACATCTGGTATCGCCGTACTCAGGAGAAGTTGGGCAATGTGTTTTGGGGTGTCATTTTACATATACCCATGCTGGGTGAGAAAAATATCTTGGTCAAATGCCAACTTTGTATAAAAAAATTGGAAAAGTTGTCTTTTGCCAAGATATTTCTCTCACCCAGCATGGGTATATGTAAAATGACAGCCCAAAACACATTCCCCAACTTCTCCTGAGTACGGCGATACCAGATGTGTGACACTTTTTTGATGCCAAGGTGGGCAAAGGGGCACATATTCCAAAGTGCACCTTTCAGATTTTGCAGGCCATTTTTTACAGATTTTGATTGCAAAGTACTTCTCACACATTTGGGCCCCTAAATTGCCAGGGCAGTATAACTACGCCACAAGTGACCCCATTTTGGAAAGAAGACACCCCAAGGTATTCCGTGAGGGGCATGGCGAGTTCCTAGAATTTTTTATTTTTTGTCGCAAGTTAGTGGAATATGAGACTTTGTAAGGAAAAAAGAGAAAAAAAAAAAAATCATCATTTTCCGCTAACTTGTGACAAAAAATAAAAAATTCTAGGAACTCGCAGTGCCCCTCACGGAATACCTTAGGGTGTCTTCTTTCCAAAATGGGGTCACTTGTGGCGTAGTTATACTGCCCTGGCAATTTAGGGGCCCAAATGTGTGAGAAGAACTTTGCAATCAAAATGTGTAAAAAATGCCCTGCAAAATCCGAAAGGTGCACTTTGGAATATGTGCCCCTTTGCCCACCTTGGCAGCAAAAAAGTGTGACACATCTGGTATCGCCGTACTCAGGAGAAGTTGGGGAATGTGTTTTGGGGTGTCATTTTACATATACCCATGCTGGGTGAGAAAAATATCTTGGTCAAATGCCAACTTTGTATTAAAAAATTAGAAAAGTTGTCTTTTGCCAAGATATTTCTCTCACCCTGCATGGGTATATGTAAAATGACACCCCAAAACACATTCCCCAACTTCTCCTGAGTACGGCGATACCACATGTGTGACACTTTTTTGCTGCCAAGGTGGGCAAAGGGGTGCATATTCCAAAGTGCACCTTTCGGATTTCACCGGTCATTTCTTACACATTTTGATTGCAAAGTTCTTCTCACACATTTGGGCCCCTAAATTGCCAGGGCAGTATAACTACCCCACAAGTCACCCCATTTTGGAAAGAAGACACCCCAAGGTATTCTGTGAGGGGCATGGTGAGTTCCTAGAATTTTTTATTTTTTGTCGCAAGTTAGTGGAATATGAGACTTTGTAAGAAAAAAATAAAAATAAAAAATCATCATCATTTTCCGCTAACTTGTGACAAAAAATAAAAAGTTCTATGAACTCACTATGCCCATCAGCGAATACCTTAGGGTGTCTACTTTCCGAAATGGGGTCATTTGTGGGGTTTTTCTACTGTTTGGGCATTGTAGAACCTCAGGAAACATGACAGGTGCTCAGAAAATCAGAGCCGTTTCAAAAAGCGGAAATTCACATTTTTGTACCATAGTTTGTAAATGCTATAACTTTTACCCAAACCATTTTTTTTTTGCCCAAACATTTTTTTTTTATCAAAGACATGCAGAACTATAAATTTAGCGAAAAATTTATATATGGATGTCGTTTTTTTTGCAAAATTTCACAGCTGAAAGTGAAAAATGTCATTTTTTTGCAAAAAAATCGTTACATTTTGATTAATAACAAAAAAAGTAAAAATGTCAGCAGCAATAAAATACCACCAAATGAAAGCTCCATTAGTGAGAAGAAAAGGAGGTAAAATTCATTTGGGTGGTAAGTTGCATGACCGAGCGATAAACGGTGAAAGTAGTGTAGTGCCGAAGTGTAAAAAGTGGCCTGGTCATGAAGGGGGTTTCACCTAGCGGGGCTGAAGTGGTTAAAGGGTGTATTGGAGTGCCAGTTCCTTGTAATTTCTGGCAGCCCTTTCACTTAGTGCATAGGCTTTATTAGTGTAGGAGTCCCACTACCTGAACAATTGTACCACAATGTGAATAAGGCCCTCCTTTATGTGATATACAGGTTGTATCGGAGTGCCTCTTCCTTGTAATTTTTTAGAGCACTTGCACTTTATATACAAGTAAATATACAGGAAAGGATGTTTCCTAACAATTTTTCCTCTAAAATCGATTTCTTCGGTTTTGTGCGTATTATTGTCAGTCTGTAAAAGTGGCGTACTACTCGGACAACATCGTTCCTAGCAGCGACCTGGGAATCCAAGATGCACCCAGACATCCTCCCCATGTTGTTCTCGAACCATTTCAGTGGTGCTTCCATCAATTTCTGACCTTTTCCTGTGAACCAGACACCCTCCCCTCATCAGAGCAGGGGGTGTCTGGTTTAATGCTCTTTTTCTCCCATTGACTTCCATTGTGCTCTGTTGCTCTGGTGCTCTGTAGAGCACCCAAGCATCCCAAAGTGTTCTACTCAAGCACCAGAGCACCCGAGCGCTTTGGTGCTCGATCAACACTAATAAGGATTCTTCCAGACAATGCTCTCTCGGAAAAAGTATTCAAATTACCTCTCCGCTAGGAAGGATGAAAAAGTATCTCTCTAGTGCCACCTGTAAGTTGACATCTGACCCATTTAGGAGTCTTGAAACATGGCTAGAGATTTCAACCAAGCCAGACACAATCCTCTGTAGACAGCTTTTGCTTTTGCTCTTGCTCCTAGTCATTACTGAATTAAATGCCCCTCATCAAGCTGATCAGTATCTTGCTCTTTACTAACCAGGAACAAGAACCCAGAAACAACTGTCTACAAATGGTTGGTTTGGTTGAAATCCCTAGTCATGGTTCATGGCTCTTTATTCAGTCGGAACCTTACTTTTAGTACATAACAATACAGTGACCCTAAAGGACCTGAAATCTGTTACCAAATCTCCTAAAAAAAAACACAAAAAGTGTATATACGCAAAAACACAAATGCAATCGCACTCTGCAAACCAGCACTCTGCCCTGCCTCTATGCTGGATGTTGAATAAGGCATTGGTGTACATTTTGGCCAAAGCGTAATAAGCCACTCACCACGTCAAGGTCGCCTTCATGAGTGGTCCCTAACACTAGTTCCTACCTGTTATGGGCCATGACAGCCACACAAAGTCCAGGGAGCGCAGGTACAGCATGCACGCCAAGCAGTGCATAAAAAGTGTATATACATTAAAATCAGACCAGTTATGGAATAAATATATAATAGATAGATAGATACAGGGAATTTAAAGGGGTTGTCTAAGATTTCAAGCTTAATGACCAATCCTAAAGATAGGACATCAATTTAAGACTGGCAGGGGTTCCGATTCCATGCACCCCCGCTGCTTGAAGAGGCCAGTGATATCACATTAATCGTTCACGCAGCCTAGGCACAGCTCTGTCCTATTCAAGTGAATGGGACTGAGCTGCAATACCAATCACAGATGCTATCCAGTGGACAGCATTGAGCTGTGAGGAGGCTACTGAGCTCACCGGAGTGCCACAGCCTCCACAAACATAGAAACATAGAATGTGTCGGCAGATAAGAACCATTTGGCCCATCTAGTCTGCCCAATATACTGAATACTAGGAATAGCCCTTGGCCCTATCTTATACAGTCAGGCCCATAAATATTGGGACACCGACACAATTCTAACAATTTTGGCTCTATACACCACCACAATGGATTAGAAATGAAACTAACAAGATGTGCTTTAACTGCAGACTGTCAGCTTTAATTTGAGGGTCTTTACATCCAAATCAGGTAAACGGTGTAGGAATCACAACAGTTTGCATATGTGCCTCCCCCTTGTTAGGGGACCAAAAGTAATGGGACAATTGGCTTCTCAGCTGTTCCATGGCCAGGCGTGTGTTATTGCCTCATTATCCCAATTACAATGAGCAGATAAAAGGTCTAGAGTTTATTTCAAGTGTGCTATTTGCATTTGGAATCTGTTGCCGTCACCTTTCAAGATGAGATCCAAAGAGCTGTCACTATCAGTGAAGCAAGCCATCATTAGGCTGCAAAAAACAAAACAAACCCATCAGAGAGATAGCAAAAACATTAGGCGTGGCCAAAACAACTGTTTGGAACATTCTTAAAAAGAAGGAACGCACCGGTGAGCTCAGCAACACCAAAAGACCCGGAAGACCACAGAAAACAACTGTGGTGAATGACCGAAGAATTCTTTCCCTGGTGAAAAAAACACCCTTCACAACAGTTGACCAGATCAAGATCACTCTCCAGGAGGTAGGTGTATGTGTGTCAAAGTCAACAATCAAGAGAAGACTTCACCAGAGTGAATACAGAGGGTTCACCACAAGATGTAAACCATTGGTGAACCTCAAAAACAGGAAGGCCAGATTAGAGTTTGCCAAACGACATCGAAAAAAGCCTTCACAGTTCTGGAACAACATCCTATGGACCGATGAGACCAAGATCAACTTGTACCATATTGATGGGAAGAGAAGAGAGTATGGAGAAGGAAAGGAACTGCCCATGATCCTAAGCATACCACCTCATCAGTGAAGCATGGTGGTGGTAGTGTCATGGCGTGGGCATATATGGCTGCCAATGGAACTGGTTCTCTTGTATTTATTGATGATGTGACTGCTGACAACAGCAGCAGGATGAATTCTGAAGTGTTTCGGGCAATATTATCTGCTCATATTAAGCCAAATGCTTCAGAACTCATTGGACGGCGCTTAACAATGCAGATGGACAATGACCCAAAGCATACTGCAAAAGCAACCAAAGAGTTTTCTAAGGGAAAGAAGTGGAATGTTATGCAATGGCCAAGTCAATCACCTGAGCTGAATCCGATTGAACATGCATTTCACTTTCTGAAGACAAAACTGAAGGGAAAATACCCCAAGAACAAGCAGGAACTGAAGACAGTTGCAGTAGAGGCCTGACAGAGCATCACCAGGGATGAAACCCAGCGTCTGGTGATGTCTATGATGTCTACAGACTTCAGGCTGTAATTGACTGCAAAGGATTTGCAACCAAATACTAAAAAGTGAGAGTTTAATTTATGATTATTATTATGTCCCATTACTTTTGGCCCCTTAACAAGTGGGAGGCACATATGCAAACTGTTGTAATTCCTGCACCGTTCAACTGATTTGGATGTAAATACCCTCAAATTAAAGCTGACAGTCTGCAGTTAAAGCACATCTTGTTCGTTTCATTTAAAATCCACTGTGGTGGTGTATAGAGCCAAAAATATTAGAATTGTGTCGGTGTCCCAATATTTATGGACTTGGCTGTATGAAGGATGGCCTTATGCCTATCCCATGCATGCCTAAACTCCTTCACTGTATTTGCAGCTACCACTTCTGCAGGAAGGCTATATAGAAACATACAACTGATTGGGTGGAGTCCCAGGTATCAGGCCCCTACTAATCTGTTTACGATGCCCTATTGTGAGAATAGGTCATCAATATCAGAGTCTTGGAAAAACCCTTTTACTGGTGAGTCTAGCTTATTTTCTGTTTTACCACATTTCCTAATGATTGGCTATTTTTTTTAACTCCTGGGAAAAGCCTTTAAAGGGAGTCTTTTACCACATTTTGCCATTATAGATCTCCCAGTGAGACCCCGTGCCCTGCTCTCCCTCGCTGGGCCGGGGCACTGCGATGCCCATTGTGGACACGGCATCACTGTAGCTACTGCGTATGCGCCAGGCAATGGCGTGAAACCAGCTGCAAAGAGGCGGACCAGAGGCGCAGTAGCTATAGTGATGCCGTGCCCACAATGGGCATTGTAGTGCGCATGCCCCGGCCCAGCGAGGGAGACCGCAGGCGCGGGATCTCACTGGGAGATCTATAATGTCAAAATGTGGTGACAGAGTCTCTTTAAAGGCTTTTCCCAGGAGTTCAAAAAATAGCCAATCATTAGGAAATGTGGTAAAACAGAAAATAAGCTAAACTCACCAGTAAAAGGGTGAACACCTCCCCTGGACACTTGCGAGGCCTCATTTACATACGAATAAAAGTCAGTTTTTACCTCGGGTGAACTTCACAAGAACACAACAAAGGTACCATCATCTACAGTTATGCTACAGCGCTATGTAAGCAGTCTATAATGTAAAAATGCGGTGACAGACTCCCTTTAATACATAATGTGATTATTGTGGGTAAATCACTCAAAGATTCGCTCATAGATTGTAAGCTCTTGCGAGCAGGGACCTCATTCCTCTTGTTCTAATTATTGACTTGTCTGTTGCTGTGTTATTTATGACTGTTTGTACATGAACCCCTGATTGTAAAACGCTGCGTAATATGTTGGCGCTACACAAATAAAGATTATTATTATTAGATTATTAAACAAACTGGTTGTTAAAGTTATCAGAGGGTGGAGCATAAGACAAAAACGGGGACTGAAAACAATGCCTTTGCTGGTATATGTCTATTGAATGCTGGAAATTAATGGAGGGTTGTTAGACTTACATGGTCAAACAGATGAGCGACAGTCATCAGGGACCAATGATGATTAAAATGTATGAGAATGGGCAAAAGGGATAAGTAGGTGCTCATAAGAAGTTGCCAACAATGTGCTATTTTATCATATGCCCTAAGGTTTTCATTTATTCCAAAGAGGTGATGAATGTTAATACAAAATATTGGCTAAAAATATATAAAGGGCATGACGTCACGCCGTGATGATAATAAGATTATGGGAACGGTTCTATACTGACAAGTAATAAGATGTCAATCAAATTAATAAAACAAAAAATTTGACTGTGAATCATTTGTAACTTACATCTTCGCTCAATTCTTTTCACTGTCATTCATTAAATGTCATGTCAGTTTTCAGGCTTCAGGTATTATTACAAATAACAAGGCGAATCTGGTGCCAGACTTTACTTCTCAGGTTATTATTTTCTACACCTACATTTTTGAATTCATATCTGTAATGAGCATAGTTACGGACCAGCTATGTTCAGTATCTGACACACCAAAAATCTGTTCAACAGATACAGGACAATGTGTAAGTCACTTTCTACAAAGAAAAATATTAACAAACCTTGCTAAAAGGGACATGGACGAAGCAATTAAAGGACACCCTCTTAGTTCAGCTGCCTCTATCACAACCTGCAGAAAAGAGGTTGCTCACTGGGTGGCAGCGGAGAGCACTATAGAAGCCATGAATCATCAGCTCAGTCCGTGTATGCTAGAATTTAAACAAATACTAAAATATAAAAGTTTACACCTGGTTTGAAGAAAATAAAAGAAGAAGAAAAGAGATAAACTCAATAAGCAGCAGTTCTGTAATAGACTCCACACAAATCTGCACTGGTGTTCTTGGTCTGTTTTTGGCCGTTTGGACTGCAAAGAAATGGCCACCTGCTTTTTTGCCACTTTGTCTACTGGTTTTTACTTCATGACATTTTTCCTCTATAGAGAAGTTAAACCGCCTGAAAAAAGGTCAAGAGCTACAGCTTGCTGCATTTTTTAAAAGAAGCCAAACAGATTTTGTTTTAAGTAAAAAGACACCTAATGTACAAATATGCCAGTGGCAAAAAGATGCTTGTGTATTCTGCTTTAATATTCCATATTCAGACTTTCAGCAAACATCTGGGGCTGGCGTTTTTACTGTAAAAATACACACCAAAAACACAGATGCAAAAAAAAGCCACAAAAAAACGCAAAAATTATGAAAACAAAAACTTGTGTATGAAACAGATATATAACATCAAGAACAGACTAACAAGAGCAACCTGAGATGTATAACAACCTACAGTCTGTAAACAGAGTGCAGATTATAGACAGAGTCTTCTACCGCCTGCAAAGCCATGGTATCCAGGATCGCCCTCACCCTCCTGCCACCAATGAGATCCTGCTGAAAAAGGTCTGATCATAGACCGAAACGTCCGGGGAATGCAATGTGGCTAAAATATTTTTTCTACTCCTGGATATGAATAATACTGTATGGAAAAATAAGTGATGTAATCTTTTCTTGACCATTAAAAAGAATTGCATATACTTTACTGGAGTGGAAATTCCTACTCTCAGATTACCCTTCTCTGACGAGCACCCAGACTACCACAGTGGAGTGCAGATGACATATTTTTACAATTGCAAAGCCATGGTGACCTGCTGTCAGTGCAATCCCCTAATAAGGCTACAACCACACTTTATACTTTCTCTCCTTTTCTGATCCACTCCTAATTTTGGCTTCCAAAACTGGATCAGGAAACCTGACCATGTGGCTATGACCTAACAGTAATAATAATGTCTATAAAACATAGTAATATATCTAACGTATTTCCAAACTGGTCCTGTCCTTTCAGAGGGATATTCAGTTACAATGGTCACAGATATATACGTGAGGAGATGACTTTGAAGAAGAAGCCTGTGATCTTGTTTTTGGAAAATAAAAAAGAATCTATAAATAATGTAGAGACATTCCTGTGCAAAAAACAAAACAACTTTTACCCAGGCTGCACTTGCTCAAAAAAAACAAAAAAAAAACAACAGAACTTAAACTCACCTCACCCATCTCCCGCCAGTGCAGTTCCGATGATGGGCTCCACTTCCTGTTTCTGTCTTGCCATGGCAGGAAATGACTGGGATTGCCACTCAACCAACCACTGGCTGAGGCAGGTCATCACTGCAGGCAATGATTGGCTGAGCCGCATTCACAGCTATTTCCTGCTGTGTCGACACAGGAGCAGGAGAGGGAACAACAGCAGGAACCCTGACACCATTGGAAAGGCAGTGGCAGGTGAGGTAAGTATGTTTTTACAGAATGTACAACTGGGGGAGAGGGGGATTTTTGGGGCTGGAATATGCCCTTAATTACCTTCAGCACCGCTTAGAGATTTCTGGTATTGGAAATCTGACAACACGTTGTAAGCAAAGGGCTGTTCAAATGGATGGCAGTGAGCACAGAGCACTGTGTGAGATCTCTGAGCAGTGCCAATGGAGGGCCCTGGAGAGTCCTGTCATTACAGAAATAATTATTATTTGTATGCAGATATGCATTTATGATAGAACTTTTTGTCTCTATTAAAAATATACTGTAACTGGCTGTGTTACTAATGGTCCAGTTCTCCCATTATCGATATGGACGAGCTGGATGAGAATTACTGTATTTAACTCGAATGTTTTGTAATATCCTTCTGTCAAATCGTAGGTAGGGAAGATAAACAGGGGTAACTGGTCTGTGATGCTCAAATCTTTATGATTCTGCTGTCTTTCTGTTAATGGCGGTGCACAATTATATGCAATATCCCCTAACTGTAATCATAGACAGAATGCTAGCTGATAATCCCTATTCTAGCGTGCCAATGTATGTTTCGCTAAGTATCTCTCAGTTTCTTCTATGGTTGGAGATGCCATGCTCTCCCATTTATTAGTAAAGTTAGATTGGCATGGTCCTCAATAGTGTTGAGCGCGAATATTCTAATCGCAAATTTTTATCGCGAATATCGGCACTTCGAGAATTCGCGAAGATCTAGAATATAATGCTATATCTTCGTAATTGTGAATATTCTAGATTTTTTTGATCCTTATTATGCTATCTATCTTCCATATCTTTTTTTTAAAGTTATTATTTTGCCTATCATTAATAAAATTTTATTAGAAGTGTTTTTTTACCTATCATTAATAAATATTTATTAGCAGTTTTTTTTACTTATCTTTAATACATTTTTATTAGAAGTGCTTTTTAAATTATCATTAATAATTTCTTTTTATAGATGTTACATTATTAAATCATTACATATAATATACAACACATATAACAGACAATAACACAAAGGCTCTATGCCAAAAGCCAGGCATGTGCAAGCCAACAACCTATCCATGAGACAGGTACAGTCAGCATACCTTACAATGGCAGCCTTGTGCACGATGAGACAACTAGCAATAATCACACCTCGGATAAACCTCATGGGCTATGATATTGCCAGGACCAGCTCTCATCTGACTGTGTCACCCTAATGATAATGATCTAGGTGTGCAGGTCCCCCCAAGCCATCCAACTTAATCAAGCAACTTTGAGGCTTACTGGCTCTCAGTCAGATGAGAGTTGGTTTTGAATGTCTCATAGTGCACAAGGTAAAGTATGCTGACTGTACTTGTCTTATGAATAGGTTATTGGTTAGCACATATCTGGCTTTTGGCATACAGCCTTTGTGTAATTGTCTGTTTGTTATAGGTAATGAAATTGCACGCGCATATTACATTACTGATTTGTGCAATCTCGAATTTGTGAACTTATGGTGAATATGTGGCCAAAAAGTCGCAAAATATCGCAAATTCGAATATTGCCTATCCCGCTCATCTCTATTCCTCAACTAATCAGAAAGTTGTTAAATTGTAATCAATTAGTTTAGTTGATATGGATACTGTTTCTGTTCCATTTATTGAGCCTAAATGGTTATTCCAGTACTTTAAGGTAATGTGCACCCTACGTCTTTTGCTTCTGCAAAGTTTTTCACTTTGGATGCTGCAGACCTGCTTGTGGTTTATCCCCAATGAATGGAGCTAAATCACAAATGTACAACCCCTATCCGTCTGGACACTGCACCAAGATGGGACACTTCTTGGTGCGCATGTGGCTTTAAAGTATCGCTGCGGACACCATATTAGGCAATACTGGAATTTTGGTGAAGAGGGTGTGTGAATGGACCCTAATATTGAGGACTTATCAGACCAGCAGAGGTCCGTTTCCCAGAACCCCCACTAACAAGCTGTGGTGTGCTAGCCAAGCCCCGTACAGGACAGCTCAATACATGGTGTAGTGGCCATGTAAAGTACTGCAAGATCAGTCTCATTCTCTGGAATGGGTCAGAGGGTGGAACTGTGTGAGATCTCGTCCATTGTGGCAGCTTCTAACAGCTGGCAGGGATGGCGGGAGCCTAGAGCCTAATATTGATGACCTATTCAAGTTAGGTCTAGTTCACACATCAGTGATTTGTTCAGTGTTTTCCATCAGTGATTGTGAACAAAACCAGGTGCAGGTCAAAAACACAGAAACAACACAAATCTTTCTAATATACCATATCTCTGCAGCCTCCATTAGTGGTTTTGGCTCACAATCACTGAAGGAAATTACTGACCAAAGCATAGAAGTGTGAACTAGGCCTAAAGATAAGACATTAATATTAAAGGGAACCTGTCACCGGGATTTTGGGTATAGAGCTGTTGACATGGGTTGCTAGATGGCCGCTAGCACATCCGCAATACCCAGTCCCCATAGCTCTGTGTGCTTTTATTGTGGGGAAAAAAACAATTTGATACATATGCAAATTAACCTGAGATGAGTCCTGTACATGAGATGAGTCAGGGACAGGACTCATCTCAGGGTAATTTGCATATGTATCAAATCGTCTTTTTTCCACAATAAAAGCACACAGAGCTATGGGGACTGGGTATTGCGGATGTGCTAGCGGCCGCCCAGCAACCCATGTCCTCAGCTCTTTGCCCAAAATACCAGTGACGGGTTCCCTTTAAAGTCCTGGAAGAGTCCTTTAAGAAAAAAAAAAAGTGCTACTTATAGTCTGGATATAATTGAAATATTAATTTGCTCCAGTTTATCTGTACCAGCATATGATTTTATTGGTAATAATGATTTACTGTACTTAGCAAATCTGTATTTTACTTATTGATTTATGCATTTATTATCATTTCTTTTTTTATAGTTTTTACCTTGCATATACTGTATCATACAGTTTTGAAATGCTATTCTTAATAATTCACACTGAGAATATTACTGCCTCCTTTAATTTCAAGGTATGTTTTTTTTTATTTATTAATCCTAGATTTTACTTATTTATATATTATTATTGACTTGTCCTGGTTTTTAATAAGCAGAAGCAGAGTTACTGAGTGTCTAGGCGATTTAATTCAGAAGGGGGTTGTTACTGTCGTCTATTATTTTCAAGATCTACTATTTATCATGAAATCTCTGGTTTTATTGAGCAAGACATGATTTACTTTCCAATGTTGTTGTTTTTTTTTCCATATTATTTAATGCTGCTCTTTGCTTTTGTTCTATATGTTGTATTTATATTCTTGGAAAAAACTGTGGCAAACAGGACATCACACAACAAAGTTAATTAATTCTTGCTGGATTCTCCATATCCATAGTGAGAGAACTGAAGCTTTAGCATGGGCAGCACGGTGGCTCAGTGGTTAGCACCGTTGGGACCTTAGACTGTGAGCCCCATTGGAGGCAGCTTGATGCTAATGTCTGTGGAATATAGCAGCGCTATGTGAGTGCACGAGATAAATATAAATTAGTAACCTGAATGATGCTGTATGCACAGCAGTATATAAGTTAAAAAGATACAGAGCTAGAGTTTAACGGAGACAAAAAAGAGCATTTTAAAGATTGGATAAAATACATTAGAGGACAGTGCACCCTTATGCCTAGTCCAACAGCAATGACAATCCTGCCTGTATCTACAACAGTGTTTGCTAATGGCACATATTAATGTATATTGTTAAATTTCAATTAAAGGGGTTTTCCTGGCTCCTGGTATTGATGAACTAGCCTCAGGATAGGTCCTTATTATCCAATCAGCAAGGGTCTGACACCCTGCACCCTCAGTGTTGCCTGTAGCCTATGACCAGAGCTCTATTCAAAGTGTAGTGGCCGTCCTAGGTTACTGCGCCTTAGCTCCCACTGAAGTGAATGAGAACTGAGCTGGAGTAACTCAGCAAGGCCACAACAATTTCTACAGAGCTGTGATTCCTGCTCCATTTACTGTGCTACTTTCAGCACCGGAGGCTGCAGAGAACCGCTGAGGATAGGTCATCAATATCAGGAGCCTAGAAAAACCCTTTAATTGAAAGTTAGCTTTTATTCATTTTCGGTTTGCAGCCTGCTCCTAATTGAAAACATTTCTCACGTTTCCTGGAGGGGTTTGTAATATGGAAAAAGATTTCGCTGCACTAGATAAATGTTCCAAACAAAGGAAACTGCAGTTCAATGTTTCTAAATGTAAAATAATGCACTTGGGCAGAAGGAACCCTCAGTCTGAATATCGTATTGGCAGCTCTGTGTAAGCAAAGACTTCAGAGAAGGATTTAGGTGTCCTGACATCAGACAGCTTCCAAATGAGTGTACAGTGTGGACAGGCAGCAGGGAAGAGTAGGGAAGAGAGATTGTGATACTGCTGTATAGAGCGCTAGTGAGTCCACATCTGGAATACTGTGTCCCAGTTCTGAAGACCTCACCCACAAAAATAGATAAAGTGAAATGGGTGCAAAGAATGGTGGAGGGTCTGAAGCATAAAACATACCAGGATAGACTTAATGAACTTAGGGGCACATTAATAAGTCAGATACTTAGAGGTGGATCCGCCAAAGTTATGAAGAGGTGCAAGTTTTTACATAACTTTGGCAGATCCACCACCTCTTTTAAATGTAAGATAATTTCCTAGCTGTCATACATTTACATTTTGTAGGCCTAAAACAAGAGTAGAAAATGCTAATGAGACGGGCCTCCTGGCCCATCCCCTTCCCCGCCCACGCCATGCCCACTCTTTTGGACCTGTTGTGAGCTGGGAGAAGTCGCAGATTGATTTAGGCAAATTTCTGTTTCATAAATGACTCCCTAAATCTGTATAGCCTTGAGGAAAGAAGGGAAACGGGGCGACATCATGGAAACCTTTAAATATATTTCAAAAGGTTTAAATAAGGTTCAGGAGGGAAATGTTCTCAATAAGAAGCTAAACACAAGTACAAGGTGGCACAATCTCAAATTAGCTGGATGTAAGATCAGGAGCAATGTCAGGATGCGGTTGGGAAATTTACATTAAGTGAATTTAACCATGCCTGGGATAAACACATGTCTATCCTAAGATAAGAAATAATATAAGGGAAGTTTAGATGGACCAGGTAGTCTTAGGCTGGTGCCAATCTTCTATGTTTCTAGGTTTCTATGTTTCATGTGATACATACTGGATCTGTGTGTCCAGGATGCTACTGTCTTCCCCCTCCAAATGGACTTGTGTGTGCTTTCCTCCTATTCTACAGGCTGTATGTGCGGTCCTCCTTGGATACTCTTCAAACTATGACCTAAGATGTACCACCTCCAGCTACTCTCTTAACACTAAAGTAAGTGGAGAATGGAGAGAGTAGTCAGAAACAGGAACAGCACTCTGACCGATTCATGCCAGATTCAGTAGCAAGTGCAGGAAGGTGAGTGGGTTACATACAGAAGTAAAATGTTAGGAACTTTTAATGAAGACTACATTTTGCTTAATTTTGTTTAATTTTGCATTTAGAAAGAAAATTAACAAATAAAAGAAATCAGCGCAAAGGTATCTATCCATAGACTTCGTACCTTCTGCCAGTGGGTGGGCTAGGGCTTGGGAGCTTCTGCCAGTGGCTAGGGGAAATGGGCTTAGGAGCTTTTAAAGCCTGGCTTTCTTATATTAGATTTATATTACTGGACTATTCAGCAGCCTATGAAATTGTAGAGACGCTGCTAGCTGTTGATATGCGCCCTCCACTTTGAGTTATTAGTTGCTTCTGGAGATTTTCTCTTATTGTATTTTTAAAGGTCGAATGATTTCCGTAATAATGTTTTATTTCTTTAGCATGTTCAGGAAGTGGTAAAAAAGCTTTACTTTTAATAATTGTAACCTTTTTGAATTTTACCGACAGAAACAGAATTATTCAGTAAGCATAATGCTACTTTTCATTAACCCTCCTTTTGATTTGAAGAGTATTGTGCACCCAGTTTTAGATCTTCAGCGCTGGAAAGTGAATGGATGCAGCTTTGGTTTTATAATAAAAGAGAAAACATGAAATGTCTCACAGTAGGGTCATCACTGATGCTCTTTAAATGGCGATAGCTCAGGTGTATGGCTTGAAAAGGTCAACGCACAAACATAGAGAATACCTCCAAGTCAAACTTAAAGGGTCTTTCTCTTAATAAGCATGATATTATCTATCAAACTAGCCTGATCATAGAAGTAGATTCTTCAAACCCTTGGCGTCGTAAACAATTTTTTTAGCGCTTACCTTTTTCTCCTCCCCATCTTCCATGAGCAATAGTATGTTCACATAGTCGTATGAGGGCTGTCTTTTCATTTTTTTTAATGCATTTTTTAACCCCTTTAGGGCTGGGCCAATTTTCATATTTGTATTTTTGTTTTTGTCTCCCCGCCTTCTAAGAGCCATAACATTTTAATTTTCTGTAAACATGCCGACATGAGGGCTTATTTTTAGAATACATTTTATGTTTTAATAGCGTTATTTAATGAATGGAGTTTTCTGGGAAATAATATTGATGACTCAGGACAGGTCATCAATATCACCATGGCGGGTATAGCTGCAGAGAGAACTGGAGCTCTGGTGAGCATGGTGGCCTCCCGGGCGCTTACCAAGCACATCGACGTATATCGTATAGCGGCTGTCCTTTGTATTGCAGCTTAGCCCCATTGACTTGAATGGGGAAGAGCTGAAACTAGGCCATGTGACCGATGTATGATGATAAATAAAAATAAATAAATAAAAAGACTCCACTGTATTCCACTGTGTTGCTCAACGTATCGTGTCAATTTATTACAGTTGGGTTTTCCATATAAACGTTTTCAGCCACACAGCCTTTATCAGAAGTACTGAAATACATACAGATAAAAGGACAATCAAATATAGGCAATTATAACATGGTGATGTGTGAAGATAATATTATACATGTATACATATATAGTACATATAGTCATCATATCACAGGAGGAGTATCTGGTTCTGCCATATAATTCGCAATAATGTATACAGGGGAGATTAAACATAATATAACAGTATTAAATAAAGTGTATCAATACTAAACAAAGTATAGCGACATAAGGCAAATTATAACAAAATAATGAAAAAAATGAGGTCTCCAGGTTCATCATGATTTTCTCCAATATGATTAGACATACAAAGAGTGGTACTATATAGGAGCCTGTACTGGTCAAACGGCTATTCCAATTTCACTAGAGGTATAAAAGAACAGAGAAGACATCATAAATATAGTAAAGGTGGTATAACTGGTTAAAATCCAGTTAGCAGACACTAAGTAGACGATATAAGATGTAATGGCTCTTGTGGGGAATAGCTGGCTAAAGAGGCTTACCTGGATGGGCCACACTGGGGTTCTGTGGGGATGTAAGGGCTCCAGGCTCGGTATATAGTAGTGACGCTGCGGTATATAGGGCAACTGCCCTGAACGTATGGCGCTGGTGTGAGGAGCATGTTGGCGTATGATAAACGCTATGTGCCGGAAGTCTGGGGAAGTGAGGCGGTCCCAGAGGCCGGCAGCGCCAGAGTGCACTGGGGGATTAAATAAAGATGTTAGGACGGGCGTTTGGAAGCCACTGCCCATGCGTGCTAGGTCAAGGGCAAATAATGATGGCTGCTATTGTTAAGACACTGGTATGCGCATGCGCAAGGGGAACGGAGTCGATTGTATCACTTAGTACTGAATCAACATAAATGATTACTTGTGCATATAGAGAGAAGAAAAGTAATAGAAGGGAATGCATGAGGAAAAGAGAGGGAGAAAAGAGGAAAAAGGAGAGAAAAGTGTTAGGTTAGAGAAGCAAGGGTAAAAGAGGTAGGCAGAGAAAGGAAAAAAAGAAAAGAAGAGGAAAATGGGGGAGGGGAGATGGGAGGGGGGAAAGAGAGAAAAGAAGAGAAAAAAGAGAAAAAGGAAAACCAGAGTAATCATTTATGTTGATTCAGTACTAAGTAATACAATCGTTTCCCTTGCGCATGCGCATACCAGTGTACTAACAATAGCAGCCATGTTTATTTGCTCTCGACCTGTCACACATGTGCAATGGCTTCCAGATGCCCGTCCTGCCATATTTTTTTTTTATAAACCAAAGTTTTATTGAAGTTTTTCCCATTTCTTTCCATACACATTTGTACATATCATATCAAGTTAGACATCTTTCCAAAGCATTTTTTCTGGTACATCTATTGAAATGAAATCCTATTGCAAATAGGAATATTCAGAAGTCATACATGTTTACAAATGCATAGGCATATGTACTTTTTTGCTAACAAAGGTATTGATATAACACTAATACTACTATAACACTAATGAACAATGTAATATATTTCCCTCCCTCACCCCGTAACTCCCTCATCTTAGTTATACTCTCTAACACATGCCAACCATTAATATCTGTCTAACTACTCCATATGTAATAAAGTAATTTACCTTGCCTAAATCTTGTTTTAAGTCTTTTGTCCACTTGGTTGTTGAGTGTGCATTTTTTACCATGGGTCTGATGTACTCAGTTTAAGAAACCAGTCAGTATGAAGAAAAGGGCGAATCGTCGCCGATATTTCTTCTTCAGTAAAGAAGTCCGTCATATATGGTCTCCATTAAAAAAAAAAAGGTGTTGCTAGTTTCGATTTACCGTATTCTGTTTCAATACGTTCTAAAGTCAGACATTTTGTAGTTTGTTGGATATTTTCTTTCATTGATGAGGTTTCTGATTGAAGCCAGTGATTTAATAGGCCTCTTTTCGCAGCTAGTATTAATACAGGGAATGCTGCCGGAGTTTTGGTCTTGGATATCTCTCTTCCTTTTTTGGAACAAAATAAACGCCGGGTCCATTGGGATGAGTATATGACTCTTGCATTTTATCATGGTTAGGAGAGACTGCCAAAAGTCTTGTACCCTTGGACAGGACCATAATCCATGAGTAATATCAGTGTTGGGGGCCTGACACTTGGGGCAATGAGTTATACAGCCTTCTATTTTTTTGTTAGGGTTCCTAGGTGTATGGAAGCCGTATATAGCTCTGTGCATAATTTTGAGTTGTCTCTACCTCCAGATTTTGCTACATACGTGTCTTCGAATCAAAGTCCAACCTTCTAATAATTGGTCAGGAATAGATAGGGTTGGGAATTCTTTATGCCAAGACTTAAAAATAAAATTATCACCCTTTCTTGAATTAAGTTCTCTTATGGAGCCATAAATGTCTGCTAGGGTGGTTCTAACTCCCACAGAACCCATAAAGACATCAAAGGGATTATCAGCGAATTCCCTCGATAAGTCCTTCACCCTGGGACGCAGAAAAGTAGAGTTGAGCGAACACCTGGATGTTCGGGTTCGAGAAGTTCGGCCGAACATCCCGGAAATGTTCGGGTTCGGGATCCGAACCCGATCCGAACTTCGTCCCGAACCCGAACCCCATTGAAGTCAATGGGGACCCGAACTTTTCGGCACTAAAAAGGCTGTAAAACAGCCCAGGAAAGAGCTAGAGGGCTGCAAAAGGCAGCAACATGTAGGTAAATCCCCTGCAAACAAATGTGGATAGGGAAATGAATTAAAATAAAAATTAAATAAATAAAAATTAACCAAAATCAATTGGAGAGAGGTTCCATAGCAGAGAATCTGGCTTCCCGTCACCCACCACTGGAACAGTCCATTCTCAGATATTTAGGCCCCGGCACCCAGGCAGAGGAGAGAGGTCCCGTAACAGAGAATCTGTCTTCATGTCAGCAGAGAATTAGTCTGCATGTCATAGCAGAGAATGAGGCTTCACGTCAGCCACCACTGCAACAGTCCATTGGCATATATTTAGGCCCAGCACCCAGGCAGAGGAGAGAGGTCCCGTAACAGACAATCTGGCTTCATGTCAGCAGAGAATCAGTCTGCATGTCATAGCAGAGAATCAGGCTTCACGTCACCCACCACTGCAACAGTCCATTGTCATAAATTTAGGCCCAGCACTAGTGTTGAGCGGCATGTCCCATATTCGAATTCGCGAAATTTTGTGAATATTCGAAAGAATATTCGTAAAATATTCGCGATTATTCAAATTCGTTATTATTTCGCATATGCGATAATTCGAATTATCGCATAATACATATGCTATGCAAAATTCACATGTGCGCTAATGAAATCGCCTTACGAAGATTCGCAACTCAATTCAATCACTAATGTATGAATGCAATGCCCTTTGCCTCTGTTCTGGGACAAGTGTAGATATTCGCATGTGCGCTAATAAAATCGCCTTACGAAGATTCGCACCTCAATCACTTTCTAGGGAATGTGAGACTTTTGGGAATCAATCGAGATACAGTGGGGGGTGATGACAGTAGTTGACAGAGTACAGATCAATGTAATCTGTAAGGTGGAAAGTAAAATAAAAAATACGAATATTCGTAAATCGACTTTTACGAAGTTCTACGTATTCGCGAATATGGTGCTATACTATATGAATGCACAGGCCTTTGCCTCTCTGTTCTGGGGACAAGTGTAGATATTTGCATTTGCGTTAATAAAATCGCCTTACGAAGATTCGCAGCTCAATTCAATCACTAATGTATGAATGCAAAGCCCTTTGCCTCTGTTCTGGGACAAGTGTAGATATTCGCATGTGCGCTAATAAAATCGCCTTACGAAGATTCGCAACTCAATTCACTAATGTATGAATGCAAAGCCCTTTGCCTCTGTTCTGGGACGTGCCGATATTCGCATGTGCGCTAATAAAATCGCCTTACGAAGATTCGCGCCTCAATCACTTTCTAGGCAATGTGAGTAAGATCTGAGCTGTTGGACCTTTGGGAAACAATCAATTATATGTGTACTGTAATTTTGTGGGGGGGGGGGGGGGAAACAAAAAACGAATATTCGTTTTTACGAATATATAGCACTATATTCGAAATATTCGCGAAATCGCGAAGTTGCGATATTCGCGAAAAAAATTTGCTTTTCGAATATTCGCGCTCAACACTACCCAGCACCCAGGCAGAGGAGAGAGGTCCCGTAACAGAGAATCTGGCTTCATGTCAGCAGAGAATCAGTCTTCATATCATAGCAGAGAATCAGGCTTCACGTCACCCACCACTGTAAGAGTCAATTTTCATAAATTTAGGCCCAGAACCCAGGCAGAGGAGAAAGGTCCCGTAACAGACAATCTGGCTTCATGTCAGCAGAGAATCAGTCTTCATATCATAGCAGAGAATCAGGCTTCACGTCACCCACCACTGCAACAGTCAATTGTCATAAATTTAGGCCCAGCACCCAGGCAGAGGAGAGAGCTCCCGTAACAGAGGATCTGGCTTCATGTCAGCAGAGAATCAGTCTGCATGTCATAGCAGAGAATGAGGCTTCACGTCACCCACCACTGCAACAGTCCATTGGCATATATTTAGGCCTAGCACACAGGCAGAGCAGAGAGGTCCCGTAACAGACAATCTGGCTTCATGTCAGCAGAGAATCAGTCTGCATGTCATAGCAGAGAATGAGGCTTCACGTCACCCACCACTGCAACAGTCCATTGGCATATATTTAGGCCTAGCACACAGGCAGAGCAGAGAGGTCCCGTAACAGACAATCTAGCTTCATGTCAGCAGAGAATCAGTCTGCATGTCATAGCAGAGAATGAGGCTTCACGTCACCCACCACTGCAACAGTCCATTGGCATATATTTAGGCCTAGCACACAGGCAGAGCAGAGAGGTCCCGTAACAGACAATCTGGCTTCATGTCAGCAGAGAATCAGTCTGCATGTCATAGCAGAGAATGAGGCTTCACGTCACCCACCACTGCAACAGTCCATTGGCATATATTTAGGCCTAGCACACAGGCAGAGCAGAGAGGTCCCGTAACAGACAATCTGGCTTCATGTCAGCAGAGAATCAGTCTGCATGTCATAGCAGAGAATGAGGCTTCACGTCACCCACCACTGCAACAGTCCATTGGCATATATTTAGGCCTAGCACACAGGCAGAGCAGAGAGGTCCCGTAACAGACAATCTGGCTTCATGACAGCAGAGAATCAGTCTGCATGTCATAGCAGAGAATGAGGCTTCACGTCAGCCACCACTGCAACAGTCCATTGGCATATATTTAGGCCTAGCACACAGGCAGAGCAGAGAGGTCCCGTAACAGACAATCTGGCTTCATGACAGCAGAGAATCAGTCTGCATGTCATAGCAGAGAATGAGGCTTCACGTCAGCCACCACTGCAACAGTCCATTGTCATAAATTTAGGCCCAGCACCCAGGCAGAGGAGAGAGGTCCCGTAACAGAGAATCTGGCTTCATGTCAGCAGAGAATCAGTCTTCATATCATAGCAGAGAATCAGGCTTCACGTCACCCACCACTGTAAGAGTCAATTTTCATAAATTTAGGCCCAGAACCCAGGCAGAGGAGAAAGGTCCCGTAACAGACAATCTGGCTTCATGTCAGCAGAGAATCAGTCTTCATATCATAGCAGAGAATCAGGCTTCACGTCACCCACCACTGCAACAGTCAATTTTCATAAATTTAGGCCCAGAACCCAGGCAGAGGAGAAAGGTCCCGTAACAGACAATCTGGCTTCATGTCAGCAGAGAATCAGTCTTCATATCATAGCAGAGAATCAGGCTTCACGTCACCCACCACTGCAACAGTCAATTGTCATAAATTTAGGCCCAGCACCCAGGCAGAGGAGAGAGCTCCCGTAACAGAGGATCTGGCTTCATGTCAGCAGAGAATCAGTCTGCATGTCATAGCAGAGAATGAGGCTTCACGTCACCCACCACTGCAACAGTCCATTGGCATATATTTAGGCCTAGCACACAGGCAGAGGAGAGGTTCA
Organism: Bufo gargarizans; assembly: GCF_014858855.1. NCBI lineage: Eukaryota > Metazoa > Chordata > Amphibia > Anura > Bufonidae > Bufo > Bufo gargarizans. The sequence goes on from NC_058084.1 coordinate 418,431,550, forward strand.
TTCAACTTTGGGTAGCCTCGCAATATAATGGTAAAATGAAAATAAAAATAGGATTGAATGAGGAAGTGCCCTGGAGTCCAATAATATATGGTTATGGGGAGGTAGTTAATGTCTAATCTGGACAAGGGACGGACAGGTCCTGTGGGATCCATGCCTGGTTCATTTTTATGAACGTCAGCTTGTCCACATTGGCTGTAGACAGGCGGCTGCGTTTGTCTGTAATGACGCCCCCTGCCGTGCTGAATACACGTTCAGACAAAACGCTGGCTGCCGGGCAGGCCAGCACCTCCAAGGCATAAAAGGCTAGCTCTGGCCACGTGGACAATTTAGAGACCCAGAAGTTGAATGGGGCCGAACCATCAGTCAGTACGTGGAGGGGTGTGCACACGTACTGTTCCACCATGTTAGTGAAATGTTGCCTCCTGCTAACACGTTGCGTATCAGGTGGTGGTGCAGTTAGCTGTGGCGTGTTGACAAAAGTTTTCCACATCTCTGCCATGCTAACCCTGCCCTCAGAGGAGCTGGCCGTGACACAGCTGCCTTGGCGACCTCTTGCTCCTCCTCTGCCTTGGCCTTGGGCTTCCACTTGTTCCCCTGTGACATTTGGGAATGCTCTCAGTAGCGTGTCTACCAACGTGCGCTTGTACTCGCGCATCTTCCTATCACGCTCCAGTGCAGGAAGTAAGGTGGGCACATTGTCTTTGTAGCGTGGATCCAGCAGGGTGGCAACCCAGTAGTCCGCACAGGTTAAAATGTGGGCAACTCTGCTGTCGTTGCGCAGGCACTGCAGCATGTAGTCGCTCATGTGTGCCAGGCTGCCCAGGGATAAGGACAAGCTGTCCTCTGTGGGAGGCGTATCGTCATCGTCCTGCCTTTCCCCCCAGCCACGCACCAGTGATGGACCCGAGCTGCGTTGGGTGCCACCCCGCTGTGACCATGCTTCATCCTCATCCTCCTCCACCTCCTCCTCATCCTCGTCCTCCTCGTCCTCCAGTAGTGGGCCCTGGCTGGCCACATTTGTACCTGGCCTCTGCTGTTGCCAAAAACCTCCCTCTGAGTCACTTCGAAGAGACTGGCCTGAAAGTGCTAAAAATGACCCCTCTTCCTCCTCCTCCTCCTCCTCCTCCTGGGCCACCTCCTCTTCCATCATCGCCCTAAGTGTTTTCTCAAGGAGACATAGAAGTGGTATTGTAACGCTGATAACGGTGTCATCGCCACTGGCCATGTTGGTGGAGTACTCGAAACAGCGCAACAGGGCACACAGGTCTCGCATGGAGGCCCAGTCATTGGTGGTGAAGTGGTGCTGTTCTGTAGTGCGACTGACCCGTGCGTGCTGCAGCTGAAACTCCACTATGGCCTGCTGCTGCTCGCACAGTCTGTCCAGCATGTGCAAGGTGGAGTTCCACCTGGTGGGCACGTCGCATATGAGGCGGTGAGCGGGAAGGCCGAAGTTACGCTGTAGCGCAGACAGGCGAGCAGCAGCAGGATGTGAACGCCGGAAGCGCGAACAGACGGCCCGCACTTTATGCAGCAGCTCTGACATGTCGGGGTAGTTGTGAATGAACTTCTGCACCACCAAATTCAGCACATGCGCCAAGCAAGGGATGTGCGTCAAATTGGCTAGTCCCAGAGCTGCAACGAGATTTCGCCCATTATCACACACCACCAGGCCGGGCTTGAGGCTCACCGGCAGCAACCACTCGTCGGTCTGTTGTTCTATACCCCGCCACAACTCCTGTGCGGTGTGGGGCCTGTCCCCCAAACATATGAGTTTCAGAATGGCCTGCTGACGTTTACCCCGGGCTGTGCTGAAGTTGGTGGTGAAGGTGTGTGGCTGACTGGATGAGCAGGTGGAAGAAGAGGAGGAGGAAGCCGAGAAGGAGGAGGTGGCAACAGGAGGCAAAGAATGTTGCCCTGCGATCCTTGGCGGCGGAAGGACGTGCGCCAAACAGCTCTCCGCCTGGGGCCCAGCTGCCACTACATTTACCCAGTGTGCAGTTAGGGAGATATAGCGTCCCTGGCCGTGCTTACTGGTCCACGTATCTGTGGTTAGGTGGACCTTGCTACAGATGGCGTTGCGCAGTGCACACTTGATTTTATCGGATACTTGGTTGTGCAGGGAAGGCACGGCTCTCTTGGAGAAGTAGTGCCGGCTGGGAACAACATACTGTGGGACAGCAAGCGACATGAGCTGTTTGAAGCTGTCTGTGTCCACCAGCCTAAATGACAGCATTTCATAGGCCAGTAGTTTAGAAATGCTGGCATTCAGGGCCAGGGATCGAGGGTGGCTAGGTGGGAATTTACGCTTTCTATCAAATGTTTGTGAGATGGAGAGCTGAACGCTGGCGTGTGACATGGTTGAGACGCTTGGTGACGGAGGTGGTGGTGGTGGTGTTGGTGGTACATCCCCTGTTTGCTGGGCGGCAGGTGCCAACGTTCCTCCAGAGGCGGAGGAAGAGGCCGAGGCGGCAGCAGCAGAATAGGCCGAGGCGGCAGCAGCAGAAGAGGTAGCAGGGGGAGCCTGAGTGACTTCCTTGGTTTTAAGGTGTTTACTCCACTGCAGTTCATGCTTTGCATGCAGGTGCCTGGTCATGCAGGTTGTGCTCAGGTTCAGAACGTTAATGCCTCGCTTCAGGCTCTGATGGCACAGCGTGCAAACCACTCGGGTCTTGTCGTCAGCACATTGTTTGAAGAAGTGCCATGCCAGGGAACTCCTTGAAGCTGCCTTTGGGGTGCTCGGTCCCAGATGGCGGCGGTCAGTAGCAGGCGGAGTCTCTTGGCGGCGGGTGTTCTGCTTTTGCCCACTGCTCCCTCTTTTGCTACGCTGTTGGCTCGGTCTCACCACTGCCTCTTCCTCCGAACTGTGAAAGTCAGTGGCACGACCTTCATTCCATGTGGGGTCTAGGACCTCATCGTCCCCTGCATCGTCTTCCACCCAGTCTTGATCCCTGACCTCCTGTTCAGTCTGCACACTGCAGAAAGACGCAGCAGTTGGCACCTGTGTTTCGTCATCATCAGAGACATGCTGAGGTGGTATTCCCATGTCCTCATCATCAGGAAACATAAGTGGTTGTGCGTCAGTGCATTCTATGTCTTTCACCGCTGGGGAAGGGCTAGGTGGATGCCCTTGGGAAACCCTGCCAGCGGAGTCTTCAAACAGCATAAGAGACTGCTGCATAACTTGAGGCTGAGACAGTTTCCCTGGTATGCATGGGGGTGATGTGACAGACTGATGGGGTTGGTTTTCAGGCGCCATCTGTGCGCTTTCTGCAGAAGACTGGGTGGGAGATAATGTGAACGTGCTGGATCCACTGTCGGCCACCCAATTGACTAATGCCTGTACCTGCTCAGGCCTTACCATCCTTAGAACGGCATTGGGCCCCACCATATATCGCTGTAAATTCTGGCGGCTACTGGGACCTGAGGTAGTTGGTACACTAGGACGTGTGGATGTGGCAGAACGGCCACGTCCTCTCCCAGCACCAGAGGGTCCACTAACACCACCACGACCATGTCCACGTCCGCGTCCCTTACTAGATGTTTTTCTCATTGTTATGGTTCACCACAACAACAAATATATTATTTGGCCCAATGTATTGTATTCAAATTCAGCGGGATATAAATTTGAGGCCTAGTATTTAGGCGCTGGGTGACCGGTATGGATTTAGTGACAGAATTAGACTTGGAAATGCACAGAAGCGTGTGTGTGTGAAGTTATTCTGAATGACCCAATGTGCACCTTGAATATTATATACCCTTTTAGGGATAGATTTCAAATAGCTCTGATATAGCAGAAACCACTAAATTATGAAATTGCTAAATTGGGAATTGTACTTCAACCCAGAACAAAAAATGTGCTTTGACGGACACTAAATATCTTGCCCAGCAACAACAGTACAACGGTGGGTAACGAGAGATTTAGAGGGAATTAAATTTGAGGCCTAGTATTTAGGCGCTGGGTCACCGGTATGGATTTAGTGACAGAATTAGACTTGGAAATACACAGTAGCGGGTGTGTGTGAAGTTATTCTGAATGACCCTATGTGCACCTTCAATATTATATACCCTTTTAGGGATAGATTTCAAATAGCTCTGATATAGCAGAAACCACTAAATTATGAAATTGCTAAATTGGGAATTGTACTTCAACCCAGAACAAAAAATGTGCTTTGACGGACACTAAATATCTTGCCCAGCAACAACAGTACAGCGGTGGGTAACGAGAGATTTAGAGGGAATTAAATTTGAGGCCTAGTATTTAGGCGCTGGGTCACCGGTATGGATTTAGTGACAGAATTAGACTTGGAAATGCACAGAAGCGTGTGTGTGAAGTTATTCTGAATGACCCAATGTGCACCTTCAATATTATATACCCTTTTTGGGATAGATTTCAAATAGCTCTGATATAGCAGGAACCACTAAATTATGAAATTGCTAAATTGGGAATTGTACTTCAACCCAGAACAAAAAATGTGCTTTGACGGGCACTAAATAACTTTCCCAGCTACAACAGGACAACGGTAACGAGAGATTTAGAGGGATTTAAATTTGAGGCCTAGTATTTAGGCGCTGGGTGACAGGTATGGGTTTAGTGACAGAATTAGACTTGGAAATACACAGTAGCGGGTGTGTGTGAAGTTATTCTGAATGACCCTATGTGCACCTTCAATATTATATACCCTTTTAGGGATAGATTTCAAATAGCTCTGATATAGCAGAAACCACTAAATTATGAAATTGCTAAATTGGGAATTGTACTTCAACCCAGAACAAAAAATGTGCTTTGACGGACACTAAATATCTTGCCCAGCAACAACAGTACACCGGTGGGTAACGAGAGATTTAGAGGGAATTAAATTTGAGGCCTAGTATTTAGGCGCTGGGTCACCGGTATGGATTTAGTGACAGAATTAGACTTGGAAATACACAGTAGCGGGTGTGTGTGAAGTTATTCTGAATGACCCTATGTGCACCTTCAATATTATATACCCTTTTTGGGATAGATTTCAAATAGCTCTGATATAGCAGGAACCACTAAATTATGAAATTGCTAAATTGGGAATTGTACTTCAACCCAGAACAAAAAATGTGCTTTGACGGGCACTAAATAACTTTCCCAGCTACAACAGGACAACGGTAACGAGAGATTTAGAGGGATTTAAATTTGAGGCCTAGTATTTAGGCGCTGGGTGACAGGTATGGGTTTAGTGACAGAATTAGACTTGGAAATACACAGTAGCGGGTGTGTGTGAAGTTATTCTGAATGACCCTATGTGCACCTTCAATATTATATACCCTTTTTGGGATAGATTTCAAATAGCTCTGATATAGCAGAAACCACTAAATTATGAAATTGCTAAATTGGGAATTGTACTTCAACCCAGAACAAAAAATGTGCTTTGACGGACACTAAATATCTTGCCCAGCAACAACAGTACAGCGGTGGGTAACGAGAGATTTAGAGGGAATTAAATTTGAGGCCTAGTATTTAGGCGCTGGGTCACCGGTATGGATTTAGTGACAGAATTAGACTTGGAAATACACAGTAGCGGGTGTGTGTGAAGTTACTCTGAATGACCCTATGTGCACCTTCAATATTATATACCCTTTTTGGGATAGATTTCAAAGAGCTCTGATATAGCAGGAACCACTAAATTATGAAATTGCTAAATTGGGAATTGTATTTCAACCCAGAACAAGAAATGTGCTTGAACGGACACTAAATAACTCGCCCAGCTACAGCACTAGGGACAGATTTAGCTGGATATAAATTTGAGGCCTAGTATTTAGGCGCTGGGTGACAGGTATGGGTTTAGTGACAGAATTAGACTTGGAAATACACAGTAGCGGGTGTGTGTGAAGTTATTCTGAATGACCCTATGTGCACCTTCAATATTATATACCCTTTTAGGGATAGATTTCAAATAGCTCTGATATAGCAGAAACCACTAAATTATGAAATTGCTAAATTGGGAATTGTACTTCAACCCAGAACAAAAAATGTGCTTTGACGGACACTAAATATCTTGCCCAGCAACAACAGTACAGCGGTGGGTAACGAGAGATTTAGAGGGAATTAAATTTGAGGCCTAGTATTTAGGCGCTGGGTCACCGGTATGGATTTAGTGACAGAATTAGACTTGGAAATACACAGTAGCGGGTGTGTGTGAAGTTATTCTGAATGACCCTATGTGCACCTTCAATATTATATACCCTTTTTGGGATAGATTTCAAATAGCTCTGATATAGCAGGAACCACTAAATTATGAAATTGCTAAATTGGGAATTGTACTTCAACCCAGAACAAAAAATGTGCTTTGACGGGCACTAAATAACTTTCCCAGCTACAACAGGACAACGGTAACGAGAGATTTAGAGGGATTTAAATTTGAGGCCTAGTATTTAGGCGCTGGGTGACAGGTATGGGTTTAGTGACAGAATTAGACTTGGAAATACACAGTAGCGGGTGTGTGTGAAGTTATTCTGAATGACCCTATGTGCACCTTCAATATTATATACCCTTTTTGGGATAGATTTCAAATAGCTCTGATATAGCAGAAACCACTAAATTATGAAATTGCTAAATTGGGAATTGTACTTCAACCCAGAACAAAAAATGTGCTTTGACGGACACTAAATATCTTGCCCAGCAACAACAGTACAGCGGTGGGTAACGAGAGATTTAGAGGGAATTAAATTTGAGGCCTAGTATTTAGGCGCTGGGTCACCGGTATGGATTTAGTGACAGAATTAGACTTGGAAATACACAGTAGCGGGTGTGTGTGAAGTTACTCTGAATGACCCTATGTGCACCTTCAATATTATATACCCTTTTTGGGATAGATTTCAAAGAGCTCTGATATAGCAGGAACCACTAAATTATGAAATTGCTAAATTGGGAATTGTATTTCAACCCAGAACAAGAAATGTGCTTGAACGGACACTAAATAACTCGCCCAGCTACAGCACTAGGGACAGATTTAGCTGGATATAAATTTGAGGCCTAGTATTTAGGCGCTGGGTGACCGGTATGGATTTAGTGACAGAATTAGACTGGGATATGGCCAAAAAATGAACAGACTATTGCTGGTTAAATGCACTTGGTGTGACAGCTTCACCCTGATGTAGGCTTTAGCCAAAAAACAACCACACCATTGAGGGTTAAATGCACTTGGTGACAGGCGCAGCTTGCCCCTGATTTTGTATATGGCCAAAAAATGAACAGACTATTGCTGGTTAAATGCACTTGGTGTGACAGCTTCACCCTGATGTAGGCTTTAGCCAAAAAACAACCACACCATTGAGGGTTAAATGCACTTGGTGACAGGCGCAGCTTGCCCCTGATTTTGTATATGGCCAAAAAATGAACAGACTATTGCTGGTTAAATGCACTTGGTGTGACAGCTTCACCCTGATGTAGGCTTTAGCCAAAAAACAACCACACCATTGAGGGTTAAATGCACTTGGTGACAGGCGCAGCTTGCCCCTGATTTTGTATATGGCCAAAAAATGAACAGACTATTGCTGGTTAAATGCACTTGGTGTCACAGCTTCACCCTGATGTAGGCTTTAGCCAAAAAACAACCACACCATTGAGGGTTAAATGCACTTGGTCGCAGCTTGTGCTGGCGCACCACAAGACACAAAATGGCCGCCGATCACCCCAGAAAAATGAGACTGACAAACGGTCTGTGCAGCCTAAAAACAGTGAGCAATTGAGGATCAGCAGCTCAATGATCCACAGCTGCAGATCGATCAGTTAATCAAGTCCTTTGGAGGAGTTAATCTGCCTAATCTCGCCCTACTGTCGCAGCCGCAACCTCTCCCTACGCTAATCAGAGCAGAGTGACGGGCGGCGCTATGTGACTCCAGCTTAAATAGAGGCTGGGTCACATGGTGCTCTGGCCAATCACAGCCATGCCAATAGTAGGCATGGCTGTGATGGCCTCTTGGGGCAAGTAGTATGACGCTTGTTGATTGGCTGCTTTGCAGCCTTTCAAAAAGCGCCAAGAAAGCGTCACAAAAGCGCGAAGAAAGCGACGAACACCGAACCCGAACCCGGACTTTTACGAAAATGTCCGGGTTCGGGTCCGTGTCACGGACACCCCAAAATTCGGTACGAACCCGAACTATACAGTTCGGGTTCGCTCATCCCTACAGAAAAGCCATAAGTTGTTGGTAGGCTAGAAAATGGGAAGATGGAATTTGGTATGTGTGTTGTAGTTCCTGGAAGGTGTAAAATCTTCTCTCTGAGTGATTCCACATATGTCTAACTTCTGTCACTCACTTCCCTGGCCAATGCAAGAATTGTTTATTGACCAAGGTAGCTTGGAATTCTGTGTGGTTCCATATTGCCATTTTTTTTAGATATCAGTGCTATTCAGGACTGAACATCTTCCGAATTGCTCTCCACGTGGCTATTGTGTCACGTAATAATATACTGTGTTTAATGGCTGTAGGCAGAAGTGAGTATTTGGTATGTAATATAGCGTTTAGGTTCCAGGGTCTAGCCAATTCCTCTTCGAGGGGTAAGACCGAATAGTTGGAAGTCCTGTGTAACCAATCTAGGCTATGCCTCATCAAGCTTGCTAAATTATAGTGCCTAATATTTCGGAATCCGATGCCTCCTCTGTCTTTTTGTTTGGATAAAGTGTTAAGGGATATTCTTGATCTCTTGGACTGCCAAATGAATAAACAAAATGCTTTTGAGAGTAATTGCGTATCTGTGTATTTCAGTAGGATTGGTAATGTTTGCATAGGATATAAAAGTTTACTGAAGCTCATCATTTTCAGTAGATGACATCGACCCAAAAATGAGATGGGCAAGCTTGACCAAGATTTAAGCTCAGACATAATTTTCTTAAATAATGGAGGATAATTTAATGTATAAAGGGATTCCGGAATTGTACCTATTTTTATTCCTAAGTATTTTATTGAGTGTGTTGCTATAGTAACTGGGGTGTCTTGAAGTTGGATTTTATGTAGAGTCTGAGATGGTGATCGATCTAGTATTTCACATTTCGATATGTTTACTTTGAAACCAGAAATTTGTTCAAATCTAGATAGAAGGTCAAATACTGCTGAAATATTAGCAAATCATCTACGAATAAAGCATGTTTAAGGGAGTGTTTACCGATGGTAATGCCTTTGATAAGGTCAGACCTCATTATTGCTATTGATAATGTTTCTAGAGCTAAGTTGAAAGGTAAAGGTAAAAGAAGGCATCCTTGTCTAGTGGCCTTCTGTAAACTGAAAGGCTGAGACAAAGGCTGCTATAGAGATCCTAGCCAATGGGTAACTGTAAAGAGATGTAATGTATGTTCTAAAATGCCCAGAGAAACCCATACTATCCAGTACCTCATTTAAGCACGTCCAGCTCATGTTGTCGAACGCTTTTTCTGCGGATATAGGTGCGGGTTTTTCTTGATTTCATCTAGTACCATCAATACTCTGCGAATTTGCTCACCACAGATCTGCGATATGATACTGATAAGGTGCTATCTTTGCCCGGTTTAGGGAGAACTTTGATATACGCTGTGTTCATATCCAGAGGAACTGGCTGAGGGGATTAAGAAAGTGTTTTGGTTTCCCTTTGCTAGGGAAGCAAAGAGTTTACCTGATTTGTTTTCAAATTTGAATAGATGGGCCTCCCTCTTAGTTCCATAAAAAAAAAATTCTGCCTATGCCATTTATCGTATTCTGCTTTTGTTTCTATCCATTTCTGTTTATTTTGTATGGATGGGTTTAATTGGAAGCGTGTGTATGAGTCCCTGAGTGTGTCGGTCAATTCTTTCAGTTTGGTGAGTGTTGTTTTTTTTAAACCTCTGGTGTAAGCCAAGATTTTCCCTCTAAGAACCACTTTGCCCGTTCTCCAAACACATTGGGAGGTCACAGTTATGGGAGTTTGTGTCCCAGTATTCACCCCACCAGTGTATTAGTATCTCTGCAAATGCCTCATTTTGAGCCAGATCCGATAGGAATCTCCAGATAAAATGTGAGTCTATTATTTCCATTATTACCGGGGAGTGGTCAGAGATAACTAAATCACCTATATTAATGGAGACACTATCTGACACTAAAAAGGAATCAAGTCGTGACCATAATTCATGTACTTCTGAAAAATGATTATATTCCCTCCCCGCTGGATAAAATTGTCGCCAGACATCTTGTAGGCCTATTTCTGAGGCCACCTTCACCAGAGTTTTGTCTCTGTCTCTGGGTGCTATTTTTAGGCTTTTGATGGTCCGACGGTCTTCCTCGTGGGTCATCACCGCGTTCATATGTCCCGCTACTATCTGAAGGGAAGTTTAATCATTAAGTGTTATATTTCTCAGCTACTCGAAGAACCCAGTATTAGTATCGTTGGGGCTATATATGTTATATATATGCAGAGTTTCTGATGGAGAGCTGAGGTGGATATGAATCAGTCTGCCTTCCTGGTCTTCAGTACATGATGTTACTGTGTGAATCAGATTTTTATGGAGCAAGATTAATAGTCCTCCCTTGGAACCTCTAGAAGGTGATCCCAGAACCCTACCCACCCATAATCTTTGCATTCGAAAGAAATCTTCTCTAGTCAGGTGTGACTCTTGGAGTAAAGCAATATCTGCTTTTAAACGCTTAAGGTGTCTCAGCACCATTAAGTATTTGTGTGGGGACTTCAGACCCTTGACTTTCCATGTTATGATTTTCATCATGTCAAGAGCCTGAAGCAATTTTTTTTGGGATGCAGGCAAAGTTATCACATTTCAATGTTTGGCATGACCTCCGAAATGAACATACATTTCCCTCATAACTTAGTAAACTAAACCTCTAAACATAACTTGAAAGTAACAAGCCTATGAGACAACTGGATCGGACCTCACCTCTTCCCAGCATGGTCTCTTCACCTTCTACAAGGGCACACAAAGTGGGAGACATCCACCTATAAGGCTCTATTTGGAGAAGATACTGGGAGGCAGCTCAGGGCAACCCTGCGTAACATTTCCTATACCTTCCCCACTTTATTTATTTCTTTTCTCAGTTTTTGTCCTTCATTAATAAACTCTTCCCGTCCTCTCCTATTTTTTCTACAGGGAGTGCAGAATTATTAGGCAAATTAGTATTTTGACTACATCATCCTCTTTATGCATGTTGTCTTACTCCAAGCTGTATAGGCTCGAAAGCCTACTACCAATTAAGCATATTAGGTGATGTGCATCTCTGTAATGAGAAGGGGTGTGGTCTAATGACATCAACACCCTATATCAGGTGTGCATAATTATTAGGCAACTTCCTTTCCTTTGGCAAAATGGGTCAAAAGAAGGACTTGACAGGCTCAGAAAAGTCAAAAATAGTGAGATATCTTGCAGAGGGATGCAGCACTCTTAAAATTGCAAAGCTTCTGAAGTGTGATCATCGAACAATCAAGCGTTTCATTCAAAATAGTCAACAGGGTCGCAAGAAGCGTGTGGAAAAACCAAGGCGCAAAATAACTGCCCATGAACTGAGAAAAGTCAAGCGTGCAGCTGCCAAGATGCCACTTGCCACTAGTTTGGCCATATTTCAGAGCTGCAACATCACTGGAGTGCCCAAAAGCACAAGGTGTGCAATACTCAGAGACATGGCCAAGGTCAGAAAGGCTGAAAGACGACCACCACTGAACAAGACACACAAGCTGAAACGTCAAGACTGGGCCAAGAAATATCTCAAGACTGATTTTTCTAAGGTTTTATGGACTGATGAAATGAGAGTGAGTCTTGATGGGCCAGATGGATGGGCCCGTGGCTGGATTGGTAAAGAGCAGAGAGCTCCAGTCCGACTCAGACGCCAGCAAGGTGGAGGTGGAGTACTGGTTTGGGCTGGTATCATCAAAGATGAGCTTGTGGGGCCTTTTCGGGTTGAGGATGGAGTCAAGGTCAACTCCCAGTCCTACTGCCAGTTTCTGGAAGACACCTTCTTCAAGCAGTGGTACAGGAAGAAGTCTGTATCCTTCAAGAAAAACATGATTTTCATGCAGGACAATGCTCCATCACACGCGTCCAAGTACTCCACAGCGTGGCTGGCAAGAAAGGGTATAAAAGAAGAAAATCTAATGACATGGCCTCCTTGTTCACCTGATCTGAACCCCATTGAGAACCTGTGGTCCATCATCAAATGTGAGATTTACAAGGAGGGAAAACAGTACACCTCTCTGAACAGTGTCTGGGAGGCTGTGGTTGCTGCTGCACGCAATGTTGATGGTGAACAGATCAAAACACTGACAGAATCCATGGATGGCAGGCTTTTGAGTGTCCTTGCAAAGAAAGGTGGCTATATTGGTCACTGATTTGTTTTTGTTTTGTTTTTGAATGTCAGAAATGTATATTTGTGAATGTTGAGATGTTATATTGGTTTCAATGGTAAAAATAAATAATTGAAATGGGTATATATTTGTTTTTTGTTAAGTTGCCTAATAATTATGCACAGTAATAGTCACCTGCACACACAGATATCCCCCTAAAATAGCTAAAACTAAAAACAAACTAAAAACTACTTCCAAAAATATTCAGCTTTGATATTAATGAGTTTTTTTGGTTCATTGAGAACATGGTTGTTGTTCAATAATAAAATTAATCTTTAAAAATACAACTTGCCTAATAATTCTGCACTCCCTGTATATTAAACTATGGCATCGTACACTACACCATGTGTTCATGCTATTGCTTGGGCTTTGGGTCTTTTTTTTTGCTCTTTGGGTTCTTGCTCTGCTTCAATCCTTGTTGTAGCCGATGGTAGCTCTCTCCCCGGAGTATATCTGCGACGCCTGTTTCCTCGAGGCTGATGTTCCAGCATAGTGAGGGCGCCATTTCAAAGTGCTGTCTTGGCCTCTTGTAAGTTGTGGAAGGTGGTATAGGAGCCATCTGTGTTATAAATGCGCAATGTAGTGGGATATAGTAGCGCAAACTTGATTTGTGAGCGGTAGAGATCAGAACAGATGCTAGAAAACTTTCTCCTCCGTCTGGTAACTTCTGCAGAGAAATCTTCAAAAAGTAGTATTCGGTGTCCCCGTATCTCTAAGTGTACATTTCGCTTCTTGTATGTTTGGAGGATGGCGGTCTTTTCTGAAAAATCTAAGTAGAGCATTATAACTTGTCTTGATCGATTTGTGAGCTCAGGATGATTTGTGGAATCTGTATCAGCATGGCACTGCGGAGGAGGTGGTGGACCCACTCTGTGCACTCTCTCTACTTTGCTAGTATTAGGGAGGTTAAGAGCCTTTGGTATTTCTTGCTCGCAAATAATTGTAAGGTTGTGTAATAGAATAGACTCGGGTAATGCCACCAACCTTAGGTTATTCTGCCGGGAGCGATTTTCAAGATTTGTTTTCTTGGAGTAGGGATTCATGTGTTTTCTGTAATCTTGTATATTCGTCCTCCAATGTGTTTATCCTCTCCTCCACCACGTTTAGGCATCGGCCATGTTCTGCTATTTCCTGATGCGAGTTTAAAAGTGATTCCGACACGGTAGTCGCTAGAGATTCTTGCAGGTCGGGAAGTATTCTAGCTGCAACCTCAAGTGCTAGCCATTTATAATCGACCTTAAGCCCATCATTGAAATCATCGCCATCAGCAAAGTCCTTCTCGGGTGGTAGTGGTGAAGTTTCTTCACGGTCGAGCGGAGGGGGGGAATGCGGGATCCTCTATATTGGTTGATAGTGAGACTGGTCTCGTTGCCCTTTGCTGACTCTTTTGCCATGTTTTGCTCCCCATATTCACTATATACCGGTCCATAGGACTCGGAGGTGGTATGTATTTTCGGTGGTCCCAGTTCTTGATTAGTTTCAAGGCTGGTGTGGCAGGGAGCAAAGGGGATTTAGAGCCTTACGGTGCGGAGCTCTATTCAGCGTGGTCGCTCATGCTGTTGCTAGAACCGGAAGTCTACTGCCATCTTTAATAATCCCCCAGTATGCCCCGGCGCTGCCAGCCTCCAGGTAAGCCTCTTTTGCGAGCTATTCCCCACAAGAGCCATTACATCTTATTATTATTAATTATTATTAAACCGCCATTCATTCCATAGCACTGTACATATGAAAAGGGGTATACATACATAATACAGACAATTGCATTAATCATAAACAAGACGAAGGAGAGAGGGCCCTGCCTGTGAGGGCTTACAATCTACATGGTATGGGAGAAGGACACAATAGGTTAGGGTGAAGTTGGTCATGGTGGTATAGAGGCAGCAGGGTCACTGGTTGTAGGCTTGTCTGAAGAGGTGGGTTTTCAGGTTTCTTTTGAAGGATTCCACTGTAGGTGAGAGTCTGATATGTTGGGGTAGCAAGTTCCAGAGTGTGGGGGATGCACAGGAGAAATCTTGGAGGCGATTGTGGGAAGAGGTGATAAGAGGAGAGGAGAGAAGGCGGTCTTGTGAGGATCGGAGATTGCGTGTGGGGATGTATCGGGAGAGTAGCTCAGAGATGTAGGGAGGGGACAGGTTGTGGACGGCCTTGTATGTATTTGTTAGTATTTTAAACTGAATTCGCTGGGCAATAGGGAGCCAGTGAAGGGATTTGCAGAGGGGAGAGGCAATGGAGTAACAGAGTGGGAGGTGGATTAGTCGGGCAGCAGAGTTGAGGATAGATTGGAGGGGTGCAAGAGTGCTAGATAGAAGGCCACAGAGGAGGATGTTGCAGTAGTCTAGGCGGGAGATGATGGGGGCGTGTACAAGCATTTTCGCAAACTCAAAGTTGAGGAAAGCGCAGATGCGGGAGATGTTTTTGAGTTGGAGGCGGCAGGTGGTAGAAAGGGCTCGGATGTGCGGTCGGAAGGAGAGGGCAGAATCCAAGGTCACTCCAAGGCAGCAGACTTGGTTGACTGGGGAGAGTGTGCAGCCATTGATCGTGATAGATAGGTCTGTTGGGGTGGTTAAGCAAGATGGGGGAAAGATGATGAACTCTGTTTTATCCCTGTTAAGTTTTAGAAAGTGAGAGGAGGAGGATATGGAAGATAGGCATTGTGGGATTCTGGATAGTAAGGTGGTGATGTCTGGACCAGAGAGGTAGATTTGTGTGTCGTCAGCATAAGAATGATACTGAAAGCCATGGGACTCTATGAGATGTCCCAGGCAAAAAGTGTAGATAGAGAAGAGCAGGGGTCCTAGGACAGAGCCTTGCGGGACACCAACAGAGAGGGAATGAGACAAGGAGGTGGTGCGAGAGTGGGAGATGCTAAACATCCGGTCTGTGAGGTATGATGTGATCCAGGAGAGGTCCAGGTCAGTGATGCCAAGAGATGAGAGAGTTTGCAAGAGATGGGAGTGGTCTACAGTGTCAAAGGCAGAGGACAGGTCAAGGTGAAGGAGGACAGAGTAATGTTTTTTGGTTTTGGCTGTTTATAGGTCATTGGTGACTTTGGTAAGGGCAGTCTCAGTCGATTGGTGGGGTCAGAAGCCAGATTGTAGGCGGTCAAAGAGGGAGCAGGAGGAGAGGTGAGAGGATAGTTCAGAATGGACATGTTGTTCAATTAGCTTTGAGGCATACGGAAGAAGTGATATGGGGCGATAACTGGACAAAGAAGATGGGTCAAGTGAAGGCTTTTCTTTTCTTATGTCGTGTACTTAGTGTCTGCTAACTGGATTTTAACCAGTTATACCACCTTTACTATATTTATGAGGTCTTCTCTGTTCTTTTATACCTCCAGTGAAATTGGAATACCTGTTTGGCCAGTACAGGCTCCTATATAGGACCACTCTTTGTATACCTAATCATATTGGAGAAAATCATGATGAACTTGGAGACCTAATTTTTTCATTATTTTGTTATAATTTGCCTAACGTCACTATACTTTGTTTAGTATCGCTACGGTTTATTTAATACTGCTACTTATGTTTAATCTCCCTAATACTATATATGTATACATGTATAATATTATCTTCACACATCACTATGTTATAATTGCCTATATTTAATTGTCCTTTTATCTGTATGTATTTCAGTACTGATGAAGGCCGTGTGGCTGAAAACGTTTATATAAATACCAATGTACTGGAAAACCCACCATAATAAATTGACACAATACGTTAAGCAACACAGTGGTATACAGGAGTCATTTTATTTATTGATTTTGGCTTGGGAACCATCTCATGACATCCATGAAACCCTGCATTAAGGTGCCATCTAATCTCCATTAAATTCAATGTATGATGATGTCCCAACTTGGAAGATTCCGCTGTGCTCACAGTTATGCCATCAATGTCAGATAGGTTCAGGCCTCATCATTGGAACCCACGTCTATCTTCTGAACGGGTCGCCTGAAGTGAACAGAAAGCAGCCGAATATGTGTGGCCCCTCTCTGTTTACCACTATAGAAGTTCCGAAAATAGCGAAATGCTGTCTCTGCTGTTTCCGGCAGTTCCATAATGGTGAATGGAGAGGTGGGTGTGCTTGCTCAGTGGGCTCTCCATTCACTGCTATGGGACTTCCAAAAATAGCTTGCTTGACTATTTTTGTAACACCAATAATGATGAATGTGCGGTGTAATCTCCTTCGCTTCGGGGGTCCTGTTCTCAAGATAGGAGCAGATACCAGTGTTCGCAGCTTTCGCAAGAATCTAAGCATGCAAACCGTTAATTATTTTTTAAAATATACAAAAAATAAAAATACATTTTATTTATAATGAATAAAAATGTATAAAATATAAAAAGCATTAAAATAGTTTATTAAAAAATCAGATCAGAATAAAAAGTAAAAATGACTTGCAGAGACCATTTATACCACATGTGGTAAAAAAAAAAACAAGTGGGATTTTATTTTTCCCAATGCTTTAAAGATGTGCCCAATTAAAAAGAAAAAAACTTCACCTGTTCACAATCTCTGGCCATTCCCATGCTGCTGCCCCATTCCTAATCACCTGACTCAGTGGTCACGTGCTAGAATGTCACGTCACTGCAAGTGATTGACCACAGTGGTCATGGGACAGACTAACTTCTGGTCTGGCAGGGACTGAAAACAGCTGGGAACAGGACAGCACAGTGGGAACTGAACTGTGAACAGGTGAGTTTCTTTTTAATTGAGTACAGGTTCAGAGCTTTGGGTTGTAGGGCTCCTAGACTGAGCAACCCCTTTAAATGAATGGTATTTTATGATACATGGCCTTATAGGCAGATGGCTATGACAAACCTAGGGAACGTTTTGTTATTGCCCAGCAATCGCAACAGCCAGTGGGCTGACGAAGGGCTGACCTTAGATGCCATGGCTGCTGCTGACAACTAAAAGTCTCCTTGTAGCTTCAGTTTTAGAATTTTTAAATTTAGCATTTTGTATTTTTTGTATAATTAAAAAATATATATATATATATATATAATTGCATTTTTTTTTAAATATAAAATTATAATAAAAAAATAATTAAAAGCTTGCACACAAATTCTTGTGAAATCTGCATCACGCACACTTGTTCTGGACATTGCACTACAGAATTGCACTTGACTATGTAAAGTACTTTAACTGCTGTACTTTTTGATAATTGATTTGAGTTTTATTAACGTACATAGTAATTCAGATTCGGCTAAATTCAAAAATGAAAGCATGACTTTGCTTTTGCCTGGACTGTAAAGAATATTTTCTGCAAAAAAAACGATTTTGGCATACTGACATCGAGCGAGGCGTAAAAAAGAGAGTTTAGCTGCATAAAGGATAGATACGGTATACAGTTGCAAGAAAAAGTATGTGAACCCTTTGGAATGATATGGGTTTCTGCACAAATTGGTCATAAAAAGTGATCTGATCTTCATCTAAGTCACAACAATAGACAATCACAGTCTGCTTAAACTAATAACACACAAAGAATTAAATGTCACCATGTTTTTATTGAACACACCATGTAAACATTCACAGTGAAGGTAGAAAAAGTATGTGAACCCCTAGACTAATGACATCTCCAAGAGCTAATTGGAGTGAGGTGTAATTCAACTGGAGTCTAATCAATGAGATGAGATTGGAGGTGTTGGTTACAGCTGCCCTGCCCTATAAAAAACACACACCAGTTCTGGGTTTGCTTTTCACAAGAAGCATTGCCTGATGTGAATGATGCCTCGCACAAAAGAGCTCTCAGAAGACCTACGATTAATAATTGTTGACTTGACTAAAGCTGCAAATTGTCTATAAATGGAGAAAGTTCAGCACTTCTGCTACTCTCCCTAGGAGTGGCCGTCCTGTAAAGATGACTGCAAGAGCACAGCGCAGACTGCTCAATGTCTCTGGCATATGCTAACATCCCTGTTAGCGAATCTATGATACGTAAAACACTAAACAAGAATGGATTTCATGAGAGGATACCACAGAGGAAGCCACTGCTGTCTAAAAAAACACATTGCTGCACGTTTACAGTTTGCACAAGAGCACCTGGATGATCCACAGCAGTACTGGCAAAATATTCTGTGGACAGATCAGACCAAAGTTGAGTTGTTTGGAAGAAACACACAACAGTATGTGTGGAGAAAAAGAGGCACAGCACACCAATATCAAAACCTCATCCCATCTGTGAAGTATGGTGGTGGGGGCATCATGGTTTGGGGCTGCTTTGCTGCATCAGGGCCTGGACCGATTGCTATCATCGAAGGAAAAATGAATTCCCAAGTTTATCAAGACATTTTGCAGGAGAACTTAAGGCCATCTGTCCACCAGCTGAAGCTCAACAGAAGATGGGTGTTGCAACAGGACAACGACCCAAAGCATAGAAGTAAATCAACAACAGAATAGCTTAAACAGAAGAAAATACGCCTTCTGGAGTGGCCCAGTCAGAGTCCTGACCTCAACCCGATTGAGATGCTGTGGCATGACCTCAAGAAAGCAATTCACACCAGACATCCCAAGAATATTGCTGAACTGAAACAGTTCTGTAAAGAGGAATGGTCAAGAATCACTCCTGACCGTTGTGCACATATGATTAGCAACTACAGGAAATGTTTGGTTGAAGTTATTGCTGCCAAAGGAGGTTCAACCAGTTATTAAATCCAAGGGTTCACATACTTTTTCCACCTGCTCTGTGAATGTTTACATGGTGTGTTCAATAAAAACATGGTAACATTTAATTCTTTGTGTGTTATTAGTTTAAGCAGACTGTGATTGTCTATTGTTGTGACTTAGATGAAGATCAGATCACATTTTATGTCCAATTTGTGCAGAAATCCATATAATTTGAAAGGGTTCACATACTTTTTCTTGCAACTGTATACACTGTTCACAGTGACACGGCATACAGGAAGCTAATGATACATCCCACTTACCATTCATTTGTAGTGCAGTCTGCACAGAAACTGAAATGTTATTAGATTCCTTTATGAATAATTTATTCAGATTTGTGAATAATGAAAACAACCCAAGAGGATTAAAACCTTTTCACACGTCTTTAAAAGTTCTGGAAGTATTTGAAAAATACTGCTCAATCAGATGCACTAGTGCAGGGTGTCTGCAGAATGAAATAGCAGAAATACAGAAAAAATTACAAATCTACAATGAAAAGCCTGAATATTGAGTGTCTGCCGATAACTGCAAAACCCGTCTTTCCTATCACATTCCAGAAAACTAAGATATGGGGACTTTCGCACAAACCACATAATAGATGCATTTCTTGTCTTTACTGTTGACCAAAGTCTTCCTTCCATCAAAGGAACAGCTAATGCAGGGGTCCAGCATGATGACCCCCTACCAAATAACTTCCAAAATCTTTATTTCTTGGAAGCAATATGGGGAAGAAATAGGGAATTGGGGGCCAACTGCAGTCACACCTGAATTTTCAGGGATTCAGCTGCTTTAAATAAATAAATAAAAATACTGATTTAATACATCTAAAATAAAAAAGAACTTATATTTACAAATAGTCCTAATAAAAAATTACAGAGATCCCCTGCTGTCCCCTACTAGGTTGCAGTTGAAGCTTTGGCTGCCATAACAATAGTCGTGCTGTCCTGAACCACTATCAAGAAGTATACAAAGACAATATCACATAATGTTAAAATGACAACTAGAGTTGAGCGGACACCTGGATGTTCGGGTTCGACGGGTTCGGCCGAACTTCACAAAAAAGTTTGAGTTTGGGACCCGAACTTGACCCGAATTTCACCCCGTACCCGAACCCCATTGAAGTCAATGGGGACCCGAACTTTTGAGCACTAAAATGGCTCTAAAAATGTCATGGAAAGGGCTAGAGGGCTGCAAATGGCATCAAAATGTGGTTAAGAGCATGGCAAGTGCTCTGCATACAAATGTGGATTGGGAAATTACTTAAAATAATAATCTTGATCTAGGAGGACGAGGTCCATATGTAGTAGGAGGTTGAGGATGCGGTGGATGTGGCGGTGTAGGTGGAAGCAACAGTGGAGGAGGTAGGCTACACTGGTTTTTTGTTTTAAATTTGTTTATTTTATTTTTTAAATTAGGGTACACCCCAAAACATTGGGAAATATAACCTGTGATAGCCCCTTCCAGCCGTGCTAAACAAACATTCAGACAATACACTGGCTGCAGGGCAGGCCAGCACCTCCAAGGTGTAAAGGGCAAGCTCAGGCCATGTGCCCAATTTGGAGACCCAGAAGTTGAAGGGGGCAGAACCATCAGTCAGTACGTGGTGGCGTGTGCACATATGCTGCTCCCACCATGTCGCACGTCCCCGTGATGTCCACGATCCAATTGGATATCTGCTCTATCAACTTTCGATGTTCTTTTCTGCGCCTATCATGTTGATCACGGTTAGCAGCGAATCAGGGTTCAACGCCGGAGAGGGAGCGTGAGAAAGGGATACCACATCCAAGGGAGGTTAATTGTTTGAAATTAAATATGATCGAGCGGAAAAGTGGGACAAATTATTGAAGCGCAAAATGTGGGACAAGTTGTTAAAGTTTAAACATTGAATGAAAGGAGGGGGCGCGTGTCAATTGAAGAATTTTAGAAATTTAATTCCCTGTCACCTATGCAGAGCAGGGGTTTGTATATGGCAAAATGGTAAAATGTCACCTGACAATGTAACAGACGATTTTTTGAAATTTATGTCCCTGTCAGCTATGCAGAGCAGGGGTTTAATCACGGCAAAAATGGTCAAATGTCACCCAAGAATGTAACAGACAAATTAGTGAAATGTGTTTACCTGTCTATTAGGTATAGCAGGGGTTTATCACAGCCAAAAATTGGTGAATTTCACCCGAAAATGTAACAGACAAAATATAGAATTTTTTTTAACTGTCTAATAGGTATAGCAGGGATATATCACAGCCAAAAATTTATGAATTTTACCCGAATATGTAACAGACAAATTAGTGAAATATTTGTACCTGTCTCCTAGGTATAGCAGTGGTATATCACAGCCAAGAATCTGTGAATTTCACCCGAAAATGTAACAGACAAATTTGTGAAATTTGTTTACCTGCCTACTAGGTAGAGCAGGGGTATATCACACCCCAAAATTGTTTAATTTCACCCGAATATGTAACAGACAAATTAATGAATTTTTTTTTACCTGTCTACTAGGTATAGCAGTGGTATATCACACCCAAAAATTGGTGAATTTCACCCAAAAATGTAACAGACAAATTAGTGATTTTTTTTTACCTGTCTACTAGGTAAAGCAGGGGTATATCACACCCAAAAATTTGTGAATTTCACCCGAAAATGTAACAGACAAATTAGTGAAATGACATAAAATAAAATACGTACAAATTAAAAAAATTATCTTGATTTTTGAGGTGGAGGTCCATATGAAGTAGGAGTTTGAGGAGGCGGTGGACGTAGTGGTGTAGGTGGAAGCGGCGGTGGAGGAGGACGAGGTAGCCAACACTGGTTTTTGGTTTTAATTATTTTTATTTTTTATTAGGGTACACTCCATAAGAGTGTGAAATATCCAAAATACAACAATGAGCAATTGCGCTGTAGTATAACAATGTCTGGGTAAGGCCGGTATACATGTCTATTCTGCACAAGGTACGGACAAGTCCTGTGGGATCCATGCCTGGTTCATTTTAATGAACATGAGCTTGTCCACATTGGCTGTGGACAGGCGGCTGCGCTTGTCTGTGATTACCCCCCCCCCCTGCCGTGCTAGGCACACGTTCAGACAATACACTGGCTGCAGGGAAGGCCAGCACCTCCAAGACGTAAAGGGCAAGCTCAGACCATGTGCCCAATTTGGAGACCCAGAAGTTGAAGGGGGCAGACCCGTCATTCAGTACGTGTAGGCGTGTGAACACATACTGCTCCACCATGTTGCTGAAATGCTGCCTCCTGCTAAGACGTTCCATATCAGCTGGTGGTGCTGGTTGTTGTGGCGTGCTGACAAAGATTTTCCACATTTCAGCCATGCTAACCCTGCCTTCTGAGGTGCTGGCGGTGCCCCAGCTGCATTGGCGACCTCTTCCTCTGCCTTCGCTTTGTGCTTCCACTGTGCCCCCGCTGTCAGGTGGGAATGCCACCAGCAGCGGATCTACCAGCGTGCGCTTGTACTCGCGCATCTTACGATCACGCTCTAGTGACGGAATTAAGGACGGTACGTTGTCCTTGTAGCGGGGATCCAGCAGCGTGGCCACCCATTAATCAGCACAAGTTAGAATGTGGGCAACTCGGCAGTCGTTGCGGAGACACTGCAGCATGTAATTTCTTATGTGTGCCAGAATGCCAGGAGGCAACGAAAAGCTGTCCTCTGTAGGAGGTGTATCATCTGTGTCCTCTGTATTCCCCCAACCAGTGATGGCCATGTGCTGGTTTGGGTGCCACCCTGCTGTGAACACGGTTCCTCCTCCTCCATCTCCTCCTCCTTATCCTCCACCTCATCATCCTCCAGAACTGTGCCCTGGCTGGACAATTGTGTACCTGGCGTTTGTGGGTGCAGGAACCCCCCCCTGGAGCCACTTGTGAATGACTGGCCGGAAACCCTATGAAATAATCCCTCTTCCTCCTCCTCCTTCTGTTCCACATCCTCTTCCATCATCGCCAGAAGCGTTTTTTTCAAGGAGATATAGAAGTGGGATAGTAACGCTGAGAATGGCGTTATCGGCACTGGCCATGTTGGTGGAGTACTCGAAACAGCGCAACAAGGAACACAGGTCTCGCATGGAGGCCCAGTCATTGGTGGTGAAGTGGTGCTGTTACGCAGAGTGACTCACCCGTGCGTGCTGCAGCTGAAACTCCACTATCGCCTGCTGCTGCTCGCACAGTCTGGCCAGCATGTGCAAGGTGGAGTTCCACCTTGTGGGCACGTCGCATATGAGGCTGTGAGCTGGAAGGCCGAAGTTACGCTGCAGAGCTGACAGGCGAGGAGCAGCAGGGTGAGAACGCCAAAAGCGCGCACAGACAGCCCGCACTTTATGCAGGAGCACCCCTGCACCACCAAATTTAGCACATGCGCCAGGCAAGGGATGTGCGTCAAACCGGCTAGTCCCGGAGCTGCTACGAGATTTCGCCCATTATCGCAAAACCACCAGGCCGGGCTTGAGGCTCACTGGCACCAACCACTTATTGGTCTGTTGTTCAAGGCCTGTCCACGTTTACCCCTGGCTGTGCTGAAGTTGGTGGTGAAGGTGTTACGCTGACCGGATGAGGAGCCTGTAGAGGATGAGGAAGCGGAGTAGGAGGAGGAAGCAACCGGAAGCAAAGAGAAGTGCCCTGCCAAACTGCTATCCGCCTCAGGCCCAGCCGCCACTGCATTTACCCAGTGTGCTGTTATGGAGATATAACGTCCCTGACCGTGCTTACTGGTCCACGTATCCATAGTTAGGTGGACCTTGCCACAGATCGCGTTGCGCAGTGCACACCTGATTTTGTCCTTCACTTGGTTGTGCAGGAAAGGGATGGCACGCCTGGAAAAGTAGTGGCTGCTGGGCACGATGTACTGTGGGACAGTCACCGCCATAAGGCTTTTAAAACTCTCCGTCTCCACCAGACGGAATGACATAATTTCAAAAGCCAGTAATTTTGAAATGCTGGCATTCAGGGCCAGGGATCACAGGTGGGTAGGGGGGTACTTCCTCTTCTTCTCCAGTGTTTGGGAGATGGAGAGCTGAATGCTTCCGTGGGACATTGTGGAGATGCTTGGAGACCCAGGTGGTGGTGTTGCTGGTAGATTCTCTGTTTGTGGGGTGGCAGGTGGCACTGTCACTCCAGAGGTGGATGAAGAGGCCGAGACTGCAGCAGAAGAGGAAGCAGGAGGAGCCAGAGACCTTTCTTGGTTTTTGAAGTGTCTACTCCACTGCAGCTCGTGCTTTGCACTTAGATGCCTGGTCATGCAGGTTGTGCTCAGGTTGAGAACATTTATGCCTTGCTTCAGGCTCTGATTGCACAGCATGCAAACCACTTGTGTCTTGTCGTCAGCACATTGTCTGAAGAACTGCCACGCCAGGGAACTCCTTGGAGCTGTCTTTGGTGTGCTCGTCCCTTGCTGCGGTGGGCAGTAGCAGGCGTACTGTCTAGGGTACGGCCGCTCCGCTTTTGCACCCTACTCCCTCTTCTGCTGTGCTGGTGGCTCTGTGCAACCACCACCTCTTCCTCCGAACTACACAGGTCACTCGCATTACCTTGATTCCATGTAGGGTCGAGGACCTAATCATCCTCCACATCATCTTCCACCCAGTCTTCACCCCTGCCCTCCTTGTCGGTCGGCACACTGCAGAAAGCCACAGCAGTTGGCATCTGTGTTTCGTCATCATCCGAGATGTGCTGCGGTGGTCCTCCCATGTACTCATCTTAAAACATAAAGGGCTGGGCATCGGTGCACTCAATCTCTTCCACTTCTGGGGCAGGGCTAGGTGGATGGCCCTGGGAAACCCTGATAGCAGAGTCATCAAAAAGCAGAAAAAAATGCTGCATGACTTGGGGCTCAGAATGCTTGGCTGATTTGCAAGGGGGTGAGGTGAAAGACTGATAGACATCGGCTGCAGGTGCCAACTCTGATCTTTCAGCAGGAGACTGGGTGGGAGACAATGTAAAGGAACTGGAGGCACTGTCAGCAACCCAATCTACTATCGCCTGTACTTGTTCTGGCCTCACCATTCGTAGAGCCGCATTAGGCCCGACCAAATAACGCTGAAGGTTCTGTCGCCTACTCGCACCTGAAGAAGGTGTTTCACTTGTGCCTGTAGCCACATCCTCTCCCTGCAAAAGGTAGCTCCACCAGCAGCACCACGACTGGGGCCACGTCCCTTGTTTGACGCTCTCCTCATATTTCTCAAATTTAGGATCTTGCCCAAAATGGGTGTTTTTTTTATAACAGAATAGAATAACAGTATCTAACGCATGTATTTCACACTGACAGATGCATCAAAGGCTGCAATATTAAGTACTTTTCCCAAAATGGGTGTTTTTTTGATGACAGAATAGAACAGCAGTATCTAACGCGTGTATCTCACACTGACAGATCCAGATAAGGCCACAAATTAAGTATTTTGCCTAAAATGGGTGTTTTTAATAACAGAATAGAACAGCAGTATCTAACGCGTGTATCTCACACTGACAGATGCATCAAAGGCTGCAATATTAAGTACTTTGCCCAAAATGGGTGTTTTTTTGATAACAGAATAGACCAGCAGTATCTAATGAGTGTATCTCACACTGACAGATACAGATAAGGCCACAAATTAAGTATTTTGCCTAAAATGGGTGTTTTTTCAATAACAGAATAGAACAGCAGTATCTAACACGTGTATCTCACACTGACAGATGCAGCAAAGGCTGCAATATTAAGTACTTTGCCCAAAATGTTTGTTTTTTTGATAACAGAAAAGAACAGAAGTATCTAACGCGTGTATCTCACACTGACAGATGCAGCAAAGCCTGCAATATTAAGTATAACTGCAGTATCTAACGCGTTTATCTCACACTGACAGATGTAGCAAAGGCCACATATTTAGTTTTTTGCCCAAAATGGGTGTTTTTTTTAATAACAGAATATAACAGAAGTATCTAACTTGTGTATCTCACACTGACAGATGCAGACAAGGCCACAAATTAAGTATTTTGTCTAAAATGGGTGTTTTTTCAATAACAGAATAGAACAGCAGTATCTAACGCGTGTATCTCACACTGACAGATGCAGCAAAGCCTGCAATATTAAGTATAACAGCAGTATCTAACGCGTGTATCTCACACTGACAGATGCAGCAAAGGCCGCACATTTAGTTTTTTGCCCAAAATGGGTGTTTTTTTAATACCAGAATAGAACAGCAGTATCTAACTCGTGTATCTCACACTGACAGATGCAGCAAAGGCCGCAGATTTCGTTTTTTGCCAAAAATTGGTGTTTTTTTTATAACAGAATATAACAGCAGTATCTAACCTGTGTATCTCACACTGACAAATGCAGCAAAGGCTGCAAATTTATTTTTTTGCCCAAAATGTGTGTTTTTTTATAACAGAATAGAACACCAGTATCTAATGTGTGTATCTCACACTGACAGATGCAGCAAAGGCTGCAAATTTAGTTTTTTGCCCAAAATGGGTGTTTTTTTAATAACAGAATAGAACACCGGTATCTAATGCGTGCATTTCACACTGACAGATGCAGCAAAGGCCGCAGATTGATTATTTTGCCAAAATGGGTGTTTTTTTTAATAACAGAATAGAACTCCAGTATCTAACGCGTGTATCTCACACTGACAGATGAAGCATAGGCCACTGATGTAGGGTATTGCCAAAAATGGTTGTTTTATTAAACCCAGAATATTATTGCAGTATTTCAAGCTTGTATGTCACACTAACAAATGCAGTATAGGCCCCAAATGTAGGGGACTGTAAAAAATGGGTGTTTTTTTAAACCCAGAATACCAAAATGGGTGTTTTTTTAATAACAGAATAGAACACCAGTATTTAACGCGTGTATCCCACACTGACAGAGGAATAAAAAACGAAACACAACTGTGGGTGTCAGTAGCCAATTAAATATGCACACAGTGGTGCGGCCTATAGAAATAGACTTCCCAACATTCTAATATAACTAGACAAGCTTTTAAATGCAAGGAAAAAACAGAGAAACTAAAGCTCATAGACGTCCAGTAGTGAAAAATTTTATACTTTATTAATTACACAAATCAGTGAATGATAAAATACCGTAAAACAGGGGGAATAGGGAGCACAAACACCATCCCAGCACTACAGGGTTGGCAAGAGAAATGACAGCAGTAATAAGCATTAAAATGATTAACACGAGTCCCAGTGTAAGGACATGGCAATTACCAAGATGATATAACTATGGTGGGTAGTGACCGGGGGGTATTCCACACAAAGAGGCCCGCAACCGAGGCAGTTGTGCGGACCCGCTGGACCTATATAACAGTAAGCCAAGAAAGAGGGTATAAATGATGTGGACTCACCAAAGAATGACAGCGACCTGGATGCCTGGGATGGCGTTACCTCGACGCGCGTTTCGGCGTACCTTCGTCAGTTTTTTTTTTATAACAGAATAGAACACCAGTATCTAACGTGTGTATCTCACACTGACAGATGAAGCATAGGCCACTGAGGTAGGGTATTGCCAAAAATGGGTGATTTTTTTAACCCAGAAAATTATTGAAGTACTTCTATTTCACACTGACAAATGCTGCAAAGGCACCAGATGTAGGATATTGCCAAAAATTGGTGTTTTTTAAAACCCAGATTATTATTGCAATATTTCTAGCTTGTATGTCACACTACCAAATGCAGCATAGGCTGAAAAATTACCCCAAAATTGCCCAAAATGGGTGTTTTTTAAATAGCAGAATAAACACCAGTAGCTAACGCATGTATCTCACACTGACAGATGCAGCAAAGGCTGCAAATTCTGTTTTTTGTTTTTATTTTACACTAAAAAATGCAGCATAGGCCCCAGATGTAGGGTATTGAAAAAAATTGGTGTTTTTTTAAACCCAGATTATTATTGCAGTATTTCAAGCTTGGATTTGAATGTCACAAAAGCACATATGCTGTACTAGTGCACTGAGCTTGCATAAAATGTCTGCCGCCGCCCACCTAACTTACAGACGGATAAAAGTTATTTTTCTGTGTCACTGGGCTCAGGGCAGGGTAAAAAGATTAAGCACTTCTGATTAAAGATTCTTTCCTATTTTCTCTCACACAGCAGCAGCATCCTTTCCCTACACTAAGCACAGCAGAGTGACGTGCAGCGCTACGTGACTCCAGCTTATATAGAGGCTGGGTCACATGCTGCACTGGCCAATCACAGCCATGCCATTAGTAGGCATGACTGTGATGGCTTTTAAGGGCACAGAGTTAAACGCTTGTTGATTGGCTGCTCTGCAGCCTTTCAAAAAGCGCCATCAAATAGCCGAACACCGAACCCAAACTTTTACTGAAAAGTTCGGATCCGGGGTCCAAAAATCCCAAAGTTCGGTATGAACCGGAACTTTACAGTTCGGGTTCACTCAACCCTAATGACGTCTACTCCCCTGCAGGATAAAATGATGACTCCCCTGCAGGATGCTAACAGGACACCAGTGATGATGGGGCTTGGATAAAGTTAAAGGCTATGTACACCTTCGGAGGCAATTTTTTTATGATTGCATGTTACTCATTTTTGGCTAAAAATCATATTTTCAATTGGCCTTTATTTAAAAATATTGAGCTGTTCTGTCAAAGAAAGGGTTAACTGTTTTTCTAGCACTTTCACTTTGTGCCATCATCTAATAAACTTTATCTCTAAATTACTAAGAGGTCATAAACACTTATTTAAGTCACATTGTTATCAGTAAGATAAGACCTGAGCTATAATGAGTGTTTATAATCTCAGAGATAAGGAGCCATCAGCTCCCCAAATGACGGAAAAGACAGAAAATCCAAATGGTGCTTCTAGAGCGTGTCAGCTCTGTACAGAAAAAATAATGCCATATTTTTTATAAATATAGTACAAAACAATAATTAAAAAAATTGCTCCCAAAGGTGTACATAGCCTTTAAGATGTAAAATTACCTCAGGTTCATGTATCACAGGTTCCATGATGCATCCTTTCTAACTGCCAGTTTAGCATTTTCACCACTGTGGGAGAAGCTTAAAGAGGTTGTCTCACTCTGCATTTATCATGTAGAGAAAGTTAATATAAGCCACTTACTAATATATGTGAGTGTCTCTATTGCTTCCTTTGCTGGCTGGATTCATTTTTCATCACATTATACACGGCTCAATTCCAGGGGTTACGACTAGTGTTGATCGAGCACCAAAGTGCTAGTGTGCTCTGGCCGATCACATCGGTATGCTCGTGTGCTCTACTGAGCACCCAAGCACAATGGAAGTCAATAGGAGAACCCCAGGTACCCCCTGCTCGGAAGAAAAGTCTGGTTCACAAAAAAAGGTTAGAAATTGATGGAAACCGCATCAAAATGGTTTGGAAGCAGCATTAAGAGGATGGCTGGATGCATCTTGAACTCCTATTATCTATGACATACAATAGACAACCACACAAAGGCTATATGCCAAAAGCCAGGTATGTGAAAGCTAACAATCTATTCATGAGACAGATAACAGTCAGCATACCTTAAAATGGCAGCCTTGTGCACTATGAGACATTCCAAATCAGCTCTCATCTGACTGAGAGCCAGTAAGACTTGCACACCTAGATCAAAATCATTAGGATGACAAAAAGTTTTCTGATTGTCCTAACATAATATTCAATAACTTTTCTATACAGTTTTGTCATGTAAAAACTCATTTGAATAAAGATGGGCATATAGGAAAGACATGCAAATGAGCAGAATCTGCCTTGTTTTTCAGCTAAAAAACCATTTGCTTTGAAAATTTGCGATCTACACTACTCATGAACAGCACCATCTATTGGATTCATAGTCTTATCACAAGACTAATAGTCTTGTCATGCGACTATGAAACCAATACATGGTGCTGTTCATGACTCATGAACAGCGCCATCTATTGGTTTCATAGTCTTATGACAAGACTATGAATCCAATAAATGATGCTGTTCATGGGTAGTGTAGATCGTGAATATTCTAATTGTGAATTTTCTATACAAAAGGCTGAATGCTACACGGTGTGTGGACTCTGTTGAGCAGGGTGCCCCACTTACTAGCGCCCCAACAAGATGAACAGCACCATCTATTAGTTTCATAGTCTTATGACAAGACTAATAATCTTGTCATAAGACTCATTGTCTAATAGTCTTGTCATAAGACTCATTGTCTAATAGTCTTGTCATAAGACTATGAAATCAATAGATGTGGTGTTCATGAGTAGTATAGATCGCAAATTTTCCATGCAAATGTTTTTTCAGCTGAAAAACAAGGTCGATTCTGCTCATTTGCATGTCTTACCCATATGCCCATGTTTATGAGTTTTTACATGACAAAACTGTATAGAAAGGTTATTGAATATTATATTAGGACAATCAGAAAACGTTTTGTCACCCTAAAGATAGATCTAGGTGAACAGGTCCACCCAAGCCATCCAACAGATGTGAAGCAACTTTGAGGCTTATTGGCTCTCAGTCAGATGAGAGCTGTTTGGAATGTCTCATTATAGGGTATGCAGACTATTAGCTGTCTCATGGATAGATTGTTGGGTTCCACATACCTGGCTTTTGGCATATAGCCTTTGTGTGGTTGTCTATTGTATGTCATAGATAATAGCAGCTCAAGACGCATCTAGCTATCCTCTTAATTCTGTTTCCAAACCATTTTGATGGGGTTTCCATCAATTTCTAACCTTTTTTTGTGAACCAGACACCCTCTCTTCTTTAGAGCAGGGGGTGTTTGGTTTGATGCTCGGGTCTCCCATTGACTTTTATTGTATTAATTTATACTTGAGCACCCACAGTATTCGGCTGAGCACTGCAATGTGCCGAGCACAGCGATGCTCGAGCCGAGCAGCAGTTCGGTCGAGCATGCTTGATCAACACTAGTTACGACCACCCTGCAATCCTATAGTGTGCAAGCATGACCACCACTGCTGGATTGCAGGGTGGTCATAACCCCTGGAAACGAGCAGTGTATAATGGGATGGAAAAAAAAAAATCAAGCCAGCGAAGGAAGCAATATGGACAATAAAAAACATTGGTAAGTGCCTTGTATTACCTTTATCTACATCATAAATGCCATTTGCTGAAATGAGACAACCCCTTTAATTGTGTGCATCGCCAATGAACATCTATGTACTGAAAGGTACTCAGTTACTAGCCTTTGAGTCATAGGGCCCTGGAGATAACAGCCACTTGATGCTACAATGTGTAAAATATGCAGAAACCGGAAATAAAAGTGAGCAGAAAGCCTGGAAAATGTAAAAAGTTGGGAAGACATATGAATATAAAGTGATGGCTGATTTTTCATTTTTGACTGGAGTGGTCCTTTAATGTTAAGACTCCAATAAGTGAGCAAAAGAATAAATGGAAATTGGCCCAAAAGAACTTCACATAAAACGGATTCAGTTAAAAAAAAAATAAGTTAAACCCTCCAAAGACTCCTCCAAGCTTTATAGCTGGAAATTGTTAAATCAGTGTTCTGTGCGAGTCCATGGATCCACAATTTTAAGAAAATGAACTCTCTTGAGTGGGTTAAAAGAAAAAGAATGACAAAAGAAACAGATATAAAATTACCAAAATTCAGTGATTTTTGAGAACTGTGTGATGTACTCAAGACCTAGTGAGATAAGGTTCAATCATATGCATGAAATGGAATATAGTTATCTAGAAGTACTTTTACTTCAAGAAGTGGAGGGAATCGGAGGGGAGAAATTATTCAGACAATGAAACTTTCCCTCAGCACAGGACTTAAATCAGTGGAAAGCTAGTAGACCAAATAATAGCCTGCAATGTACAAAATTCCGCAAGCAACTTAACCCCTATGTACCTACAGGAATGGCCTTCTGACACTGTCCTCACTGATGTTTGTATAGTGAATAAGGATTTATATGGGATAAGGAATAATATGGCAAGAAAAAGGCCATATGAAGCACACGGGAGTTCTTTTTTGTTCTACCGATTGCAATATCACAAGTTTCTAAAGATGTAAAAACTTTGGGCAATATAGACCATAGTAGCCTCATGACTTCTCTTCATAAGGGAACCAGGACAATTACGATCGATACATTTTCAAACTGATCCTGATGATTGCAGTTAAGTTATAATAGGGTCCTCCAGGTAATCATGTTTCCAGCTTGACTCACCTTCTCAAACAAGACAACCATTGTGCAGGTCCATCACTGAACAGGATAGTCATTGAGGGAAGTTCCTGAGCAAGGCTAACCATTGAGTAGGACAGTCATTAAGCATATCGCTCATGAACCAGCATAGTCACTGAGCAGAAGCATAAGAGCTCATTCAAACAAACATAAGGGTCCGTGCTGCGGACTGCAAATAGTAGTCCGCAATATATGGGCACTGGCTTTATGCACTTCCAATCTGCAAAAAGATTGGACATGTCCTATCTTTTACCGTATCTTGGGGACCCATTCAAGTCAAGGAGTACATATGGTCAGTGGCAATATGCTGAGGGCCCGCCGTTTGTGCTCCACAATATGGGCATGGGGCTCTTGCGTTTGTCTGAATGAGCTCTAACCTCTAGCTTTGGGGCCCCAATGCAAAATCATTAATAGGGATCCCACGTATCAGGATTCATTTATGCTACTGGTCTCCTTATATGGTAAACAGAGACTTTATAGGCCCCCTCAGGCTCCCGGGCAAAGGTGCAACAGTTAATGAGCAGGTCAGACATTGAGCAGGTCAGTCAAGAAGCAGGTCAGTCGTGAAGCAGGAAAATCATGGAGCAGGTCATTCATAAAGCTGGTCGGGCATGAAGCAAGGCCGTCATGGAGAAGGCTTACTAAAAAGCAGGGAAGTCAAGAAACATGGCAGTCATGGAGAAGGACAGCTATGAAGCAGGAAATTAATTGAAAAGGTCAAAACTCATGCTTGTTGGGAAACAACAGCAAAGGCGAAGGGATACAGGCATGCCCACCTTTACTTCAGCTCTCATTTGGTCAGGAACTCTAAATTTCTCATAAAACAACAGTAATTCAATACAATAATTCTCAACATTGTAGCAAAACCAGCTGCCATGCACAACTCTTAGGTGGCTACAGACAGACACATACGGGATAGACATCTTGTGACATAATATCATAAAATCCTGTTGTTTTGTAAAGCGCATCATCTTTTTTTGAATAAATCCTTTTACTAGTGTCAAAGGTTGATAAAAAATATCATAATATAATACAATAAAAATCATACAAAAAACATAGCATGCAACAAAAGGAAAGAGCTCTCGTCAGAGTAAGGTCATATTCAGGAGGTACATAGAAAAGTGTATATTCATTCATGTCAGACATTAATACAGGTCTAAATGTGTTCATAAAGCAATAAATAATAGCTGTTTTGTCCAAATGCTGATGCTTTGGAAAAGAAAAACAAAGATTGGAGGATTAGAATGGGTCCTCCCATCTGAGAAAAGGACACCCGGGGAATGACATCTTATGCTGACCCGAGTAAGGGAAATGGGATGTTGGGATATTCTATAATAGTTCGACAGGTACCATAGTTTTAAAAATTTTGCGTGTTGTCTGGAGGCCAAACTGGCGTAAAGCTGGTCATCTTGTGACACACATATCAATGAGTAACCAGCCAAAAGGAAAGGTAAGGAAGAACACATCTGTACCTCAGATATGCTACAACATGGCCCACGTTGCTGGAGAGAAATTTATTTCTACTTCAAACCTGTTATATTTAGAGAATCCACTAGAGGTAAGGTTCTATTAAACGTCGGTGTGGTAGGTAAGCTTTCCAAATGTACTCTTTTGAGCAAACGTTAAATTCGTGCCTAGTATTTTACACATGCTCTTACCACGTATTAGAGACATTAATGGAAGGAAATGAATATACAAATGAATAATACCTTAATCCCCTCTTGTATGAGATTACGGTTGTCGCTCCATATCCTCTTCAGCCGAATACAGAACTAGTTTTCATGTGAATTATGATATATTCCCTAAACGTACCTAAAAGCTGTGGTGCAGGAAATTTTTATCTTTCTTCTTTTCTCTGGTTCTTTAGCCTGTCAATCACACAACATATCTATCTATCTCCTTGCGCCTGTATTCAGCGCTATCTTGGGATTTTTATAATCCTTGCACCCAGGTCTAGAGGCTATTATTTGCCATTTTAATCAAAAGCATCAAAGGCCTGAGCGCTGCCATCTAAACAAATACGTGAGCCAGTCTGACCTTTCCAATGCGCTAGTCACTGTTTTCTGTATCCAGTCTCAAGTATAAACGCCTAAATCATGCCAAATAGAGTTATACGGCTAATTCACAAGTTCATTCATAGTGGTCTGAACTGAATTACACACTATATTTTATAAAACAATGTGGTATGATAACAAAAAGAAAAACAATACAATAGAAAAAAAGGAATGTCCATGGATTTAAATAAAATCTGATTTGCTGAGCACCTTGTAGTGCTGTTGCCAAAATGTACCTTTTTGTAGCAATTAAAAGTTTTTATTTTTGTCAAATTCCAAGAGAATGAAAGCATATTAACCCCCATAAGGCTACAGCTACACAGCAGTTTTGGGTGCGACACTGCTGGATTTTTCTTGATTCAGGGGTCCCAGTCGCAGCAAACATGCCAATCACTTTGTTACTCCATTCATTTATTTGGCCTCCCCGCTACACTGCAATACTTGGGTACATGACAAATCTGTCTAGCCTTACCCTAAAAGGACAGAAATACAAAAATACTGAAAACACAAATATTATAAAATTATATAATAGTATAATATTTTGTCAAATACTTGACTGTGTATCCTTTCAATACGCACTGGGGCAGAAATACTAATGCAAATTTTTAGACAGTGTAAACCTAGGGGCAAATGTATGAAAAGCTATGTACCATAATATTTTTTTTTTGCAGCGTCTTTGAAGTGAATGGTTCCTTATATGGTCCGCAAAAAAAATAAATGGAAGGGACACGGAAAGAAAATACATTCGTTTGCATGAGCCCTTATCAGTGGAGAATTGATTGAGAAAATTTTAAGTGCCCGCGACATTTCTATGTGGTTTGTGTTATGTCTGGCATTTTGTATTTACTAAGTGGTTGGCAGATGATTTGAGAGCAAAGTAACTTTTTTGCCAGATTTCCAGATTTATCAATTGCAACTTTTAAAAAGTCACAAAAAAAGTTGCAGGTGTTCTCCAGTCCACTGGGGGAGTAGAAAAGGACATCACCTTTACATATGTCTGCTTGGTTTGAAGCCAGTTTGTTTTGCAACCATCTCATGGATACTGTTGATTTCAACTCTTTCTGAAATCTATGTGACTCCATATGAATCTATCTATCTATCTATTGTTTTATCTTTACATGTATGAATTTTTCGGTTTAGCTAGGACTATTTGGTCAAAAGGTGTTAATTGGTTCCAGTTTTTTTCCCAGCATAATGTACTTCTACTTTTACAATCTGACACATCCACCACCCGCAGCAGATAGACCTTACAGGGAAATTTCCCTGTGGGCCGATGCCCAGGGGGCTGTCTGGGCCCTACTCATGGCCGGCCAGTGAAAGTTTTGGGGTATGTATTTTGTGCTGCTGGCAGTATTTTGTGATGGACTGTGGTATTTGGCTCTGTTGGGGTGGTATAATGTGCCACAATATGGTATTGCTGGCCCTGCCTTCCATCAGTTTGAATCCAACTACAAAACTGGGCCATTTTTAGTATTTTTTCAGGGCTACTTTAAGTTCCCAGTCCGCCCCTGTCCACCACCCATAGTTCCAGTTCAGTGTGAACTTCTAGAAACATTCACTAAGAAATGAGGCTAGAACTTCTCTCTAGGGCGTCACAGAGGTGATGATGTGACTGCAGATTCTGTGGCAGAGCCATCCGGATTCCATCTGAGACCCATGAAGGCTGATTGATATTTCTAGCTGATAGGTGCCAAAATGATAGCCAAGCATGTTTATCTTTTCCAAGTAATTGAACATGACAATTTTCCTGCAATTTCCCGATTCCGACGTCTTCTCTCTGGGTCTGATTTCTATCTCACTTATTTCACAAACAATTTTTAAATGAAGTCTTATTTTAATTAACGCATGAAACCACATCATTAGCTACAGTTCATTTATCATCATACAGTCCTTCCTTGTCCTTCACGCTGTATCACCTACTGTATATATTGTCAGTCATTTTCACCAGTAATTTGATTATACCGCACAGGTATATGTTATTTCAACGAGAAATGCCATGTATGAGTTCAGGTGGTAGATGCAGACTTTACATATTGCCAAATTGTTTTCTAGGTTTTACAGTTTTTTGGTAAACTGATAATATAACAAAATATAGAAAGTTTAAAAGGATTGTCCCACCATTAGATGTCATATGAATATTAACCATTTACATGCTGTTGAAAAAATGATCCAGTGAAGAGATATGACATTTACTTACATAGTATGGCGCCCCCTGGTGTTCAGAGTGTATGACAATGTGCACGTCCATCTACTTAACTGTGTGCTGCTGGTCAAGCATGTACACTCTCCCATAACCAGTATTAAGAAGTAGTTATAGATAAGCACATAATGGATCTCTTGACCTGTCCATAATGCATCAGCCGTGGTGGAATTGCCAATCCAACGCCATCCCATTAGTGCAAGTAGATAAAAAGAGAGTTTCACAGCAGCATGTCCGGTGTGACTTTTTATTTGGGGACCAAAAGTGCACACCAAAATACACGACGTTTCGACTACGCAGTAGCCTATTCTCAAGTATACTGGTACAAAGTTCAACACACATATAAATACTATAATAGGCCCCCCCTGTGATAATAAACAGCCAATAGAAAAGAGACCTACTACTTAATGTTACCTGTGTACTAATTAAAATCA
This sequence comes from Bufo gargarizans, assembly GCF_014858855.1. Taxonomy (NCBI): domain Eukaryota; kingdom Metazoa; phylum Chordata; class Amphibia; order Anura; family Bufonidae; genus Bufo; species Bufo gargarizans. The sequence continues at coordinate 418,468,348 of NC_058084.1, forward strand.
TCTTAGCTACCAACAGAAATGTTGATTCAAAAGGTCAAAAATACCTGTTATTCATTATGCAATCACTAACTTTGTCCCCCCATTGGCTATACCTGTCGGCGTCTCCATGGTCCATGTCTGTAATGTCATCACGTCCGTAAGTGGGCGGTACGCCATCACCAGTATCAGCCGAATGGCCGATCTCCTCCTCTGACCGGCGCTGCATGTGAACCAATGTGCAACGCCATCCATGGTCACATGCCAAGCGCGTCATAAGACATGTGACTATCACATGACACACCGAAGGTCCTAGAGACGCAGGCAGGAAATAACAACAGATCTAATACACAATCTATGGCAATATATTCTAAAAACAACATCTGAAAAAAAACACCATCATATATCCAATATACCCTTATATCTGATGTGTATTTAAAGCAGATTATTAAAATAAACGGGTCCATGTAATCGCCAACTGGATACATACACTCACCTAAAGAATTATTAGGAACACCATACTAATACGGTGTTGGACCCCCTTTTGCCTTTAGAACTGCCTTAATTCTACGTGGCATTGATTCAACAAGGTGCTGATAGCATTCTTTAGAAATGTTGGCCCATATTGATAGGATAGCATCTTGCAGCATCCCAAAGATGCTCTATTGGGCTGAGATCTGGTGACTGTGGGGGCCATTTTAGTACAGTGAACTCATTGTCATGTTCAACAAACCAATTTGAAATGATTCGAGCTTTATCCTGCTGGAAGTAGCCATCAGAGGATGGGTACATGGTGGTCATGAAGGGATGGACATGGTCAGAAACAATGCTCAGGTAGCCCGTGGCATTTAAACGATGGCCAATTGGCACTAAGGGGCCTAAAGTGTGCCCAGAAAACATCCCCCACACCATTACACCACCACCACCAGCCTGCACAGTGGTAACAAGGCTTGATGAATACATGTTCTCATTCTGTTTACGCCAAATTCAGACTCTACCATTTGAATGTCTCAACAGGAGTCGAGACTCATCAGACCAGGCAACATTTTTCCAGTCTTCAACAGTCCAATTTTGGTGAGCTTGTGCAAATTGTAGCCTCTTTTTCCTATTTGTAGTGGAGATGAGTGGTACCCGGTGGGGTCTTCTGTTGTTGTAGCCCATCCGCCTCAAGGTTGTGCTTGTTGTGGCTTCACAAATGCTTTGCTTCATACCTCGGTTGTAACAAGTGGTTATTTCAGTCAACGTTGCTCTTCTATCAGCTTGAATCAGTCGGCCCATTCTCCTCTGACCTCTAGCATCAGCAAGGCATTTTCGCCCACGATCTGCCGCATACTGGATGTTTTTCCCTTTTCACACCATTCTTTGTAAACCCTAGAAATGGTTGTGCGTGAAAATCCCAGTAACTGAGCAGATTGTGAAATACTCAGACCGGCCCGTCTGGCACCAACAACCATGCCACGCTCAAAATTGCTTAAATCACATTTCTTTCCCATTCTGACATTCAGTTTGGAGTTCAGGAGATTGTCTTGACCAGGACCACAACCCTACATGCATTGAAGCAACTGCCATGTGATTGGTTGACTAGATAATCGCATTAATGAGAAATAGAACAGGTGTTCCTAATAATTCTTTAGGTGAGTGTATATAGACAAGAATACCTAGCATTACTTAACAACAGATATTGCTGGCAAATGTAATGCCAGAGACATGCATCCATGAGACAAAATCAGCTAGTACTAAAAAGAGCAGATGATCATATAAATAACGTGCTAGTGAATATTCCTATTATATGAATAAAAATGTGAAACAATTATATTTAAAAAATGCACAGTAAAAACATAGTATACTGAATTAGACCTATATAATCACAATCTATAAATATATTGCCATAGATTGTGTATTAGATCTGTTATTTCCTGCCTGCGTCTCTAGGACCTTCGGTGTGTCATGTGATAGTCACATGTCTTATGACGCGCTTGGCATGTGATCATGGATGGCGTTACACATTAGTTCACATGCGGCGCCGGTCAAAGGAGGAGATCGGCCATTCGGCTGACACTGGTGACGGCGTACCGCCCACTCACGGACATGATGACATGCGCGGTAGGACCGTGGAGACGCCGACAGGTATGGCCAATGCGGGGACAAAGTTAGTGATTGCATAATGAATAACAGGTATTTTTGACCTTTTAAAGCAACATTTCTATTGGTAGCTAAGATGATTTTAATTAGTACACAGGTGACATTAAGTAGCATGTCTCTTTTCTATTGGCTGTTTATTATCACAGGGGGGGCCTATTATAGTATTTATATGTGTGTTGAACTTTGTACCAGTATACTTGAGAAAGGCTACTGCGTAGTCGAAACGTTGTGTATTTTGGTGTGTGTACTTTTGGTCCCCAAATAAAAAGTCACACCGGACATGCTGCTGTGAAACTCTCTTTTTATCTTCTCCCATGACCAGGTCTCGCCGATATGATCCTGTGTTCGCTCAGAGCAGCCAATAAAGATAGCTTTCTGCGCCATAGTATTTAAGTACAAGTCATAACTCTCCACTAGATCATTTTTTAACAGCATGTATATGGCAAATATGCTTTTTTTTATGATCTATAAAATGCATATAACATGTAATGGTAGGAAAACCCCTTTAATGTATAAGTTTGTCTGGGATCTCAAATGTGGAAACAATTGTTGGGAGATATTGGCTCAACTTTCAAACTGGTAGAAACATAAAACGTGTAAAAGAGACTTGACTCTGTGTCAAAGGAAGAATGAGAATGTGGTTAATGAATGTGGTATTTAGTGTTGAGCGAATCAAAGTATCCGAAGTGGACTTCGATCCAAATTTCAGGAAAAATTTGATTTGCCATGAAACCAAATCTCCTCGCGCCTTGTGGTAACTAATCAATTTTATGTATTGGACAAAAAGCTAAATATTGGGAAGCTCACGAGAATAGAGCACGACCGGCTACCATCCCATAGCTGTTAAAACCTAATAAATATACTGATGGTCGGCTCACAAAAAGTCAAAAAATACTTATTTATTATTATCTCTAAAAATGCAACTATAATAAAATAGTCAATGCAATTGTGATAAAAAATGCTCACGCAGCCCACAGTTTTATAATACAGCTGCAATCCTTTATAAACTGAAGAAAGAATATCATGTTTCATTCAGATTGATTTGTGAAAAAAACTTCAAAAACGGATATGTCCTGCGTTTTTGAGTGCACTTATGCAGCGTAATCAATGAATCAATTTTCCCTGAAATGGCAGTAAAAAAAAAAAAAATACATACTCACCTCATCAGTGGCGTACATATAGAAGTAAGGGCCCCATAGCAAGGATCAAGATGTCCATGGTGGCTTCTACATGATCAAATGGATAAGGTGGTTATTTTTATTTTATTTTTTACTGGATAGCCCTCAATTTTAATCTCAGATGCTGCGATCAGCGGTGACCGCGGCATCCGAGGGGTGTGTACCTGCACATTCTGAAAATGGCAGCACTGATTGGATAGTGTGAGTCTGTGCAGGTACACCCCCCCCCCCCCCCCACACACACACACACACACACACACACACACACTGGTTATCTCCCCTCTGTACCCTTACTGCAGACTGCTAGCAATTCTGTCATAACTTCTAGTAGAAATAAGAATAGATGCTCCAGAATTGTTATTACTGGGGGGCCCCTTTACTATGTTTATCTGGTATTTTTGGTAAGTCTCCTTTAAGCTAGACCTAAATACTGTAAATGTAAAAGTTATAATCCTATGTGTAATTAAGAAAATAAATCTATGCCATTTAGTTTGTTTTCTAGCATTTATTAAAAGCCTGGAAGATTTCAGGTTCCATTGTGTTCCTATTGTGAGTTACCCTAACAAGTCAAGGTTTTCTTTTAATCATTTCTTCCAAAAGTACATATTAACTAACTAAAAACAAAGTAAAACTTCTATTATTCTGTGCAAATACTGTAATGAAACCCTATTGCACTCCTTACAACCCAAAGTCTCCATGTGGCCTAAAATCAATAGTTATCTTGGCTCAGCTGATAATCACTCATCTACAACAGCAGGGAAAGGGGACAGACATAAACTGTTTGGTGGTCCTACTGATTCTTGTACCTGACATTTATTCTGAGTGTTTTAAGCAGTTTAAAGAGGAGCTGTCACCTCTCCTGACATCTCTGTTTTAGTGACGGCTTGCATTCCCCATGTAAAATATTCTGGAACATCTATTTTATAACTCTATGTTGTGCCATACCTTTATTATTCCTCCTAGAAGTTTATGAATGAATTGACAGCAGTCTTATAGGGGTACAACTGGGTATTACCAGCTATGTAACACTATCCAATCAGTGCTGCCAGTGCCATGCCTTAGTCACACAGTCAGTGTTCAGTTTTCCATCCGTAATTGAGAGCCAAAACCAAGATTGGAGCCTACACAAAGATACAGGGTATAAGGGAAAGATCTGTACCTGCTCTGTGTTTAGAGCCACACCTGGTTTTGAATCAAAATCACTGATAGAAATCACTGACTTGTGAATTAGGCCCCATGCACACGGCCGTTGTTCACAGCCGTGTGCGGGCCGTGGAACCGCGGCCTGGATCCCTCCTGAGAGCAGGAGCGCACGGCGTCACTGGTTGCTATGACGCCGTGCGCCCCCTGCTGCCGGCACAGTACAGTAATACACTGGTATGATCTATACCAGTGTATTACTGTACTGTGCCGGCAGCAGGGGGCGCACGGCGTCATAGCAACCAGTGACGCCGTGCGCTCCTGCTCTCAGGAGGGATCCAGGCCGCGGTTCCACGGCCCGCACACGGCTGTGAAACACGGCCGTGTGCATGGGGCCTCAGGCTACATACACACGACCGTATTTTGTTTCAGTGTCCGATCCGTTTTTTTTGCGGATAGGATGCGGACCCATTCATTTCAATGGGTCCGCAAAAAACAAGGACAGCACACAGTGTGCTGTCCGCATCAGTATGTCCGTTCCGTTGCTCCGCTAAAAAAATAGTGCATGTCCTATTTTTTTCTAGTTTGCGGACAAGGATAGGCATTATTACAATGGATCCGCAAAAAAAACGGATCTGCAAAAAAAACGGATGCCATACGGAATGTCATCCGTTTTTTTGCGGAACCGCAATTTGCGGACCGCAAAACACACACGGTCGTGTGCATGTAGCCTAAGGCATTGGACTGTGCAGGGACACACTTGTAACAACAATCTGGACCTTCTCTTCAATATATTTATTAATGATCTTGTAGAAGGCTTGCATAGTAAAATATCAATTTTCGCAGATGACACTAAACTGTGTAAAGTAATTAACACTGATGAGGACAGTATACTACTACAGAGGGATCTGGATAGACTGGAGGCTTGGGCAGATAAGCGGCAGATGAGGTTTAACACTGACAAATGTAAGGTTATGCACATGGGAAGGAATAATGCAAGTCACCCGTACTTATTAAATAGTAAAACACTGGGTAACACTGACATGGAAAAAGATCTAGGAATTTTGATAAACAGCAAACTAAGCTGCAAAAAACAGTGCCAGGCAGCTGCTGCCAAGGCCAATGAGATAATGGGTTGCATCAAAAGGGGCATAGAAGCCCGTGATGAGAACATAGTCCTACCACTTTACAAATCATTAGTCAGACCACACATGGAGTACTGTGTACAGTTCTGGGCTCCAGTGAACAAAGCAGACATAGCAGAGCTGGAGAGGGTCCAGAGGAGGGCAACTAAAGTAATAACTGGAATAGGGCAACTACAGTACCCTGAAAGATTATCAAAACTAGGGTTATTCACTTTAGAAAAAAGACGACTGAGAGGAGATCTAATTAATATGTATAAATATATCAGGGGTCAGTACAGAGATCTATCCCGTCATCTATTTATTCCCAGGACGGTGACTGTGACGAGGGGACATCCTCTGCGTCTGGAGGAAAGAAGGTTTGTACACAAACATAGAAGAGGATTCTTTACGGTAAGAGCAGTGAGACTATGGAACTCTCTGCCTGAGGAGGTGGTGATGGTGAGTACAATAAAGGAATTCAAGAGGGGCCTGGATGTATTTCTGGAACGTAATAATATTACAGGCTATAGCTACTAGAGAGGGGTCGTTGAACCAGGGATTTATTCTGATTGCCTGATTGGAGTCGGGAAGGAATTTTTATTCCCCTAAAGTGAGGAAAATTGGCTTCTACCTCACAGGGGTTTTTTGCCTTTCTATGGATCAACTTGCAGGATAACAGGCCGAACTGGATGGACAAATGTCTTTTTTCGGCCTTATGTACTATGTTACTATGTTACAATGTATTTATAATTTCTAGAGGGAATAAAAGAAGAATGGCACAATATACAGTCACAATAATAGATGATCCTGAATTTTTAATACATAGGGGATACATGTAGTTACTACACCAAACATGTCAGGCAGGGGCTTTGCTAGGTTAAAACATTTGGGGCTTGGGCCCCTGATGTTTTGTCCCATGCCCCGAATGTCCTGTCTGCCAGCTAGATACAACTGTATTGCAATATAATAAAAACTAATGCAGTGGAAGAGCTGAAGGACCTGTGGTGACATCACAGGTCATGTGACCAGTAAAACAAGCAGTGGTTGAGAAGAACCTGCGATGATGTCACCATCATGACCAGTGCAGGAGAGGATGGCAGTGAAGAGGAAAAGTCATGGGGGAAGAAGCTGTAGTGATGTCTACTGCATAAGGAGAGGTAAGTTAAGGGAGAGGCAGAGCAATGCTAAGAGTTGTGGTTATTTTACTGGGACTGTATGTTAGGGCTGAAGGGAGGGATGTTATTTACATGGAACTGTGTGTTGGAGGTGGCTAGGGAGGGGGTTATGTTATTTACATGGGACTGTATGTTGGTAGTGGCTGTAGGAGGGAGTGATGTTATTTACATGGGACTGTATGTTGGAAGGGCCTGGGGGAGAGAGTAATGTTATTTACATGGGACTGAATGTTACAGGGGTCTGAGGGAGGGAGTGATGTCATTTACATGAGACTGAATGTTGAGGGGGCAATGTTATTTACATGGGACTGTATGTTGAAGGTGGCTGGTGGGGGGAATGATGTTCTTTACATAAGACTGAATAATGAGGGGGTGATGTTTACATGGGAGGGGGTGATATTATTTACTTAGGACTGTATGGTGGAGGGAGGAATATAACTACATGGGGCACTGCTAATCCAGGGGACATTAGGCGTTCTTATTACTACTGGGGGCTCTATAGGAGGGACTTATAAATCTACTAAGAGCACTATGGGGGGCCTTATTACTACTGAGGGGTCTGTAGACAGCATAATTACCACTGGGGGAACAATAGGGGGCCTTATCTCTACTGGGGGCTCTATGAGGGTATTAATAATACTGGAGGGCTGTTCTACAAATGGGGGCATTCTTAGGGAGCGTTATCATGGTTGGGGCACTGTAGAGGGCAGTATTACTAATGGGGGCATTCTTGTGGAGCATTATCACTGTTGGGGGCAGTATTACTAATAGGGGCATTCTTGGAAAGCATTATCACTGTTGGGGGCAGTATTACTAATGAGGGCATTCTAGAAGGAAATTACTATTGATGGGACTGGGAGAAGTACTATTACTAGGGGGACACAAATTTTTCTTCAGGATAGTATTTGGGGGTATTGGGGAGCACAGCAAACAGCAGGATAACACTGTAGGTCTACAGGTTGGGGGATGATGTTGAAAAGTGAGGAAGCTAAGATATTTGTGAGTCACACTCTGCAGAGACGAGGCAGCTGAGAAAAGTTGTACGGACCAAATGGAGAAGATGGTGTCAAAGAAGATCTACATCGGATTCAGCTGGGAGGCCCTGGATGTGACAGGTATGTGCTGCTGTATATCAAGTACAGCAAAATGCGGTGTGTGGGGGGAGGGGGTCGACTTAGAGAACTGGGCCATATTTATTGGGGCTTGGGCCCCGGATCTTTTGAGACCCTAGCAGCGCCCCTGATGTCAGGAGAGGTGATGGGTCCTCAATAAACACTTAGAGAGGCTCTGTCAGTATGATTAACCCGATCAAACCAGGCATACAGTCTGGTAGGGCTAATCATGCTAATTAAAATGATACATGTATGCTAAATAGCTGCAGAGATCTGCATTTTCATTCACATGCAAATGAGCAACTGGAAGATTCCCCTCTATCTTCTTTTGAACAGTTCTGAATCCGCTCTGCTCAAGCCTTGAGAAAATGACCTATTAGTTCAATCTAAGAAGAGCTTGGGTAGCAAGGTCGGGGGGGGGGGGGGGGGGAGCAGGCTGCTTTAGTTCCTCATGTCTCGGGACCAGTAGCAGCAAGAGATATGATCTTATTTGAAAGCTGCCAATCTAAGCTTAAAACAAGACCAGAATCAAAACATTATCTCCTCTCTGCTGTTAGAAATTGGAGATAATGCTGTGATATTAGTCTTATTTTAAATCTCATATTGTTTTAGATCTTGGATCTCAGCTTTCAAACAAAACCAGGCCCACATCTCTAGCTTCTACCCAGTCAGACATATGAAGAGTTAAAGCAGCCCCTCTCAGCTGGCTGTGATCTCAGTCAGTCTAGATGAGGTAGGAATGGTTGTGGAGATAACAGCCTGCAGGAGAAACGAAGAAAGGGTTCCCTGTTCATAAACTTGCTGTAGGGCCTAGTCATTTCTAGTTGCACCATTGGATTTAAGCCATGAACAGAATGAATAGAGGGGGAGATTTATCATTTCCCTTGTTTCTGAAAAGTGGCATTAAAAAGTGTCTTAAAAAAAAAAAAAAGGGCATGAAAATGGCAGGGAGGGGGGTGACCAGTTGCCCCAACAAATTTATGTTAATTTTCGCCAGTTTTCTGACTCAAATGAAGCTAGAAATCTACGGCAGCTCTGAGCTCCCATAGATTTATGTTTAGGTGCATGGATTGCCATAGCAGGGGGGCTGTTGAGCGGGGGGACAGAACTTTGTTGCACAAGAGCTCTGATGGATAAATTTGTACAAATCGATCTGCTCACATAGCGAGGAGCATCCGGTCTATCATCATACGACTAAGGCTACTTTCACACTAGCGTTAGCAGGGTCTGGCAGGCTTTTCCCCTGCCAAACGCCAGCCCACGAGTGCCGTCGGAAGTCCGCCCCGACCCCATTCACATTCACTGATGCCCATCACGCTGCGTTTTTGTCCGGCCGCTTCTCTGCATGTTTGCCGTGCTGCGGCCACATCTCCGACCTGTCGCCATTAAAGTTAATGGGGCTGGAACGGATTTCTGGTGGCACTCGTGGGCTACTGTTAGCACGGATCACTGTATATAGTGTACAGGGGGTCACGGATCTCTATATGCAGTGGTGGGGGTCACATATCACCATATACAGAGTGCAGGAAGGAGAGGGCACACATTTATAGATGGTGAGACCAGTGACTGCTGCTGATATAACTGACCTCAGACATACTGACAGCTCACAAGGGGTTAACGCTCCTGAACTGTTGGTCTGGCTGTAATATCATGTCTGTGATAAGAACACAGAGCAGAGCAGAGACAGCAGCACACTCCTTCAGGTATGAACGAGGCAGCTCCTCCATGGCACTGCAGGGATGGACAAGACAGGCAGCTGTGAGAGCAGGACAGGAGGGGGCGTGGTGAGAGAAGGACAGGAGGAGGCATGGTGAGAGCAGGACAGGAGAGGGCGCAGTGAGAGCAGGACAGGAGGGGGCGTGGTGAGAGCAGGACAGGAGGGGGCGTGGTGAGAGAAGGACAGGAGGAGGCATGGTGAGAGCAGGACAGGAGAGGGCGCAGTGAGAGCAGGACAGGAGGGGCGTGTGAGAGCAGGACAGGAGGGGGCGTGGTGAGAGTAGGACAGGAGGGAGCGTGGCTGCCAATAGCAGGAAAACCAGGCAGATCTGCTTAAGAAGATATATTAGTAAGTGTAATATCTCCCTACTTTCTTTATAGTTTTAATAAGTGCTAACAGAGTGGCCAACCCCTTTAATGTTATTTAATACAGTATACAGTTGCAAAAAAAAGTATGTGAACCCTTTGGAATGATATGGGTTTCTGCACAAATTGGTCATAAAAAGTGATCTAATCTTCATCTAAGTCACAACAATAGACAATCACAGTCTGCTTATACTAATAACACACAAAGAATAAATTTTTACCATGTTTTTATTGAACACACCATGTAAACATTCACAGTGCAGGTGGAAAAAGTATGTGAACCCCTAGACTAATGACATCTCCAAGAGCTAATTGGAGTGAGGTGTCAGCCAGCTGGAGTCCAATCAATGAGATGAGATTGGAGGTGTTGGTTACAGCTGCCCTGTCCTATAAAAAACACACACCAGTTCTGGGTTTGCTTTTCACAAGAAGCATTGCCTGATGTGAATGATGCCTCACACAAAATAGCTCTCAGAAGACCTACGATTAAGAATTGTTGACTTGCATAAAGCTGGAAAGTGTTATAAAAGTATCTCCAAAAGCCTTGCTGTTCATCAGTCCACGGTAAGACAAATTGTCTATAAATGGAGAAAGTTCAGCACTGCTGTTACTCTCCCTAGGAGTGGCCATCCTGTAAAGATGACCGCAAGAGCACAGCGCAGACTGCACAATGAGGTGAACAAAAATCCTAGAGTGTCAGCTAAAGACTTACAGAAGTCTCTTTCATATGCTAACATCCCTGTTAGAGAATCTAAGATAGGTAAAACACTAAACAAGAATGGATTTCATGAGAGGATACCACAGAGGAAGCCACTGTTGTCCAAAAAAACATTGCTGCACGTTTACAGTTTGCACAAGAGCACCTGGATGTTCCACATCAGTACTGTCAAAATATTCTGTTGCCAGATGAAACCAAAGTTGAGTTGTTTGGAAGAAACACACAACACTATGTGTGGAGAAAAGGAGGCACAGCACACCAACATCAAAACCTTATCCCAACTGTGAAGTATGGTGGGGGCATCATGGTTTGGGGCTGCTTTGCTGTGTCAGGGGCTGGGCGGATTGCTATCATCGAAGGAAAAATGAATTCCCAAGTTTATCAAGACATTTTGCAGGAGAACTTAAGGCCATCTGTCCATCAGCTGAAGCTCAACAGAAGATGGATGTTGCAACAGGACAACGACCCAAAACATAGAAGTAAATCAACAACAGAATGGCTTAAATAGAAGAAAATACGCCTTCTGGAGTGGCCCAGTCAGAGTCCTGACCTCAACCCGATTGAGATGCTGTGGCATGACCTCAAGAAAGCGATTCACACCAGACATCCCAAGAATATTGCTGAACTGAAACAGTTCTGTAAAGAGGAATGGTCAATAATTACTCCTGACCGTTGTGCACGTCTGATCTGCAACTACAGGAAACGTTTGGTTGAAGTTATTGCTGCCAAAGGAGGTTCAACCAGTTATTAAATCCAAGGGTTCACATACTTTTTCCACCTGCACTGTGAATGTTTACATGGTGTGTTCAATAAAAACATGGTAACATTTAATTATCTGTGTGTTATTAGTTTAAGCAGACTGTGACTTAGATTAAGATCAGAACACATTTTATTACTAATTTGTGCAGAAATCCATATCATTCCAAAGGGTTCACATACTTTTTCTTGCGACTGTATGTATTCCAGAAGTGACATTTTTTAGGAGGGTTTTTCCAATTTTAATATGACTGTTAACCTGTTACCAATTAAAGAAGTTGTTTCATGAAGATTACTTTTGTCTTCAGCCTTATTATGCCCAAATTGTGATGTAAGATTCTCCTATACATGTCCATACGCTAGCTCTTAGCTTTAGCCTAAAGTCAAAATAGTACAAGATTAGGTTACCTCCAACCACTTATGAGAAGTGAGCCATTAACGCCAAGGGACATTTCATCACTAGCTTCAGCTGACACGTTTTCTTTTCTTCTTTGTGTTTAATTCATTGTTTTTAAGAGTTGGGAAAAAGATATAATTGCATCTGCTAAATCCTCTACTGTAAGGAATTTACTGAGAGCCTAGAGGACTAATTGTGCCTTCCACCAAGTTGCTACACACTCTGAGACTTCACTGGCGAATATGTACCTGAGTTCACATTGCTGAGCATCTATTCAAACCTCTTGCTACTTTCTGTAAGAAAAAACACTGACGATTTCATACAATATATATCATCTATGCCAGAGTTTCCTGTATGTTTTTTCTGGAAGAAAAAATACTTTAAGAAGGGACTTAGGATATGCACAAATTGCGGGCACATGCGGGCCCCAGTGCCTTGGGAGGCTCACCGACTATGAATGGCACACAGTAGGCTGGGACAATCTTATAAAATTTGCATTGGAGCCAGGAGCTTCATGTTACGGCTCTGCAAACAGCAGTGAAAGTCAACAGTACAGACAGTAAGAAGACTATAAATCTACCTTCCTTTTCTACTCTGTGAAGCTCCAGTTTTGGTTGTAGTTGTGTTCTAGTATCTCATAGTTATCTCCATTATCATTTATGATTATTTTCGCTATTTGGTTTATGGACAGCATTGAAACAAATCTTGTGGCTCTATGTGGAAACTGTCAACATGCCTCTATTGATGGATCTATTATTGTTAACATAGAGTAGGTCTCTGTTTAGAGATGTGTGCGAAGAAAAGTATCCTCATGTGAACGGGCCAAGGGTCTGATTTGCTCATTAACACCTTAATAACTTTTACAGTTTGTCTCATTTACACGTGAACACCCGACGCAAATAATACGTATTAATATGCTAATCCGACTATTCAGATCTTTATGCGTTAAGAGACATCAGGTGTTCACAAGTTGGAAGCCAGGCTTCCCAGTGTATTCACACATTCGCACAAGTCGTAATTAGATTAAGAAGAAAGCCATAATCAAACCTGTCAGCAACACCTAGCCTTCTGACAGTCTCTGGTAGTAAGAGATTTTTTTGGACACTGCACAGTGTAATAATACAATGATTAAAAAGTTATGAAAACACATTAAAATAAATAAATTTGAATATTTTTTCCACGTGATGAGATATAGTATTTAGGGGGCTTTATTTGGATGGAGTGGGCTCAATGAATACCCCCCCCCATAGCTGTGACTCCAGAGCACAGTACCAGTAACATCCTACCAGAAACAGAACCATAGTCACTCTTAGAGAGGTATGTCATATATACCACCAATGTCATATAGGTGCAGATCCAACCTTTGGGACCCACTTCTAACTCCAAAATGGACCTCCCAAAGTGAAGGAGAGTTCTGAAAGTAGTGCTTGCTCGACTATTTCAGGGAATCCCACAGGTGAATGAACAGGTGGCCATGCACCTCCATTTGCTGCTATGGGATTTCCAAAAATAGCCGAGCGCGAGCTCAGCTATATTGGAGCTCCCATAGCAGTGAAGGGCACGCACACCGCACTCTTCTTTAGTTCAGGGGCACCTCAAGAGCAGGTCCCAGAGGTGAGGTCCACATCTACTCACTTATATAGCGCTGACATATTCTGCAGCGCTTTACATGCATTATCATAACTTGTTGTCCTCAAACACAAAGAGAACATACAAACTCCATGCAGATGTTGTCCTTGGTCAGATTCAAACTTAGAGCTGCAAGGCACCAGTGCTAACCACTAAGCCACCGTGCTGCACATCTAGTGATATGCCACCAATGTCTGAGATGGGTAACCCTTTAAAATAACACCTAGATTTGGTGATGTGGGAAGGCAGTCTCAGTTTGCCATCATCTTCAGTTTTTACTTTGGTCTTCAACAGTTACAGCCATCTATAACCCTCTCCTTATTGACAACCACAGAATTCCATAAAATACAAGCACTATTCCCAATAAGTGACTGCCACATACTCCTGTAAGTGACGGCACATCCCTCTGGTGAAAACCAAAGTCCTACACACAGTACAGTAACAGACAATTTCCTCCCATCCCCATAACGGCTAATTAAAAAAAAGTGGTCTAGTGGTAAAATAAGTCTAGTCTAGTGGTAAAATATGTTGGCATTCATAACCCACTTCACTATACCCTCTACTCCATTATTTAATGGGGACCTTTGGGTATTTAAAAGGCAAGATCTATTTTAAAAAATATTTCTTCACATTTTTGTCAATGTTTTTCTAATTTCCCAGGTCATTATGATAAATAATAATCCTGAAATCTTGCAGCCTTCACTCTGACCATCGGACCTTGTACTAGGCTGACACTCCCTGTTCAGTACAGATCACTTTTACAGAAAGAATTTCAATGAAAGGTAACATTTATGTTATAACGCAAAGTAGGATAACACGGAAACCACCATTAACAAAAGGCGATGGTCACAGCTCCTTTCCTCCCTGCAAAATGACCTCTGTACAGGTCACACAGCATGCCCACAACATTCTCCCATAAAAGTCAAGGAGTCATACCAAAATTATTGTTTTGACATGTCCATTTGGCTGTTGTATATGAAATTTCTAAACTTCTGTTCAAAAAGAAGGGCAGCAGCTCAGGTAACGTGTCTTCCCTTAAAATCATGTACAGAAAATAATATAGAAAATTCTGTTTCCTCAGGATGAAAGACGCCCATTTATCAGCAGAACATCTCCCTTTGTAATCAGGGATGTGCTGCCGATGATCAATAGAATAGAATGAGGGAGGAACAACTGGTATAGCAATTGTTCCTTCCACATGAATAATCTGACCGGTGTAAACGAGTGCCGATGGATGTGTTATCATCCATTGGTGCTCACAGTGCCGCAATATCAGGCAGTGTAGTACTTCATTTAGTGATGTCACACTTGCTGCATCCCCCTGAGGAGCCTGTGTAGAGGATAACTCTGTCCTGAAGAACGAGGACAGAGTTAAATGTAACAAAGTCCTTTTTACTAAGTGCAATGTAGAACTTGACATACACACAGTAATAGCAGGGTTTAAGGGCAATTCTCCTCTGGCACCAGCAAGGATATGGCAGCAGGTTAGTTGGTGGTAATTTAGCACTTAGGTGATACTGGCCTAGTGGTTATTTAGTGATGGGTGGCTTGACTGTAATCCCTCAGTTCACACCAGTGTCTGTAGATGCAGATGTAGCAGTTCACTCTGCAGTCTGGACTCTCAAGGCTTTACTTGAGGACAAATGAAGAATTAGTCTCTGAAGAGTCTGTAACAGCACTGCAGGTCGTGTCCTCTCCTCTCTGTCTCTAAACAGGAGCTCCCCCTCCTGGCAGGAAGCAGGATCAGCCCACTCTAACCAAGAGGGGGCGGACAAGATAGTTAACCCTGTTCCTGCCAACCTTTCTTGCTGATAGTGACGGCCAGGAAAAATGCCTAACAATATACAATTTCATTACCCGCAGGTCAGGGGTACTGCACATTTCCCTGTGCTGCAACACCCAAGTGGCAATTGCAACATTGACACTATAGTGTATGAAAGGTTCATTGCTGTTTTTATACCTATCTATGGTTCAAACCACCCATGGACTCTATGCATAAATTTGTGTGCATCCCCAATTTTTCAAAGTCCCACTCTATAGATTTTGTCATTAGTCAAGGGGTCAGAAAAATAAATATATATAAAAAATTCCTTGTCATGAATTGCTGCACAGAGAACTAAACAATCTCTAAAAAGAAAAAAACTCTCCCATGATTAATGTCGAGACAAGATAGGTTAAAACTGCCATTGTTACATAAAGCTTATAAGCCACAAGCTCTCGTTATTAAATGCCTAAATGAATTGCGCTCCAATTTCAACGCAATTACTGCACATTAGCAAAAATAAATTTACTTTCTGATACGGGCAAATAACTCTTTCCTATCATTTCTAATTAAGTGCCACATCTAATATTCCTATCTGGTTTACTGGCTTTCTACATTCACAGAAAGCCATGTCCTTGTAAAGATACGCTGCCGCTGCTGTGTCTGGTGAACAAAAAGAATCGAAGCACACATTTGTCACTGTGTTTTTGGCAAACTATAGTGCAGATTTATTGACTTGTCCATATGTATATGCAGCGCTTTTCTAGTATTCTTTGGTGAAAACCTAACTCATATTACAACTTCTGTACCATAATTGCAATCATCTACGGTATATAGTTTCTTGAATGCTGCTTGAGTCAACTACCAGGTAATGATGAAAGGGGTTCTGTAGTTCTTTTTAACTGATGATCTATCCCCTGGATAGATCATCAGCATCTGATCGGTGGGGGTCCGACACCTGGGACTTCCGTTGATCAGCTGTTTGAGAAGGCAGCAACACCCCAGAAGCGCCACGGCCTTCTCGCTGTTTACCGCAGGAACAGTGATGTAACGACTAGTATCATTGACCTGGGTGGGGCTAAACACCGCCCAGGCAAATGATACTAGACCGTGACGTTATTGGGCGTGAGAGAAACAGAGAGAAGGTGAAAAAGTGCTTTTAATCCATATGGAAATGAGCAGTTAAGTGCACAGATGGCAGGCCTAAGCCACTCTGTGCATCCTTGCTCAACCTCCTCTGCAGCCCCCCCTCTCCTTCTAGATTAAAAGAGATAACTAAGTGAGAATCGGTCCTTTTAAAAAAAGGAGCGGTAGGACCTGTCAGAAGAAGCAGGACAAGCCATGGTGCACTGAGTCGCTTGGGCCTACCCTCTGCTCATTTGCATATTGATTAAACGTGCTTTTTCTCCAGAAGAGATCACTAAGGGAATGGTATCAATATCATTACATTCAGTAATGATCAATAATGAGTTAGCCCTACAAGTCATTGTGCCTGGTTTACCCGTGAATTTCCTGGTGACAGACACTCTTTAAACAGCATCTGTCAGCATGATCAACCCTGTTAAACCAGGCAAGTTGCCTGGTAGGGTTGATAATGCAAAATCAAATGATACCCTTCTAAGGTCAATAGCTACAGCGATATATTACGTTTTATATTTACGGTACACAAATTATCCATTTTGAGCACCAAGGGGCTGGCTGTAATGCTTGGGTCTGATGCTGCTTTCTGAGCTCATCAGATCCACTGCCCAATGCTAAGTCGCAAGCATCAAAATGGGCAGCAATTATGGACATTTACCTCATCTTTGACTGAATGAACCATAGACAGCAATACATTTCACACAGTATATGACGCATTGCACATGGAGAGCCCAAGCTAAATGTGGTCTAATCCATCAAGTTCATGAGAAGTGTGAAATGTGCAAAGCTACCAGTCAATGAGAAATACGAGAAAATGAAGTAGAGGACAAATGGTGTGTCACAATGCCCTTTTCTCTAAAAGGTAAAGATAGGGGTAAATGTGGTGGACATGGCCTCAGCCACCGTATTTTGCATTGCAGGACTTTGGCATTGTAGAAACAATATATAGTAAGAGAAACACAACACCAGAGCACTTATGTGTCTACATTTCAGAGCATATTGGTAATAATTATAGCTTTTCTGGTCACATAGACCCCTCCCCATCACAAAGGTTTGGTCTACAAAAAACATTTATCACCTATCTACATAATAGGTGCTAAACATAGAAACATAGAATGTGTGATTGATGGAGATCTAACTGCTAGGACCCTCACCGATCACAAGAATAGATGTTCCTGAGTCCCCTGCGTGAATGGTATGAACAGTAATGTCCATGGGTGAACACCACATCATTTACTTCCCTGAGACTGCTGGAGATAGCCAAGTGCTATACTTGACAGTCCCATAGACAATGGAGCAGGGGTCACAAATGCACTCTAGCCTCCCACACACACAGGAGACTCTGGGATCCTTATTGTTGTGACTGGTGAAGGTGCCAGCAGTCACTGGAGAGGTGAAATACTGTATGTTGAAATACTTTATAAGCTATACCAGTGGCATATTTAGGGGAAGGGGGGTTTTAACACGCAAAAACGTTTAAGATTATGGTCTTGTCAAAAGTGTGATTCCCAGGATGAAATTTTTCCCATAGGCCTAAGACTCTTTTCTAGAGATGAGCATATTGCTCAAACTCCGACTCACATTTGATTCGGCCAAATCGGCTAACTAATTCAATTTGCGTCCGGTTCTATCCAAGTCAAAATCTCCAACTGGCCTTATCATTTGCGTATTACGCTCTGAGGTCTCCTGGGACTCTTTCTCCAAAATACGCCTGAATCCAATCACCAGAAATTTGGATTCAGATCCAACAAAAATTTTTTTTAAATTTGGGAAAAATATAATCCGATCAATTTGATTCATCTCTACTCTTTACTATCAGGGTAATTGCCTGATATCCCTGACAATATTCATATGTGAAGGAAAATATCAAAGCATGAGAATAGGGCCTCCTTCACATCTCCGTCAAACAGATTCGACTGCCTGATCCGGCACAAATGCCGTCTGTCATCCGGACAAAAAAAAGTTGCATGCAATGGGTTTTGTCTTGGTGAAACCCACATTTATGCTGGAAAACTTCCAGATCATTGCTGGACCTCATTACAATTATTGGGGATCTGACAGTGAACTAGAGTATCCGGCAATGAAATACAGCAGGCTGTTCTCTGCCAGAACAGCCTGTAAGATCTGCCTAACGGCTCAAATGGACCCCACATGTGCATAATGGATGTATAGGATCCGTTTTTTTACAGGATCCTTTTTGGGTTTTTTTCTGTTCTTCTGACGGATCAGAAGAACGAAAAATGAAATGGAGATGTGAAATCTCCCTTACTGCCACATTACAAGTTCAGATTTTCAATTTTTTCTATTTCGTATTATGTGTTTTATATATTAACTAAGATTTATAATTATAGCTGTGATATTATACTGAAAAGTGCACACTATTATAATTACAAAAAAATAAATGTGTTTTGTGTGTACTTAATTCCTCTTTAGGCTGCGAGATGCTTGTGCACCCTATCAATTTATTTTAAGTATCGCAGAAGCAGAATCTGTTCGGTCTAGCCAATTATTTTTCTCTGGCATAGAAATGAGTTTTAAACCTCCCCAATAAACAAGTCTCTAAATGATGTCTCTATTTTGTGACTTTTTTGAGGCTGTGCGTTTCTGCTGTTGTTCTCTTCCTTTACTACAGAAATATTGTGTAAAATAGATTATTGGTATTTCTCAGAATTTGCACAATACTGTGGTACTTGACATATTGGAGTTCATTTACCAAAGATTGGCATTTTACACAGGAAGGATGTGCCTAAAGGGGTCATTCCATGATTAATATAAATAATGAAAATCCAATATCATATAGTACACAACAGTATATTTCTAACAAAGCTAGAACCAGCCCTGTACCTCACATGGATCCAGAGATCTCCCCATTCACTGCTCCAATTGTTCTGCTGATTTATTTCAAGCTGGCCGCTTGGGGGGTATGCACTTACTCAGGGACCGGGTCATTTCTGATGCAGCTGGTGGAAGTTGAAGGATAGAACAGAGCATGTGCTTCCATCTCAGTGAGCAGGACACAGGAATTAGAAATAAAGCAAACAGCAGGTGGCGCCATACAGATAGATTTCATAGAATAACTCAGTGGCCAAACTAAATTTACATTCAATTACAAAAGTATTCAGGTCCAGGTTCTGGTTTGAAAAATGCTGACTATTTTTTCATGGGACAACCCCTTTGATTTATGACAAGGTGCAGGCCTTGTCATAAATTAGATATCTTTTTCCAGCAGTCCGTGCGCCTAGACTGAAATCTACCCTAGCCTCTGTCTGGAGTAGATTTTAATAGTCATTTTCACCAGGAAACTGCAAAGACTTATAGCCTCTCCTCCACCACAATCTCAAACCACCCCTGTCATTTCCCAATGGTAAGGGTGGCATAAAAATGCTGTGTCCAGACCTGGTGATAGTAATGATGTCCTTGAATTGTACACATATTAGACTTTCTCCTCACTTGAGTCATGGTACCTAACGTGGTGCCACTGTCTAAAAGTTCCCCCCTGCAGGGCTCATACAGACGTATACACCAAACTAGTAATAATAACATCTATGTGGAATTTCCTATAACATTGTGCCAGTTACATAAGTGTACCCATATAGTATGGGGTACATGATCCACTTTTATATTGGATCACATACTTATGAAAGATATAGGGGGTCCTTTATTAAGATCAGCATTTTAGATGCTGGTCTTAACAAGACCCTGTGCTTTGGCAGATCCACCGCCGCTTCTAAATCTACGCTAGGTCCCTTGCTGGTGTAGATTTAAACTATTTTCTAAGCCTAAAACGGGCATAAAAAATGAGGAGTGAGACAGGCCTCCCAGCACATCTCGTTTCCACTCCATGTCCACTTTTTTAGACCTGGCGTGAGCAGGAAAAAGTTGCAGATTGCGCCGAAATCTGTGCCAGAAATAATACCTATTTCACTAAATTACCCCCATAGTTTTTTATATCCACTGTGTCTCAAGTTTATGTTGAATAGAATGAACATAGGTTTAGATGCCAATTACACAATTTTATCACAGAGTAATACTAACATAGCCACTACAGTGTCTCTCACACTGGAGGACTGGAAACAACCCATTGATTACAAAGAGCAAATTGTAATTCTTCATTTCCATCACTGATGGTCAAACGGCTGATAAGAGTGCGTTATGGACCACACGTGCACTAGGCATAACCAACGTTCCTCTACATATCTAGGCCAACTACATGGAGCACTTATTCATCTTAAAGGGGTTCTCCAGGATTTACATATTGATGACCGCAATATGAGATTGCCGGGGCCCTATTCCAAATCTACTCCATTTAATTAAAATGAATGCCTTGTGGGGCTTAGCCACCTATGCAGAAACCTGACCCTGTCAATCAACAATGAGAGGGAGTGGGGCTGTCAGAGGAAGGAGGAGGAGCAATGGTGCACAGAGCGACTTAATCCCACCCTTAATGCACTTAACTGCTCATTTGCATATGGATTAAAATGAAGCAGGTCAAAGGTATCATTACATTCAGGTTAACTAGTCCTACAAGGCATTGTGCCTGGTTTACCAGTGAATTTCCCAGTGACAGAAATGAGCTTATACACTGGAATATTCCTCAGCAGGTTGAACAATGAAAGAACAAGTCATATGTGACTTGAATATTTCCTTTGTAGAAGAAGGAATGCCACCCAGCACTAGCATGACTGGTATCTCCCCAGGTCTATGGCATGCTTTCTGGTGAGGATTAATAGACAGGGAGTTACACTGGGAAGACAAAGGGACACGTGCTCTATGCTAATTTGCTCGCTGGAAGACAGCGTTGCTATCAATCTTGGAATTCATTTGGCAGTTTAGTATCTAGACTTTGTTGTGGCAATGCTGTCAGCTCCTTAATCTTGATTAGTTTGTTATGTCAAACCATTTAGTCACACCGCCCATTGTGAAGTGACAGGGCTCATACTTATCAGATCTGGTCATGGAGGCAATGAAAACAGTCGCTGTTCATCGAAATATTTGCTTACACTAGATAAATAAACAGGCGCAAGGGATTTTTTGTTTTTCATGACATAAAAGACTGGCCAAAGATATCACCGTTACCCTTAGGGTCCTATTACACCTGCAGATGGAGCAGGCGATTGTGGGGAGGGAAGTGTTCCTTCCCGGCAATCGCCTGTTCACTAGCGAAGGAGAGCGCTGTTATTACATGTAATGATCTCCTCCTCAGTATCGGGACAAGCAATCACTAATGCCATCGCTCATCCCCATGCTGAATCATTGCCAGCAGCAGATCATGATTAGGCTAATTTCACATCTCCTTTTTCCTTTCCGGTTTTCAGATCCAGCAGAGGATCTCAAAACCGGAGCAAAGCACTTCAGTTTCAAAAACATGGAGCAGAGTGACGGTTTGTTGCATTCCCATGCCGGACACAAAACCGCTGAAAGCAGCATGGGAAACTGAACATGCCCGATCCGGCACCAAAAAGCAAGTAAGTCAATGGTGCCTGATCCGGCGCCCATTGACTTACAATGGTTTTAGTGCCGGATCCAGTATGTTCATTTTCCATATACTACAACCGGATCCATTCTGAATGGATGCAGCCGGTTGTATTATTCAAACAGATGCGTTCTGCTGTGGTTTTGAGATCCCATACCAGATCTCAAAATCGGAAAAGGAAACACGGATGGGAAAGTTGCCTTACATTGCACGATCTGCAGTCAACTAACAAGGATTTTTAAATCTGCGGAAAGATTCCAATTACCCGATGAACGAGCGTTTGCTCCTTTATTGAGTAATTGGCGGCAGTATTACACTGCCAGATCATGCGAACGCTCGTTAGTGATGATCTTCACGATTATGTTCAGGTGTAATAGGGCTTTTAGGAACAACTTAGGAACACTAATGGCGGATTTACACGGTGCAATTGTCGGACCAATTATCGGGAACCAACGCTCATTCACGATTGGTGTAAAGGTGCGGCAGATCACCCGATGAACGATCAAAACGTTTGTTCATTGGGTGCAATGATTAAATCATCAATTCTGGGCTGCATATCATAGTATGTAAACAGGAATGAGTGCAGTAGACATCGCTGGTCCCCATACAGTGGAGGGGATCGCTACATGTAATTGCAGCTCTTTACCTCCACTAATAAGCAGGTCCTTGAGAAGGAACGGTTCCTTCTCGATAACTTTCTGTTCTGTTGGGGTGTGTAAAGGTGTCTTAAAACTAAAAGTGAATATAAACAGGGGATAAACTTGACCACATTGTTCATCAGTCTGATAGACTGTCTGCATATTCCTACAGTCTTGTAGAAATCTTACAGTGAAGGCAAGGATCCATTTTCTTCTAACTTTGTCTATTTTAAGCTATTTTAGGCTATCAAACAATGAAGATTGCGGTTTAGCCAAGGGGGTGTGGTTTATTTTTTTAAAGCGGAATAAATCACCCAATTTCCTGCTCAGTCCATCCATGGTCTCTCACTTCTTTTAGTTTGTAAAATATACAGACCACCCATACATGCCAAATACTGCTGTAGACAGTTTTCAATTTAAAACTATTGGCAATGTTGATTCATTTTTATTTCAAATGCACTGGAACAAAAGAACAATTAGCCACGAAGACTTTTCACGTCACCTGCTATAGTACAAGATGTAGTGCAGTCCAGTAATGGAGAAGGTCAACGTACTGTACTGACACTGCCCATTGAAGTATTGGGTGAATTGTCCTATATCTACACAGGACTGGATTGTCGCACTCTACATTTATCATACATGTAACCTTGCCTTCTTTACTATTACACAAGGTCATAAAAACCTTGCACACCCCTTCCATTTGTGAGATTAAAGCCCTAATATGTGCTATTCCATTTTCACTTCCTGTACATGTGATGGGGTAAAATATTAGAAATAAGATGTCTTTCACTCATTCGGTGGC
This sequence comes from Bufo gargarizans, assembly GCF_014858855.1. Lineage (NCBI taxonomy): Eukaryota > Metazoa > Chordata > Amphibia > Anura > Bufonidae > Bufo > Bufo gargarizans. Next base: position 418,491,592 of record NC_058084.1, read on the forward strand.
TCCTTTTCTCCCTAAGCTTAATTTTTCAATCCACTGGAACGATTCCGTGCTCTTGAAACACCTTTGAAAGGCAAAGCAGGCAGCGTGAGAGACAGGCTGATGTTCTCAATAATGGGCAGGAGCTTCAAACAGCACATACGCTGAGAAAATGTCAGATTTCCATTACAAGCTGTGAGGGGCCATTTCAGCCCGGCTCTCTCCGGTGAGGTTGTACATGACTATTTGCTACAATTATGGTTAAGAGTCTGGCCACCATGCCAGAAACATGTTTAGACGGTGACTGTATAATGTCTGAAGGAGACTGATTTCAACCTTGTCATCGTTAGAGGTCAGACGCACCACAAATGCTAGATTTATTTCCTTTTTATACAGTATTATATTTCATTTTGGGCAGTTTCACAACTTTTATGACACGTCAATTACAAAATGATGGACCCCTGATGATCCTGAAAGCAAGGTAGTTACATTCTTAGGTTTTTCCACTGCAGTTAATGGGAATTGTGGGATCTTCTGAGTAAGTGCACTCATGGGGTTTCTATTTAATGTCACTAGACTGTGTATGTGTGATCCTATCCCCAACAAGTGCTGGGAATTTTTAGTGGAGGTCCCAGCAGCTGATCCCTACCTAATTTACTATTATGACATACGTGATTGAGAATTTGGGGGCTTCACCTGCTTAACAGCCATAGTGACTAGATCGATGTCCATGCATGCAAGGAGCCTCAACGAATCGTCATTCATGACAAAGCTGTGCTGATCTACCATTCAGAGAGCATGTTCCCTTGGACATAAACTGCAGCAGGAAAATTCAATCAGGACCCAAAATCTCTGATGAAGCAAATTAGCTTCAGTATATGTTTCATGAGGATGTTGCTTTGGATTTCACTGTATGCATTGCATTGTAGAAACCCGCAGAATAAATTGACACATTGTAAAATTTATATCCAAATCACTACATAAATTTCCATGTGGATTCCTACATTTTTTTTTACAGGTAGTGGATATGTTTATGTGGATATGTATATATATATATACAGTACAGACCAAAAGTTTGGACACATCTTCTCATTCAAAGAGTTTTCTTTATTTTCATGACTATGAAGGCATCAAAACTATGAATTAACACATGTGGAATTATATACATAACAAACAAGTGTGAAACAACAGAAAATATGTCATATTCTAGGTTCTTCAAAGTAGCCACCTTTTGCTTTGATTACTGCTTTGCACACTCTTGGCATTCTCTTGATGAGCTTCAAGAGGTAGTCACATGAAATGGTCTTCCAACAGTCTTGAAGGAGTTTCCAGAGATGCTTAGCACTTGTCGGCCCTTTTGCCTTCACTCTGCGGTCCAGCTCACCCAAAACCATCTCGATTGGTTCAGGTCCAGTGACTGTGGAGGCCAGGTCATCTGGCGCAGCACCCCATCACTCTCCTTCATGGTCAAATAGCCCTTACTTTCAAAGTTTTCCCAATTTTTCGACTGACTGACTGACCTTCATTTCTTAAAGTAATGATGGCCACTTGTTTTTCTTTACTTAGCTGCTTTTTTCTTGCCATAATACAAATTCTAACAGTCTATTCAGTAGGACTATCAGCTGTGTATCCACCTGACTTCTCCTCAACGCAACTGATGGTCCCAACCCCATTTATAAGGCAAGAAATCCCACTTATTAAACTTGACAGGGCACACCTGTGAAGTGAAAACCATTTCAGGTGACTACCTCTTGAAGCTCATCAAGAGAATGCCAAGAGTGTGCAAAGCAGTAATCAAAGCAAAAGGTGGCTACTTTGAAGAACCTACAATATGACATATTTTCAGTTGTTTCACACTTGTTTGTTATATATATAATTCCACATGTGTTAATTCATAGTTTTGATGCCTTCAGTGTGAATCTACAGTTTTCATTGTCATGAAAATAAAGAAAACTCTTTGAATGAGAAGGTGTGTCCAAACTTTTGGTCTGTACTGTATATATAATGGTTTCTTAGTTGTTTTTTTATATTAGTTTTGGTTTATTTTATACACTGCCTGCCCCCCCAAAAAGTCGCCACCTGGATTTAACTAAGCAAATAGTTCTGAGCCTCCTATTGGATAATTACTGCATGGGCGATTATCTTTCAGCTGGTAATAAGTTATTTAACCCCAACTGGTGCAATGAGTTGCTTCTCATTTCTTAAACAACCATGTCGAAAGACACATCTTGTGGTCGTGGAAAATATGTTAGTCTGTTTGAGAAGGGTGAAATCATCGGCATGCATCAAGCAGAGAAAACATCTAAGGAGATTGCAGAAACTACTAAAATTGGGTTAAGAACTGTTCAACGCATTATTAAAAACTGGAAGGATAGTGGGGACCCATCATATTCAAGGAAGAAATGTGGCGGGGAAAAAATCCTGAATGATCGTGATCAGCGATCACTTAAACGTTAGGTAAAATCAAATTGAAGAAAAACAACAGTAGAACGCAGGGCTATGTTTAATAGTGAAAGTAAGAGCATTTCCACACGCACAATGCAAAGGGAACTCAAGGGATTGGGACTGAACAGCTGTGTAGCCAAAAGAAAACCACTAATTAGTGAAGCAAACCAGAAAAAAAGGCTTCAATTTGCTAGGGAGCATAAAGATTGGACTCTGGAGCAATGGAAGAAGGTCATGTGGTCTGATGAGTCCAGATTTAACCTGTTCCAGTGATGGTCGCATCAGGGTAAGAAGAGAGGCAGATGAAGTGATGCACCCATCATGCCTAGTGCCTACTGTACAAGCCTGTGGGTGCAGCGCTATGATCTGGGGTTGCTGCAGTTGGTCAGATCTAGGTTCAGCAACAGTATGTGCTCCAAGAAAGAGGTCAGCCGACTATCTGAACATACTGAATGACCAGGTTATTCCATCAATGGATTTTTTTTCCCCTGATCGCATGGGCATATTCCAAGATGACAATGCCAGGATTCATCGGGCTCAAATTGTGAAAGAGTGGTTCGGGGAGCATGAGACATTATTTTCACACATGGATTGGTCACCACAGAGTCCAGACCTTAACCCCATCGAGAATCTTTGGGATGTGCTGGAGAAGGCTTTGCGCAGCAGTCAGACTCTACCATCATCAATGCAAGATGAAAAATTAATGCAATGCTGGATGGAAATAAATCTTGTGACATTGCAGAAGCTTATCGAAACAATGCCACAGCACATGTGTGCCGTAAGCAAAGCTGAAGGCGGTCCAATGAAATATTAGAGTGTGTAACCTTTTTTTTTGGGTGCCATCTTTTTTTTGAACAGGCAGTGTATTATTGTTCAACAGAAGCCACCTTGTAACACCATTGCTCATAGTTCTCTCTTTTGTATTCACTCTTATCACAAACTGCCACAAAAAGGGCATGGGTGGTTCTGAGCTAATAAGACTATATATGATGGACCTCGGTTCTCTATAGAACAGTTTTTTTTAAAACAGATATAGAGAACTACACTACGGTGTTGCATGGCGGCTGTGCCTATGGGTTGGTGCTGCCCAGTGCCAGGGTGGCTTAGTCTGACAGCAGGGGTGCTGTTGGATGACAGGGTTGCTCCACCTGCTGGTGTGCAATTGTGGTGGCGGTGGTCGCCATGTTGTGCTGCACCAATTTAGTGTAGGTACCCATTCGTAGTGGGAACTTTGGCATGGTAAGTGGGCCTATGTATTTTGATCAAAACATATACTAATGCCTCATGTATGTTATGTAGATTAGGGCTTGGTATATTATTATTTACGCTGAGAAGCGATATAAATTGTGCTGGGAAGCAATCATAGATCAATGCATGGCACGGGGATGTGCGATCCATGCTTTTTTCTAATTTTTGGAAGTAAACAGATATAAACAACATGTGACAAGGCATATAGAATACATACTTAAAATGCAGAGATGAGCTAAGTGATTCTGCACTGAATCCGTTATGAATCTCCCAAAAGAGAACAGCAAAAACTACATTTTTGTGATTCTTCCCTCATGAATTGCTCTAAATGGCAGCCACCATTTAACAGGTCAGGAGACAGAGAAGAAGGCTTCTGCCCCCTAAAAGGGATAATTTTTGGACTTTTTTACTAAAAAAAAATCAGACAGTGCAATGTGTTTTTAAAGAGGCTATATGTTACCACCAGCTTCCAATCACTTACTTATAGCCATATATGTCACTTTGTCATTACTAATGATGCCTTGTTGTTAAAGATCTTCAAGAGGGTCGGACACAGTCCTAGCATATTACAGAGTGTCCTACAAGACCTTTCAGGGCAATTGGGGGTACTTTTGATGTGGACCAAATGGAATAGTACAGCCGATTTAACCAAATTGGACCTGAAGCGATTTTTGGGGAACTTGCTCATCCCTAATAAAATGGAAAAAAAACAAAAAAAAACCTTTGCTGGGCTGAGAGTTAAAATATTTTCTTTCATTAAAAAACTTGTTTGCATTGCCTTTACTTATTGTAATTTGGAGGAAGTGCTGTGAAGAGAGTGCAGAGCACTGCAGCATCCTCAAGCAGCGGACCGCTAGGCGTGCTGGGAGTCAGACCCCCACCGATCAAATATTGGTGACCTATACTGAGGATAGGCCGTCAATACCAAAATCTTGAATAACCAGCAGTATAAGGCAACTTTTGCCTTTGAAGTTTTTTGCAATGGAAGAGGTGTAACTTATATGTCCCAATGCAATAAATGGTCCCCGCATATTATATCATTTATGTTTTCCTATAATTCTGAAGTGCCTGAGTATGACCGCTAACCACCCACTACACCAAAAAAAGTAGCTTGGTTTGGAAAATCCCTTTTTTTGTTAGGAAAGCCCCTGAAAATAAATGATTAGCAACTGAGTGAAGCCTAACACTACAGGAGAAATAAAGCGTTGCATGGTTCCCATATAGATAAATAGACTGTAGGTCCTCTAGAGCAAGAAACACATTTATGTAGTTGGTCACTGCTCTGGCTAACCAATGGAGAACAGAATGAAAGATTCTCCTCCCTAATCAGTCAGATCCTAAAAAAAACTAAAAAAAACCCACAGTAAATGGTGTATAGTGTAAAGACTGTGGAGTCCAGTTATGTCATTAGTGTACAAAAGGTTTGTGAACCATTCTGAATATTCTATTTTTCTACATACACACACATTTTCAAACAAGTCTTAAAAGTAGAGAAAGATAACCAAGTCAAATAGATGAGTCAAAATATTAGACTTGGTCATTTATATATTGAGGAGAATGATTCAGCATCACATGTCTGTGAGTGGCAAAAGCATGAGCATGTGGCAGCTCCCGTCCTGACCTCGCAGCACTCACGGGGTTGCATAGCGTTATATTGATTTTTGATGTTATGTAACCCTTAGAGGTCTGAAATAACAGCATTATGTCAGTGTTATCCAATACATCCCAGACCTCTAAGGGTTACACAGCATCATAAATCAATAAAATACTATGCGACCCAATCAGTGCTGGGAGGTCAGGACTGGAGCTGCTGCATACTCATGCTGAGCGTCCGATGCGTGATGCCTGGTACTTGCTTGTCTGAAAGGGGCCTTAAACCAGTGACTGGAGGCAGCAGAACAAGTATCATGCCTGTGAGGAAGTAAACAAGCCAGGGTCAGGGAGACGGACATAAGGGAGCCAGTGTGCAGGACCGGGGCGGCAGGGAGCAGATAAGTATGACTACTGAATAGCAGAGACGGCTGCAGGCATCAGTTACAAGTTAAGTATCCCCGAACAGGAGAAATTTACCATTGCTCAGAAATATTTTATTGTTGTTTACTTGTTGTGCCAGGACAAAGTAAAAGAACATTTTATATTAGCAAAGACATGGGTCACATTGAAATAACAAGGGTGATGAATAACAATAGGCACTAATTAGAAAGAGCTGACGTGTGTACTCCCTCAAGGGCCTGATGATAAGATTTAGCATGTCTGATGACCATCTCTACTGTATATCACTATGAGCGCACACAGATAATTACAAATCCAACTCTAACACTTCTCTTTGCCGTAATCAGTAAAATATAACCTACAGTTACACAACGAGTAGATAATAGCAGCGCTGTTCAATAATGGATCATAATTATTCATTTCTTAGGCCCCTTTCACACGAGCGAGAATTCCGCGCGGGTGCAATGCGTGATGCGAACGCATTGCGCCCACACGGAATCCGGACCCATTCATTTAAATAGGTATGTGTACATGAGCGGTGGTTTTCACGAAATCACTTTTGCGTTGAGTGAAAATCGCAGCATGTTCTATATTCAGCTATTTTCGCGCAACGCAGACCCCATAGAAGTGAATGGGGCTGCGTGAAAATCGCATCGCATCGCTTCCGCAAGCAAGTGTGGATGCGATTTTCACGGATGGTTGCTAAGAGATGTTGTTTGTAAATATTCATTTTTTTATGACTCGCGTGCAAAACGCAGGAAATCGCATTGCACCTGCGTGATAAAAACCGAACTGAACGCGATCGCCAACAAAACTGAATGGACTTGCATGCGAAATCCCGCAGTTTTTACTGAACGCATCCACAACGCATCCGGACATATTCCGGACGCGCTCGTCTGCAAGGGGCCTTATAGTCTGCACAGCAATAGATGTGGTGACTGCATGTGCATCTCTATAAAGGTCAGTGCACAATTCATTTTATCTATAGGCCTGACGTGTATAGTTTTACATGAAAAAAGCGTCAATTGCTATGGACATGACACATGCAAAGACAGTGTACTTTGTGCATGCGCTGTAATGTGCTTACGTCTATCTTTTTTTTTATATCTACTATACTTTTCAGCACTTTGCAAAGATATCTGCCCAATGCATACATTGTTTCCATTGAAGTCGATGGGCGACATATGCAAATGTAAAGACTAAACTTGCATACATTAAATGTATATATTTTTCTGACCACATGCAGAAAAGAAACATGATCACGTGACAAAACATTTAAATAAAGAACACATACAAATGCAACATATATGCCAGCAAGAGATAAGCATCTGGTCAAGATTGGAACGCATATGTTTTTGCCAAATTTTTGCCATATATGTTGGCATATACACTTATTGCGTGCAAAAAATAAGATACCGTATGTACTGAGCCTAAAGAGGGCTATGTTAGAATTTTTGCAACAGGTCTGTCATTGTAGTTCTCATGGTTGTCAATAGCATAAGTTATGACAATGGTGTGAACAGAGCCTTAACATAAACATCCACTTTTTAATAGCATGTCATTTTTAGATCCAACATTTTGTGTTGACTCATTCCATGATATATCTCTATAGCAGTCAGAACTCGTTTTTCTGCTAGATTGTTCCAAATCCCCTAAAAGACACAGATTAAGGGAAGAATAGTGTAAGATTACACCGATAGAACCCCACTAAATGAGAGTTATTGCATAAGCATACAAGTGTGCAGGTAATACATTCGAGAGGAACACATTTGTAATCTTGTATTGTCTGATGAAAAACTGCTACAAGAGGACATCGTTTTAAATTAGAGGGGCAAAGGTTTAAAAGTAATATCAGGAAATATTACTTTACTGAGAGAGTAGTGGATGCATGGAATAGCCTTCCTGCAGAAGTGGTAGCTGCAAATACAGTGAAGGAGTTTAGGCATGCATGGGATAGGCATAAGGCCATCCTTCATATAAGATAGAGCCAGGGGCTATTCATAGTATTCAGTATATTGGGCAGACTAGATGGGCCAAATGGTTCTTATCTGCCGACACATTCTATGTTTCTATGATAAGAGGACAAGAAACGAGAAAAAAGAGATACAGATAAAGAGGTAAAGAGGGGGAGTGAAAAAAAAAGGGAGTTTGGGGGGTATGCACTCAGGGGAGCAGAGTTTGAAAGTCAGGAGACTGTTGAAAGTATGTATAAATCATATCTTGGTACCATTCCAGCATATAGATGGAAAGTGTGTCGTTTGGCAATGCCTCGGTACTGCTGAACTGGCTGCTGCAATGCAGAAGTGCAGAATGCTTTTCTTTTTAGTAGAGATAGAGCCCGGCAGAATACAGAGGAGGGCTACTCGAGGAGAATTACTCACAGATGTCTGACAAATGGTATGTCGGGTTGCAAATACCTTATTACAAACAGTTTTCTGTATAACAGTATTCAGTAAGCTGTTAAGCTCCCCATAGTGGTGGCTGCAGGCAGTCAGAATTGTATTATATAACACAATTATTTAATAAATAAATATTTAAATATTTAATTTTCTATATATGCGGGAGATTTGACATTCTATATCCTGACTACAATAAAGATATATTGAGAACATTTTGAACATATTTAAATTCCCCCAAAAAAATATGGACATTCACTTCAACGATTTAGGTAATAAGGTTTGATAATGTAAAAAAATAAATGCTGGCTCCACTAAGGTCAACTCCACAGTTACACTCTAATTCCAGTTGGCTTTCTAATAGTTTTATCTTCTGTGACATGTCTGAACAAAATTAGCTTTAGTCCCAACTAATCAATCAAATCAGCCTTAATTTTGTAAATTGAACATTGGAAATGACTGATTGCAGATACAGCACATGTTCCTACACTACAGCTTTCATAAATGAGCCTTGCTCTTCCTCTCTAGAGATACAGTAGTAAATTCTGTGTCACTTGTGTTTGGATTAAGATGACGGATTACTTTACGGGATGTATGTTCTTCCAAGCAGACACACTCGATCAACATAGGAGGACACAATACATCTGATGACATATTTCCAGAAAATAATAGAACTCAGATATAAACGGTCTCAAATCTTCTCAGTTCAGGGAACAATGAACACGAGGGACGGGGCTCGTGTATTATTTGCACAAGTTTGTGCAGATGTTCTCATTTACATGTCTTTTGATCTATCAAAGACGTTTCAGCTGAAAAAAAACCTATTGAGAGGAGTAGATTAGCAAGTGGTTGAGGAGTCTAAAGCTTGATGCACACTTTTCATATAAAAACCTAAGGAAGAATAAAAGAGGCCCTTTTTTAGGGCAATATGTTTTGTTCATTCCAGAATTAAATCCGAAAAACTTTGACACAAAGGAGACTTCAGATGTATATACAGAAAAAAGCGACTCCGAAGCCACTCCGCTTCGAGGCTTTAAGTATTGAATTGGAAAGACAAAAAAAGGGTCAACGTGCTATCTGAAATCTTCACAAATAATGCCAAAATCTATCTCACTAGCTTTTATTTATTGAAAGGGGTTGTCCAGCATTTTATAAAATTTGTCTGATCCTTCACAGCTTCAGCACTGATACACCAGTGGGCCCTGCCAATGCAAAGTAAGCCAACCAAGGTGGTGTAAAATTAGACATACCATATTTTTCATACTATAAGACACACCTAGGATTTTTTATTTTTTTTAATCAGACCTCAGATCAGATCCCCAAGCTCCATCAGACCTCAGATCAGACCTCCATAAGACTTCTAAGCTCCATCAAACCTCAGAAAAGACATCCATCAAAACACAATTCCTCCTCAGACCCCCATCATACCCCCATTCATCCTCAGACCTCAGATCAAACTACCATCAGATCACCAAACTCCATCAGACCTCAGAAAAGACATCCATCAAAACACAATTCCTCCTCAGACCCCCATCATACCCCCATTCATCCTCAGACCTCAGATCAGACTACCATCAGATCACCAAACTCCATCAGACCTCCAAGCTCCATTAGACCTCAGGTCAGACCCCATCAGACCTCTGTATTAGATCCCATTCCTCCTCAGACCTCAGTTCAGACGCCCCAGTTTAGATAAAATAAATAAATAAATGAAGTTATCTCTTCTGCTCTGGACCGTGCTCTCACCACTGTCTGGTCTTCTGCAGGCCTGCGCTGCAATGGGACCGAACCTTGCACACCGTCAGGTCATAGTGCAAGTCTACGTGCACTACGTCCTGATGCTGTACACAGTCAGGACACGTACAGTGAGATGCCTAAGAAGAAGATCAGGAAGCAGTCAGTACAGGAAGTATAATGCTTCCCTCACCACTATCCACGCTTCCTGCATGCTGAAGACCACTTTCGTATTGGAAGTGGTCATTAGCATTCCCACTATAAGACGCACTACTATTTTCCCCCAAGCTTTTTATAGTCTGAAAAATATGGTATATCCCTAACAAATCACAAAATTTAATGAGCAAGCCAGTGTTATAAAGTTGGCACATCTTTAGATTTCTTGTTCTGAGTTTATAAAAGAGAAGGAAGCAGAGAGCCGCATAGGGTAGTACAGTTTTGACAGATAAAATGCTAGTATGCTCTCGAGAGATGTGCTCACCTTCTGTTGTTGTGAAGTTTCACAGCAACAATAAAAGCAAATATAGGTAAAGATGCAAGCTGGCCTGCAGACTTCACTGCTGGTCCGCCGGGAGGTAACACTTGTGCTCTGGACGAGTACGTATTTTTGGAAGAAGAAAAGAACCACTATTCTGAGCTCAACAGCTTGTCAGGATTTCTAATTTCTTTATTGTATAAAAGCCCAATGTGTTTTGGGGGAGACACCCTCCTTTAGCTAAAACAGGACATGTGACAATGGGTAGACATTCATTTTACAAACAGAGGGAAAGTACATTGAGAATACCCGCCAAACCTCGGAGGAGGGATTAACTCTTATGGATAGACGAATGTTCCGACTTATGACCTAAAATTCATTTATATTGAACCTAGGTTTATAAAAGTATTTCATGAATTGTCCCTATGGGTAAAATTTGTTTGTTGCTGCTTATTGTTGCACATTATCCCACCAAGATTTTCATGCGCTTGCATACTATAGTTAATGTATCACACTAATTGAGGAGCAGAGGCATTTGAGGCAGATTTTCAGGGGAATTTGAAGCGGATTTCACACTTTGCAATTCAATACAAAAAGAGAAATCTTCAACAAAATTCTGATATGAAACATGCAGCAACGGATATGTCTATAGCAGCAAATTACGGTATGTATGAAAGCACCCTTAACAGTATGTAGTCAAACATGGGCCGCCATGTGGCCTGCTGCACAGTGCACACCCCTCTGTATGAGCCCTTAGATCCTACTGCCTTATAAATGATTTTGTAAACCATGGAAGCAGTCATTCTGTAGCAAACCTCAGCGATTTCACTCAGTAGTAAAATTACAGAGAGATTCCCTCAACTAAGTGCGCCATGATTCTCGCTCAGTTTGTGGTTTAAAAAAACTGGCATATAGTCAAGAGGTAAAGGGGGGGAGGGGGGTTAGTCACTGAAGATAAGGAAAAGGCAGAGTTACTAAATGTTTTTTTTTAGCTCTGTATATACAAAAGAAGAGAAAGGAGCTGATATCTGTGGTGCTGGGGCTGTTAGTCCATCCAGTAATATACTCACTTGGCTAACCTTAGATATGGTCCAAGACAAGTTAAATAAGGTAAATGTCAACAAGGCTCTGGGTCCAGATGGATTACACCCAAGAGTGATGTGATTCATTGATGTGCCCCTGTTTATAATTTTTGAAGATTTTCTAATTACTGGTACAGTGCCCAGTGATTGGCGCAAGGCAAATGTGGTGCCCATATTCAATGCATGGCCTCTATTTCATGTTGTTGACACTTGACATGCGATATGGCTTAAAATGTGACAATGTGTGCCAAAATTTGGACGCAAACTAAGCCAATCACTAAATTAAACAAAAGTGCGAAAGGTTTCCCCAAATTTATCATCCAGCAGGAGCATTTTCAAACTTTTTTGTCTAAGTTTACATTGTTTAAATATCATGCAGGGTTAGTAAATCTGCCGCTCTCACTGAAGTCTAGCGCAGCCAACAAAATGTTTTCCTCTAGGTCATAGCAAGTGACAGGTGCATTTTTTGTGTTCTTAAAAATTCAATCTACCATTGGTATATTGCAGTCTATGAAATCTACCATTGCATATTGCAGTCCATAAAATCTACCATTGGCATATTGCAGTCTATGAACCCAAATATAATAGATTTGTACTAGTCATAGACTTGTGAAGTAATTTAAAATTTGCTGCGACAGAAATAGTTAAGTCGCTATACCAATCTCTTCAAAGCACTTGGTCAGCTGCCAGTTACTTGTTGGAGAGCTGCGGGCGGCTCCCAGAATGGAATTAACAGTTTATAATGAGAACAACACAGTATGTGCACGACATTTTAAAAGGACGCCTGACAACCAAGAGCCTCCGAAAGTAGAATATGTTAATTTTTGTCCTTATGAGTTTTTACATTTACATATGATATGTAACACACACACACACATATATATATATATAGCAAAGAAAATCCGTAGCACTCCTTGAAGTATAGAAAAAATAGAAAATATACATATACAGTATAGAAAATGTATTGATTAAAAACACAGAGTAAGCCTTTACACCACCACCTTACACAATAAGAATTTATCACGTTTATAATATATACTTCCAATGTGTGGGAACCCCTGCTAAGGGAGAAATTAAGAAATATGTCCCATACAATCCAACAGTATTCATGAAAAGTTTGTTGGTAATCACAAGAAAGCACAAAACTAATCACGCAATTAATGTCTTATATTGGCAACATAATAGGTAAGTATAATTGCAAAAGAAAATGCTGGTATTTTCTGCAGACACTTAATTAGGATTTCTGATAGAATTCTTGACAATCAGACAGTCAGTCAAGGTACTGATATAGCGTAGAAGTGTTTTGCTGTATAAAATGTAGCAAATATAACAATAAGACAAACAATGAACTTAACCTCTCTCTCTAAATATATATATATATATATATATATATATATATATATACATACACATACATATTAAAATGTCAGCTTTCTGTGCTGTAAAATTTTTTTGGACAAAGATAAATCATTTCAGAACTTTTTCCACCTTTAATGTGACCTGTAAACTATACAACTCAATTGAAAAACAAACTGAAATCCTCTAGGTGGAGGGAAGAAATCAGCATGGCACATTTTGACTTGGCAATATTTGCCCACTCTTCTTTGCAAACACACTCCAAATCTGTCAGATTGCAAGGACATCTCGTGTGCACAGCCCTCTTCAGATCACCCCACAGATTTTCAATTGGATTCAGGTCTGGGCTCTGGCTGGGCCATTCCAAAACTATAATCTTCTTCTGGTGATGCATCAGACTCAAAGCGCGCGTATGCAGCAGCTCCCGTCCTGACCTCTCAGCACTGACCGGGTTGCATAGCATTATATTGATTTATGATGCTATGTAACCCTTAGAGGTCTGGAATGTATTGTATAACACTGACATAATGCTGTCAGTGCTATCCAATACATTCCAGAACTGTAAGGGTTACATAGCATCATAAATCAATATAATGCTATGTGACCCCATCAGTGGTGGGAGGTCAGGACGGGAGCTCTTCCTGATACATGTTGCGTGGGACTCGCTCGAGTAAAAGGGGCCTTAATATCCGAGGCCTATTAAAAGAGCTGAACATTGACTTATAGGATAGCTGCCTTACATCTGGTGGCATTAGAGGCAGAGTTTGTTAAAGAGGACCTTTCACTAGAATAAAAAAGCTAAACTAAGTATACAGACATGGAGAGCAGCGCCCAGGGATCTCCCTGCACTTACTATTATCCCTGGGCGCCGCTCCGTTCTCCCGGTAAAGGCTCTGGTATCTTCATATGTTCGGCTCAACTGGGTGGAACCTGCCGGCGTCTTCTTCTCCCAAGCTGTAGCGCTGGCCAATCGCAGCGCTCAGCTCATAGCCTGAGAGTTTTTTTTTCTTTCTCTCAGGCTATGAGCTGAGCGCTGCGATTGGCCAGCGCTACAGCCTGGGAGAAGGAGACGCAGGCTCCACCCAGTTGAGCCGAACATATGAAGATACCGGAGCCTATACCGGGAGAACGGAGCGGCGCCCAGGGATAATAGTAAGTGCAGGGAGATCCCTGGGCGCCGCTCTCAATGTCTGTATACTTAGTTTAGATTTTTTATTCTAGCGAAAGGTCCTCTTTAAGAGTTCATTTGCATTCCTTTCTTCCCAGAATTCCAGAGGAGCATGCATGGCCTATAAGTCTCCTCAAGCCGACTAAGGTGCTCTCCTCAAGAAGAGATAGTACCACCCAAATCCTGACTTAGGCCTCTCACCCAGTTAAGCCAGTGCTCTGCATTGATAAGGGGTAATCACCCTGAAACAGCTGTCTGCAGATGAGGTGCTGGCTTATTTATTGTCCAAGTCATGTCTCAAGGCCTATTTAAAGGGTCGAACATAGGATAGCTGCCTTACATCTGGTAGCATTAAATGCAGAGCTGGTTAAGAGCTCATTTCAATCCCTTTCTTCCTAGTAACAGAGAAGTAATAGCATTGCCTTACACTCTGCAATAACAAGGCACACAGAGAGCTGAAACAGGAAATATCTGTGAAAAGTAAGGGGAATCATGGCAATTGTAGTCCTTTGCACTGGTCAACAGCAAGCCCTGGCAGCACAAACACAACTGTGCTGCACTCAGGTGGGCAAGAATATTTTTTTTAAACAAACAACATATACTGCTTAGCCAAGGTGGCATCATATGCTGAGCATTCAGACACATTAGGTTACCTTCCTGCATTTGTAAGCTTAGTGAACCTTAGTCAAAATAAAAAAATGATGCTCCAAGGTGGGTATTCATGAAACAGATGTTACGCATTCTTACTAGTTGTGTGAAAAGAAAACTTTGACTTCCAATACAGACACATTAAGATGCTTTGCATTGTGTACTCTACAAATGTACCTATGCTGTAAGACTGCAGTATTTCTGAGAATCCAATTAATCTTGGAAAATATTTTACATTTAATTAATTCAAGACACTTTCTAAACCTACACGTATAGCACAGACACCAGAATGATTATGTCAAGAGACATCCTCCAATTATTTCATTATTACCGTGATCATCAAATTAATAGCAAGATAGACCTAAACAGCTCAGTATTTGATGTGTTGTAATCATACTCAAAGTTTTAAGTGGAAAAGGGAATGATTCCTTAATAAGATACAATAAGAGTTGGAAAATGATTCTCCGACAAGTAATTCTGAAAATCTAAATTTTGGAAGTCTTTTGATCTGGTCCACTTTACTCTTACATCACAAAATAGTAATTCTCTTGTATATAGATGATTCTTTCATGATTGTGTTCTAAATTACTGTTATAGAAGTTTATAGTTACAAAGCTAGCCAGAAATGTTAGTTTTACAAATACATAGATCAATAATAGATAGATAGATGGATGGATAGATAATAGATAGATAGATAGATAATAGATAGATAATAGATAAATAGATAGATTCAAAGAAACTCCACGGCACTCCTAAAAAGTAAATTAAAAGTAGTGTTCTTTAATAACCAGACGGCAACGTTTCAGTCCTCTCACTGGGACTTTTCTCAAGCAGTGATAGATGATAGGTGACAGATAGATGATATTAGATAGATGGCTATATAGATAGATGATAGATAAATATGACATAAATAGATAGAAAAATAGATAGACACACTCTTAGGTTGCTTCATTGTTAGAATTTTTAATATACCTGCTTTTACATATTGTCAGGTATCTTCTGACTGATAGCCAATCCTAGACAACAGCAGTGATGTGTCCTTCATAGTAACATTAAAATACTGCCAATTACCAGTTGCCAAAATCATGTAATGCGTTTTTCCCAAATTTTTTTTGCTTGCTTGTTTTTTTGGGGGGAAGGGGGAATTCTGAAATCCTATTTCATCATTTAATCTTTAGTACATTATTGTATATTACTTAAAGGATAACTGTCATATTTTTATTTTATTTTTTTGCTAAAGTGTAGGGCAATGTGATAGGTAACAATTTAGCAATAGACTTTATTTAGCCAAAACGTTTATTTTTGGTAGAAAACTGGGGCTGAAATGGCCCTTAGCAGCACTCTTCAAAAGAGCGTTGCTAAGGGCCATCCGTCCATTAGAAAAGACGGGCTGTGCAGACGCTGTGCTTCTGACTCGTGCTTCCCTGGGAGTACAGAAGGCTGGGCACAGGAGTCTTGGGAGTTAAAATTACATTTATATTCCCCCTTTCTATGCAATCTAATGCTCCGTTACATTCACTGACCTGCAATCCCTGTGATAATAATTCATGAAGCAGCCGCCGGAAGTAGAAGCACTGTGCGCAGTGAGTCGGCTGCTGCTTCGTGAATTATTATCACAGGGATCGCAGGTCAGTGAATGTAATAGAGCATTAGATTGCATAAAAAGGGGAAATATAAATGTAATTTTAACTCCCAAGACTCCTGTGCCCAGCTTTCTGTCTCCCAGGGAAGCACGAGTCAGAAGCACAGCGTCTGCACAGCCCGTCTTTTCTAATGGACGGATGGCCCTTAGCAACGCTCTTTTGAAGAGTGCTGCTAAGGGCCATTTCAGCCCCAGTTTTCTACCAAAAATAAACGTTTTGGCTAAATAAAGTCTATTGCAAAATTGTTACCTATCACTTGCCCTAGACTTTAGCAAAAAAAATAATAAAATAATATTACAGTTATCCTTTAAAGAGATTCTCCAGGATTACTATGATAATTAACACATATACCTATGTAGTTGCTTACCTCATATAGCTTCCCCATCTTTTTTTTTTTTTTTCAAGTTGGACTCTCCTGACCCATTTTCACAATGTACACCAATCCCTTTGGTTTGTTTCCATGCTATATGTAGTACTTCCTGTTGGTGTGTCCAACCAAACCCATGATGCACTTCTACTTTCTCTGCCAAAGCTCCAGCACCGCCCCTAACAACGCCCAGCTAGTTTATAGCTCCTCCTACCTAGCTATTTATATAGACACTGCCCTATCACTGCCCCTAACAACACCCAGGTAGTTTGTAGCTCCTCCCACCAGCTAGTTACATAGACACTCCCTTATCACTGCCCATAACACCCAACTAGTTTATAGCTCCTTCTACCCACCTAGTTACATAGACCCTCCACTATCACTGCCCCTAAAAACGCTCAGCTAGTTTATAGCTCCTCCCACCCAGCTAGTTACATAGACACTCCCCTATCACTGCCATGGACATAACATCACAGGAAATAAGAAAGAGCTACATGGACATGGTCATGTGACCATAGCCCAGAATGGAAGATAGGAGCAATAAAGGGAAAAGAAATGCAACAAAATTACAGCTACCGTCATAAAATATTATTCTACAGGAAGCTGACAACACACCGGAAAACCCCTTTAATATATTACAAATATCGTAGCCTCGAAGTGACACATAAGCTCTTGTATAGTTATTTGCATAGAAAACGATGTCCTTGTGCTCTTTAGACTCCTACTTATGTAATTGGCATCTGGAAATCTGTGCCATTTGCTGGGAGAAGAAGGTAATGCCAGGATCTCTTCTCCCACAGCCAAACTAATCAATTGCTTGTGGATTGCTGCCTAAAATTGTCCAGGCCACCAGATATTTTGGTCCCATGCCTTAAATTACAAGCCTCATTAAAATGTTAATGCAGATGGATCCCAGTGGACAAATGGGGCTTCCTGGATGAAATCCCAAACTGAACAAGTGGCAAAACAATTAAATTTACAATTCCGTCACAGTGAGTGCTCTGAAGAACAAAACTGCAGGGTCCTCATAGAAAACTAAAAAGACAAATACTTCTATTCCTTCATTATGTAGTAAATGTCACAAATAATAAAAAAAAATGATTTTTTCCAGATACATTATTTTCTGTGATTTTTTTCTTATTGAAGTGAAACTAAGCTCAACTACTGCGTTCAGTGCAAAAATTTACATGTTAGCAGCCTGTACTCACAGACTGATGCGTTAGACTCTGCTCATCAGGTTGACCACACTTTTAAAGCTGGCCATACACATCAGATAAAAGATGTCTGGAATGGCCAATTTCGTCTGACTGACTTTTCAGAAACTAGCATGAACGATCGTTCACGATGGCAAATGGTAGACTCTTGTCTTCTGAAAATGTAATCAGCCATGGTGGAAAATGTTGGCCTCTGTTGTCCAAAACTGCATGTTTATAGCATGAGGACCAGGGAGTCCGTTTTTTCAGTTTTTTTGACTCCTTGGTCGGCCATTTTAGTCGCTGGTTGGATCTTTCACGTTCGATCCCACAGATGACTGACAGATCACAATGCAGCTAATCATTGTCTCAAACGTATGGCCAGGTTAAGGTAATTGTTTCCCAATGAGAAGTTCACAAAATGTCTCCCTGCTGGGACACCTACTGGTTAGTTGTTATCTGTTGAAAAATCTGGCAGTAAGTGTTAATCCCCAAGCAGTATCACAGAAGGGGAAATTAAAGGGGTTGTCCCGCAAAAGATATTCAGCATTTTTTAAACCAGAACCTGTATCTGAATACTTTGGTATTTCCGTGGAATTAAAAAAAATTGTATGGTCAGTGAGTTATTCGCTAAAATCTATATTAGAGATTATCACATTTTTTAAAAATTTGATTTGGCCGGTTTGCAGAATTTTTAAAGAAAATTTGGTTCGACCCAAATTTATTTGTGGAGAATTGCGTTAAAAAACTGCTATTTCCTGGCTGCAGAGAGCCTTTATAGTGGTGTAGAACACTGTGCCTTGCAGTAACACGCATAGGGAGTGTGCTGTGGTAGTGAAACAATACTGTGAGTCAGTATGACATGCAGATGACAGGCATCGCTCTTAGAATCACTGCACACTTTACTTATTTGGGCAGTTACGGGGCCAAAACTGACCAAATAACTCAAGTGTGAACTCAGCCTTACAGGTCAATCTTAGTGTCAAGAACCTGTTCTATTAAAGGGTTTCTATCACCTCGTTTTGACATAATTACTATCAGACACTAGCGATCCGCTAGTGTCTGCTCTACCAAACAATGCTATTATAATACCTTTGTGTGCAGCCGTTTGCCTAAAAAACGAACTTTTATTGATATGCTAATGAGCATCTAGGTGCTATGGGGGCGTCTTTTCAGCACTTAGAGGCTCGGTCTACTCACACAAAATGCCGCCCAGCGCGTCCCTCCAGCCCGCCCATCTCCTCTGGAATGCGATCCTCCCTCTGAGCCAGCAGACGAATTCTCGCGCCTGCGCCGTGCGCGTCTGTATTCGGCGCAGGCGCAGTGAATGTCTGACCGCTCCCTGCACAGACATCTCCACTGCGCCTGCGCCGATTACGTCAGAGTGCTCCGAGGAACAGATGGCGCAGGCGCAGTGGAGATGCCGGTGCAGGGAGCATCCAGACAGTCACTGCGCCTGCGCTGAATACAGACGCGCACGGCGCAGGCACGAGAATTCGTCTGCTGGCTCAGAGGGAGGATCGCATTCCAGAGGAGATGGGCGGGCTGGAGGGACATGCTGGGTGGCATTTTGTCTGAGTAGACCGAGCCTCTAGGTGCTGAAAAGACGCCCCCCATAGCACCTAGAGGCTCATTAGCATATCAATAAAAGTTCGTTTTTTAGGCAAACGGCTGCACACAAAGGTATTATAATAGCATTGTTTGGTAGAGCAGACACTAGTGGATCGCTAGTGTCTGATAGTAATTATGTCAAAACGAGGTGATAGAAACCCTTTAAACGCCTATACAAGTAGAGCCCCCCGAAAGAGTAGAGAGGGTGTCAGCAGTAAGTTTGTGTTGACGTCACTGATTATTTTGCCCTTCCACTGATCCGTCAGAACAATAACCCCCCAAAAACGTATCCTGTCTGTGGAGCATCCGCCTTCACTCGGTCAGCATTTGGTCAGTACTGCTAGTGCAAAAAATAAAAACAGGAGTGGATCCAAAACATAGATGACAAGTGAATGGAATATTTGCATGTCTTCTGTGTTTTGTACCCACTCCTGCTATCCGGCAGGCCTTACAGCTGTTACATAGACGGGATCCATTGTGCGTCTCATTTTTCCTTCCTTCCTTCTGACAGATCAGAAGAAGGGTCAAATAAATGATGATGTCAGGCTGAAAAGCAAAATAGTGGCCCAGTCATGAAGTGTGGAGGGTGGAAACAGCATGAGAAGTCCACAGAGTGGCCCTATGACATAGTGGGGACGTGGATGCAGCATAAGGAGACCACAGAGGGGCCCAATGACAGAGTCTGGAGGTGGCAGCAGCATCAGGCGGAGGCCACAGAGTGGCACAATTACAAAGCGGAGGTGGCAGCAGCATCAGGAAGCCACAGAGTGGCACAATGACAGTGTGGAGGTGGTGGCAGCATCAGGAGACTACAGGGTGGCACAATGACAGTGTGGAGGTGGCATCAGCAGCAGCATCAGGAGGAGGCCACAGGGTGGCACAATGACAGAGTGTGGAGGTGGCAGCAGCATCTTCAGGAGGCCACAAAGTGGCACAATGATACAGTGTGGAGGTGGTGGCAGCAGCATCAGGAGGAGGCCACAGGGTGGCACAATGACAGTGATGAGGTGGCAGCAGCAGCATTAAGAGTCCACAGAATGGCACAATGACATAGTGTGGAAGTGGCAGTAGCATCAGGAGTCCACAGAGTGGCAAGGTGACATAGTGCGGAGGTGGCAACAGCATCAGGAGACCACAGAGTGTCCCGGTGACAGAGTGGGGAGGTGGGTGGCAATACCAGTAGCAGCTGAAGATGTAGGTGAAAGAAGGAGCACTTGGCATCAGATGTGTGGCATCAAGTGGGTGGCAGCATCAGAATAGTAAACAGTCTCTTTTGTCAAAGTGTTTGTGTGGCACCATGGATGATCTAGTCTGATGCATCAGGCATTGGTGGGTGGAAATTCTGGCTGATCCACGCCTGATTCATCTTGACAAAGGTCAGTCTCTCCACATTTTGGTTGGACAGGCGAGTTATTCTTGGGGTAACTATGGCCCCCGCTGCACTAAACACCCGCTCTGATGCCACTCTACTGGCCGGGCAGGACAGCTTTTACAGAGCAAACTCTGCCAGTTGCAGCAACAAATCCAGTTTGGCTGCAGAGTAGTTCAGCGGATCTTCAATGTGGGGTGGCAGGGTGCTGTCCAAGTATGCCACCACCTGCTGGTTCAGATCTTGCTCCAGGTGTAGCTGCTGCTGCTGGTGAGTAGTTTATTCACTAGGTGGGTGAAGAAAGCTGCTCATCAGCGACTCTAGACTCAAGTTGCTGCTGATGGAGCTGGAACTGCTCCTATATCCCCACCCTGCCACAGCAGCCATGGCAGAGGAATATGAGCGCAGAGGGCCCCCCTGGTCAGACCTGCGAGAGGGTGGACGATGACGCAGATAGGCAGCGGCCAACTGACTACATAGAATGTCTCTATAGTAGTGATGAGCGACAGGGGCAATATTCGAATTCGCGATATTTCGCGAATATTTGGGCGAATATTTGCCATATATTCGAGAATTCGCGAATTCATGATCTCCAGGCATTATTTTCTTGATTGCGAAAATTCGCATAAAATTCACATCCAATTTTTCGCATAGAAATTCGCATGAACTGGTATTTTCACAAAAATCGAATATTCGCAATTCCGAATATATTTTGCGAAATTCGAAATATTCGCAAATTTTCGAAGTGCCGATATTCGCGATTAAACTTCGCAATTCGAATATTCGTGATCAACACTAATCTATATGTGTATTTTACGAAATTTCGTAATATTGCTCTAACTTCGTCTTTTAGAATATTCGTAATATTGCTCTAACTTCGTCTTTCAGAATATTATGAATATTCTAAAAGACGAAGTTAGAGCAATATTAAGAACATTTGCAAAAGTCGAAATTGCGATGCGAGTAATATAACACGAAATAATCGCATGAAGATTTCAACTTTGCACTGCTATATTCCATATTCTAGCCTAATATGGAATATAACAGTGCTAAGTTGAAATCTTCATGCGATTATTTCGTGTTATATTACTCGCATCGCAATTTCGACTATTGCGAAATTTCGTAAAATACACATATAGATTAGATTGTAATTTAGCTAATATGGAATATAGCAGTAAGTTGAAAACGCCACTGACTGGAGCAGCCAGGAAGCCAGGAATCCAAAGGACAGGTAAGAACAACTTTAGGGAAGTGGGAAAGAAAAAAATATAATAATAAAAATTTTTTTAAAAAACGAATATTCGAATTCGCGAATATATAGAACGATATTCTAAATATTCGCGAAATCTCGAAATTGCGATATTTGAGAAAAAATTTCGCAATTCGAATATTCGCGCTCAACACTAGTCCCTAGCGCCTGCTGACGTCTCACCCTGCACTAAGTGTAGTGTCCCACTAGGTAAAGGTGGGCACTACACAAGGGTTTATATGTCTATTGCATTAATGTAATGTTTACTGTTCATTTCCCTGTATTATCTGGGTGTCAGGCCTGTCAGGGTGTAGTTTAGCCTCCTAGATGCTAGAGGGAGCTAGAGTACCTAAGTATATATAGGTAGGCCCAGACAGGGGAGAGTTAGTTCAATCCAGGTGGCTAGAAGGGTAATCTAGTCAGCCTGAAGCTCCTGAGTCTAAGTTTAGCTCAGTGGAGTCACCCCAGAAGAAGAACTTGCCTCCTGGGAGAAAACCTGCAGCATCCCTCACAACAGGAACAGTATAACCATATCAGAGAAGTAAGCTGATGGGCAGAGGTACTACAAAATAGAAGCAAGGGTCAATATGGGAGGAAGAATTATTACCAAGGATTAAAGCCAGCATTTAGGCATCTGGGCCTTGGGATCCAGCCAGCTAGAATAGCCGAGGGGATAGTGCAGCCTAGTTCTGCGAAGCATTAACTGTTTACCCTCCAAGTATCTTGCAAGATTAATACCTGCCATATAGAGAAGTAAACCTGCTTGTGAATTATACGATTCAAGGTACTGCATAACCAACTGTCTGTATAAAGTTTGGACTGTTCCTAAGTAAAAGCAACGTTTGGTTTACCATACCATCTGTGTACCTCAATTACTACTCCTATAAATCGGTGTGCCACCGTTACAGGCACTGGCGTCACGATCCTTAAAGGGACCTTGCCTCAGGCACTCAAAATACCTGCCACATCCAGGGCACCTCATACACCATCAGGTCTGGTCCCTACATCTAGAGTGTGCCCCAGAGGAACTTGTGTCAACCTCTCCTTCACTGCCGCATGCCTGCCCAGGGTTCCCCTCCAAAAAGTGAGTAACCCTCGATTGCCCATAACCGTGACCTCACTATCGCAATACCCTGCAGGTCTGGCGTGCTGCACTAAGTACACTGGAAAATGGCTGAATCCAAGATGGCTGAGGCTATTTATAGGGCTGTGATATCACAAGACTGGCTGGCTGATGATTGGCTGCATGCATGGCATTGTGGGTGATCCCTTCTTCCCAAAGTTTCTTGTTCCATGTCCAAACACATGCAGAATTTAGGAAAAAATGTGATTCGTTACCACAAAGCGTGAGGAAATTCGGATTCGATGCAAATCAAATTTTTCCTGAAATTCGGATCGAATTTCACTTCGTCAACGTCGATTCGCTCATCTCTAATATATATTTATAGCGCCACCTACTGTTTGCTCTCTTTCTAATTTCTCAGTCCTGCTCTCTGAGATGGACGCACATGCTCAGTTCCATCATTCAACTGCCACCAGCTGCAGTAGAAAGAACATGCCTCCTGAGAAAGAAGAGCAAATGGAGCAATGAATATGGAGATCTCTAGATCCACGTGAGGTACAGGGCTGGCTGTAAGTTTGCTAGAAAGAGCTTGTCGTGTGCTATATGATATCAGATTTTCATTTTTTGTATTAATGATGGGATAACCCCTTTAAGCAATACACAGTTTTCATTCAGATAAAAAAAAAATGACTATGTAATGCAGGATGGGTCGGGTCCCCCAGACCAAGAGATGATGTTTGTAATCATTTCACACTCTTTCTCCCCCAAACAAAAATCCTTTGCTCTGTAGGGTGCAGGTCTTTGACATTTTTTATTTTGTGATACCTATACACAGAGCCTGACTCTATTTGCCTCAATTTGACTGTTGTTTATTTTCTGCTGATCGCTTCGACATTGTTTGCCATTAGGTGTCCCCTTTTGTATTGTTTTTATTTTTTATTTTTATATTTCATTTTTTTGTATATTTTTAAAGAGAATTTAATAAAGTTATACATTTCATATGATTTTTTTTTTCTGCATAATCTCGTGTTAGTGTCCATTTACCACTCTGGCAATGAGCCAAGGATCCTCAAAAGATGACAATCCCCTCCTCCCCATTAACTCATGCATGGCTTTAACATTTGCAGAAATTTACAAAATAAAACAACATTGCACAGCACATTTCGCAACATCTAGCACCCTCAGCAGCCTTCCCCTTGTCACTCCCTGTGTGTCCTCCTCTCATGCCTACAGCAATATCAGTATCTAATTAACATGTACAAAACAATTAACAAATCAATATACACTGCTTTCTGTGTGCACAAGCAAATTTTTCCTTCAGTAGGTGCCCTTTCCTTAGTGGTTCCTATTGATACAGACTTACTGTGTGTAAATTTGATGATGTTGGAGGGAGTTGGTAGGTGGGTACCTGGAGATCCTGCTTTCCACTTCCATCTTCTGCCCGTGTTCAGTTACATTTCAATAGTCAGAACTTTGCTGAGACAAAATGAAGATGGAGAGACGCAGCTTCATGTCCACCTATGTGACAACCATGCAGGTGAGGGAAGTATGTGTAATGCATTTCACCATAGGTGCGTGTATGTGTAATGTATATACGTCTGTAACGTGTATGAATATTTTTTGTTGTGTGTAATGTGTATGAATATATTTGTTGTGTGTAATGTGTATGAATATATTTGTTGTATGTAATGTGTACTGTATGTGCATGCAATTTGTATGGATGTATTTTGTATTTAGTGTGTATACATGTGTGTATGCAGGTGTGTGAGTGTTTGGTAAAGTAGTATTATGTATGTATGCGAGGCATCAAATTAACAAAATATTTTGCCGGATGCTCCCCTATCTCTTCAGCATTATACTATAAACTGTGAGACCTAACGATGAAGCCAAATATTTCAAATGGAAAAAATGGAAACCAGAGATCATATA
Organism: Bufo gargarizans; assembly: GCF_014858855.1. Taxonomy (NCBI): domain Eukaryota; kingdom Metazoa; phylum Chordata; class Amphibia; order Anura; family Bufonidae; genus Bufo; species Bufo gargarizans. The sequence goes on from NC_058084.1 coordinate 418,516,536, forward strand.
CATGAAAATCCCTTTCTAACAAAGCTAGAACCAGCCTTGTACCTCACATGGATACAGAGATCTCCATATTTATTGCTCTGCTAGATTTTTATTAAGCTCAAGGGGAGTGTCTATTCTGCTGCAGATTAGGGGCGTGTCCATGCTCAGGAGGTACTTAAAGGATGAAACTGAGCATGTGCGGCCATCTCCGTGAAAAGGACAACATAATAAGAAAGAAAAAAACAGCAGGTGGTGCTATACAGATACATTTTATTGAATAACTCAGTGGCTATGCTTAATTTTTAATCACATGCAATTACAAAAGTATTCAGATCTAGGTGCTGGTTTGAAAACTGTAGAATACTCTTCTAAACCCCTTTAAGTGATGCTCTAGAGAGTAAATCTCCTTAAAAAGGTTTCACAAGATTCGGAAGAGAGCCACATCTGTTCATGGGTTGGGTATTCTACTGCAACACAGCTCCACTGGGACTGAAACTGAGCTGAAATACACACAGAGCCTGCAGACAGGCATTGGACTAATATTGGAAAGCAGCAGCCATTTATTCTAATCCTGTACAAACCATTTAAAGGGAATGTGTCATCTTGATTAAGGACTGTTAATAGATAAAGTATTTTTTTATTTTCACTTGTAAGGCACTGGAAATGCTGTGCTGGATTACATTGTCCAGACACAATGGAGAGGGTCCTCCTAAGCATGAGCTCATCAGTCCCGACAATGTCATCTCACGCAGCTTTATTAACACACAGTAGGGCAACAGAGGGACAGTATGAAAATAATATAATTATCTGGACAGCTGCTCTCACGGCTAGATGCATAGCCCTTATATCTGAACTCCTGATAGCTCATACACACTAATTTAAGCTATATTCTTATCAGTCTGTGAAGGTTCTAATTTATCCAGGTCATGGTATATCTGTAAAGAATAAATCAAGGTAACTGGACCTACTGTAGATTTCTTGAAAACGTTTCACTCGTTCTTCCAACGAGCTTTCAGAATTGAGAAAGCTCGTTGGAAGAACGAGTGAAACGTTTTCAAGAAATCTACAGTAAGTCCAGTTGCCTTGATTTATTCTTTACAGATATATTCTTATCAGTTTGCTAAGAATTTAGCTATAAATGAGTTTTTATGAGCTGTCAGGAATTCAGAGATAAGGGCTATTCATCTAGCCATCAGAACAGCAGTCTGCAGATACACTGAAACTAAACCCTGTAGGACAAAAACACATTTTAAATAAAAAACAATTGAAAATAATTATATTTAGTCCAACATGAGTAACATGTAATTAGAGATGAGCGAAGCCGAATTTCCTTGTGCTTCGTGTAAGCGAATCGATTTAACCTGAAATAGTATAAAAAAAACTAAATCAGCCACTATCCTGATTGAAGATCTCGGGCAAAATCCTGTGCGTGGTGATGTATGACGTCACCACGTCGGCCGGCGTGAAGACGCAATCTCGCACCACGCAAGATTTTGCACTAGATCTTCTCAAGATGGCGGCAGCCAGGCCCGTCGCGAGCAAATGGACACAGTAAGTTTGATAAAAAAATTTTTTTTTTCATTTTTACACTCAGATGCTACTATTACACTATTGTTAATTTTTACACTCAGATGCCGCGATCATGAATGAACGCAGGCATCTGAGGGGTACAATGACGGGGGGGGGCGGCGCTATCGCAGCTCCCTGTCATTGCACCTGCTACTTACAAAAAAATGCGCTTAGTGACAAAGTAATTCGGCACAAAGCAAATTTTTTGGTTAAATTCTGCGAATCAGCCGAATCGAACTTTTAAAAAATTTGCTCATCTCTACATGAAATCATAAAAAATAATTGCCCCTGAAGGTGTTCATCATCTTTAAGGCAATGATTAATCAGTTATGTAGGGATGTCCTTTGATAGCAGTAAACCAATGTAAAGCCTCATCACCAGTAGTTTCATTACACTTTTAATTGCTGTACCTGCTAAATGGTGATAGAAAAAGTGTTAAGGAAACTCTCCACTAATATACTCACTGGGGATTCCCAGTCAGCTTATTAGGTTTGCGCTAGGAAACAGGCAAACAAGACGAATACATGAGAAGACGGTACAAATCTGGAAATATTCTAATTCATGTAATAAAGAACCTTTTGAGATTCGGTTCGTTTCAGGTTCGCAATATTTTAAAAAAAAGCTCAGTTCTGAATCTGAAGTTCTTGGGGGTTTGTATTGGCTGCTGTACAAATTGCTATGTACTCAGATTTGCCACATACAGTAAACTGTATTAAATGTGTTATCCCAACCTTTCCTCTTGGTTCAATGTATCCCAAGATGTGTGATATGAGATGACCACTTAAAAATAAAAAAAACATAATTAGGGTGGGTTCAAACTAGCGTTATTAAGTACGTTATGGCTTTACCGTGTTATAACGGAACGTAACGGAATCCATAGGATCGAATGCAAAACGGAAGCCTTTAAGAGGCATTCCGTTTTGCTCCGTCCTAATAGAAGTCTATGGGAAAACATAACAGATCCGTCTGGGTCCCGTTATGCAAAACAGAAAACAAAGTCCCGTCAACAGGACTTTGTTTTCCGTCTTGCATAACGGGAACCAGACAGATCCATTTTGATTCCCACAGACTTCTATTAGGAGGGAGAGCAAACAGAATGCCTTTTAAAGGCGACCGTTTTGCCGTCCGTCATAATGCAAGTCTATGGGCAGCAAAACAGATCCATCCTTCCGTCCTATGAATTCCGTTATGTTCCGTTATAACCCTGTTATAATGGAAAGCCATAACGGACTCCATAACGCTAGTGTAAACCCACCCTTACAGATATTCTGTCATGAAATGTGTATCCAACATTTGTTACTGTGTGGCCACAAAATTGTCAAAATTTGGCTTATGACTAATTATCAGTTTATCTCCAAGAAATTACTGTGTTTCAATTATACCAACAAAGAAATTGACACATTTTAATTTTCAATGACATGTTCTGCTAATAAACATCTCATTAAAATGTGTGATTCCAACTGACAGGGATATTTTTGTATCAAGATGCTAAATGCATTGGAATATTTTATGTGTATGCTTAATAGAAAACCAAATATGATAACTACAAACCTTTCTGGAAACATTATCTACTTAGCCCCTAGGATTGTGGAGTAGTCATAAACTGATTCATTGCATTTTACTACACATTTTGAAAATTGAGTGCAACATGCTACATATTACACATTATGATTAGAGATGAGTGAATTTTTCAAAAATTCGATTCGCCGGTTCGCCAATTTTTTTTTATAAATTTGTTTCGAGCCGAATATGTTCGCTGTGACTTTCGTTACAAAACGTCTATTTCCAGGCTGCTGAGAGCCTTTATAGTGGTGTAGAACACTGTGCCTGGCAGTAACACTCATAGGGAGTCTGCTTTGGTAGTGAAATAATACTGTGAGTCCGTGTGACATGTAGATGACAGGCGTCGCTCTTAGAATCACTGCACACTTCACTTATTTGGGCAGTCACTGGGCCAAAACTGACTAAATAACTCAAGTGTGAACTCAGCCTTACAGGTCGATGTTAGCGCCAAGAAGAAGTGTACTCTTTTACACCGTCGCCAGCTGATTCCACATAGATGTCTACAGAACCTGTTCTATTAAACACTTATACAAGTAGAGCCCCCCGACAGAGTGGAGAGGGTGTCAACAGTAAGTTTGTGTTGACATCACTGATTATTTTAGCCTTCCTCTGAACTGTCAAAACAATAACCCACAAAAAATAGACCCTGTCTGTGGAGCATCCAACTTCACTAGGTCAGCATTTGGTCAGTAATCCATCAGTATTGCTAATGCAAAAAAAAAAAAACAGGAGTGCATCCAAAACAGAGATGACATGTGAACGGAATATTTGCTCAAGGATGGTGTGCTTCGCAGTGTACGAGTGGCTGAAGTGCATGTAAAGTTTCCTGGCCATTTTTAGGATGTCTTTCAGATGGGTGGAAGACTTCAGTAACCGCTTGACAACCAGATTGAACACGTGTGTCATGCAGGGCGCATGGCTCAACCCTCCTTGATGCAGTGCTGACACCATGTTCTTTCCGTTGTTGGTCACCATAGTTCCGATTTTGAGTTGTCACGGAGAAAACCAGGATTCGATTTCTTGCTGAAGGACACGCAGCAGTTCCTCCCCTGTGTGACTCCGTTCGCCCAGGCAAACCAGGTGCAGAACAGCGTTAGAGTGATGAGAGGGGTCACACATGGCTTGCATACACTACATGCCTCCAACATAATTCTTGGATCTCTACATGAAAATAATGTATTTGCTGTAAATCGGGAGAGGGGCATAGTTGGAGACATTGACTTCACAAGAGATACAGAGCAGTGGAGTTCAGCCACCTCTGTTTGCTTCCTGCTGTTTACTGCTCCTGAATTAAAATTAGGGAAACAAGCTTCAGCTTCCATTGATGTGCATGCCTATGGAGTCCTTTTGTTATAGTTTTGCACATGGAGCAAGAATGTTACTCACAATTATGATGGAACTCCTGATCTTAAGAAACTGGACTTGGACTCCAAAGCAGAGGCTCTCCTGTCATGTGTTGTGTGCTGTGGAGATTGAATGCAGACGGAGCAGATAAAAACACATTAATATTTTCAACTTACTGAAGCTGCTTGATTTAATTGTAAATAGATGGTAAAGGCAAGCGTCTTCATTATGTTGTTTACTGCAGGACCCACGACAACGTAATTCGGTCCATACAGCAAAGAGAAGTGTACCCATAAATTTTCCAGAAAAAAACAAGTTTGAAATAAAAAATTTCACCAATGAAAGAAAAATGGATTTCGGTTCATACAGAACAAACTTTACAATTACTCATCAATTTTCCCCAAAAAAGACATTTTTGAAATAAAAAATGTCACCACTATGTAATTCGGTCCATACAGCAAAAGGAGGTGTACAATCACCATTCAATTTTCCCAAAAAAAGCCTGTTTCACATAAAAAATTTCACCACTACGTAATTCGGTCCAATAAGCAGAAGGAGGTGTACAATCACCCATCAATTTTCCCCAAAAAACATGATTGAAATAAAAAATGTCACATAACGTTATTCGGTCCATACAGCAAAAGGAGGTGTACAATCACCATTCAATTTTCCCCAAAAAGCCTGTTTCACATAAAAAATTTCACCACTATGTAATTCGGTCCAATAAGCAGAAGGAGGTGTACAATCACCCATAAATTTTCCCGAAAAAAACATGTTTGAAATTAAAAGTTTCACCACTACGTAATTCGGTCCATACAGCAAAAGGAGGTGTACAATCACCCATCAATTTTCACATAGCCTGTTTCACATAAAAAAATTCACCACTACGTAATTCGGTCCATACCGCAAAAAGGGCTTTACCACATAAAACTGCACCGCTGAACGGCAAATAGGCCCTTATTTTTTTCCACTTTTACACTACACAAGGCTTTTCAACATATAAGTGCAACGCTGAACAGCGAATATATTTTTCTTTTGACACTAATACAGGGCGAAAAGGGTTTAGAATATTTAAATGCACCACAGAACAGCAATTACGCCCAATTTTTTTCCCAATTTTACACTACCCAAAAGGCTTTTCAACATATAAGTGCAACTCTGAACGGCGAATATATTTTTTTTTTTGCCACTAATACAGGGCAAAAAAGGCTTTAGAACATATAACTGCACCGCTGAACGGCAAATATATATTTTCCTTTTTCTACTAATATACGCCACAAAAGGCTTTAGAACAGATAACTGCACCGCTGAACGGCAAATATATATTTTCTTTTTCCACTAATACACGCTACAAAAGGCTTTAGAACATATAACTGAACCACTGAATGGCAAATATATTTTACTTTTGCCACTAATACACAACAAAAAGGGCTGTAATTTTAGCACTTCAACACACAAGCTAATAAGCCCTATTTCCCACTAATACAAGCCATAAAATGCTTTAGAACATATAACTGCACCACACAAGGGCAAAGAAGACATAGAAATATTTCCTTGTAATAAACACTGTTAATGCCTGTTTCAATCAGCACTTGCACCCTAATAAGAACGGTTTGCTGGAATTACAGAGCTGTATAATGGCAATTTGGATCCTCACGCAGTGCAGCAAGGTGTAATAGGATTGTTCCTATTACCCAGGCTGTAACCTCCCCTGCTGAACCCTGTTCAATATAAATGCTGTGGAATGATTCCTCCTTATCCTTTCCCTACACCTTGAATAATCTTGCCCTGCACTTGTAAATAATTTTTTGGGCAGAATAATTTTTTTCTCCAATGTATTCACTGAGGAAAATAAACTGTCAGATGACATGCAGAATGTAAAAATAAGTTGCCCATTAAAAGTGTCCTGTCTGACCCAGGAAGAAGTACATCAGCGACTTAAAAAGATTAAAATAGACAAATCGCCAGGACCAGATAGCATACACCCCCGTATCCTAAGGGAATTAAGTAATGTCATAGCCATACCCTTATTTCTGATATTTGCAGACTCTATACTGACAGGGAATGTCCCACAGGATTGGCGCATGGCAAATGTGGTGCCAATATGCAAAAAGGCTCCAAAAACAGAGCCTGGAAACTATAGGCCGGTAAGTTTAACATCTGTTTTGGGTAAACTGTTTGAAGGTTTTCTGAGAGATGCCATCTTAGAGCATCTCAACGGAAATAAGCAAATAACGCCATATCAGCATGGCTTCTTGAGGGATCGGTCATGCCAAACTAATTTAATCAGTTTCTATGAGGAGGTAAGTTCCAGACTTGACAGCGGCAAATCAATTGATGCCGTATATCTGGACTTCTCCAAAGCATTTGACACTGTACCAGTATATATAAAATGAGAATGCTCGGACTGGGAGAAAACGTCTGTATGTGGGTAAGTAACTGGCTCAATGATAGAAAACAGAGGGTGGTTATTAATGGTAAATACTCAGATTGGGTCACTGTCACTAGTGGGGTACCTCAGGGGTCAGTATTGGACCCTATTCTCTTCAATATATTTATTAATGATCTTGTAGAAGGCTTGCATAGTAAAGTATCAATTTTCGCAGATGACACTAAACTGTGTAAAGTAATTAACACTGATGAGGACAGTATACTACTACACGGGATCTGGATAGATTGCAGGCTTGGGCAGATAAGTGGCAGATGAGGTTTAACACTGACAAATGTAAAGTTATGCACATGGGAAGGAATAATGCAAGTCACCCGTACATACTAAATGGTAAAACACTCGGTAACACTGACATAGAAAAGGATCTAGGAATTTTAATAAACAGCAAACTAAGCTGCAAAAACCAGTGTCAGGCAGCTGCTGCCAAGGCCAATAAGATAATGGGTTGCATCAAAAGGGGCATAGATGCCCGTGATAGGAACATAGTCCTACCACTTTACAAATTGCTAGTCAGACCACACATGGAGTACGGTGTACAGTTCTGGGCTCCTTTAACCAAGGCAGATATGTAGATATAGCAGAGCTGGAGAGGGTCCAGAGGAGGGCAACTAAAGTAATAACTGGAATGGGGGAACTACAGTACCCTGAAAGATTATCAAAATTAGGGTTATTAACTTTAGAAAAAAAGACGACTGAGATCTAATTAATATATATAAATATATCAGGGGTCAGTACAGAGATCTATCCCATCATCTATTTATCCACAGGATGGTGACTGTGACGAGGGGACATCCTCTGCGTCTGGAGGAAAGAAGGTTTGTACACAAACATAGAAAAGGATTCTTTACGGTAAGAGCAGTGAGACTATGGAACTCTCTGCCGGAGGAGGTGGTGATGGTGAGTACAATAAAGGAATTCAAGAGGAGCCTGGATGTATTTCTGGAGTGTAATAATATTACAGGCTATAGCTACTAGAGAGGGGTCATTGATCCAGGGAGTTATTCTGATTGCCTGATTGGAGTCGGGAAGGAATTTTTTATTCCCCTAAAGTGGGGGAAATTGGCTTCTACCTGACAGTTTTTTTTTTTGTCTTCCTCTGGATCAACTTGCAGGATGACAGGCCGAACTGGATGGACAAATGTCTTTTTTCAGCCTTATGTTACTATGTTACTATGTTACAATTACGTTTTTTTCTACCACTGCCCCTAGCGCCTGCTGACATCTCTCCCTGCACTAAGTATGTACACTGGTAAATGGCAGATTCTAAGATGACTGATGCTATTTATAGGGCTGTGACATCACAGTGCTGGATAGCTGCTGATTGGCTGCATGCATGGCATTATGGGTGATCCCGCTTTCCCAGAGTTCCTTTCTCCATGTCCTCACACGTGCAGCAGCCAGTTTAGGAAATAAATGCGATTGGTTACCACAAAGCGCAAGAAAATTTGGCTTCGGTGCGAATCGAATTTTTCCTAAAATTCGTATAGAATTCCACTTCGTCAGCTTCGATTCGCTTATCTCTAATTATGATGTCAAGATCTGCCTCTTCTTCTCTAAATGAACCATCCCTTGGGTAGATGTTAGAGTGACCAGTAGAAGGTCTTACCATTGTCCTTGTCCCCTTGTTTTTCAGCACAAAATAAATTGGTGGCAGTGGGCTCGGAGTGGCTTAAAAATATTCACTTCACCGATCCCTTCTATTGCTGTTCCAACGATATCTGTATCATGACTGATGTCTACTTCCTGCTTCCATCGCAACATGGAGGAAATACCTGCAAATGCTGTCAGCCAATCACTTTATTTCTGGGTTTTGTGATCGGAGCGGAAAGGAGAGATTGAGGCAGCATTGTAACAGCAGCGGCAGGAGATCAGTGAGTCATAGTAACATAGTACAAAGGCCGAAAAAAGACATTTGTCCATCCAGTTCGGCCTGTTATCCTGCAAGTTGATCCAGAGGAAGGCAAAAAAAAAAAAACCCTGTGAGGTAGAAGCCAATTTTCCCCACTTTAGGGGAATAAAAAATTCCTTCCCGACTCCAATCAGGCAATCAGAATAACTCCCTGGATCAACGACCCCTCTCTAGTAGCTATAACCTGTAATATTATTACGCTCCAGAAATACATCCAGGCCCCTCTTGAATTCCGTTATTGTACTCACCATCACCACCTCCTCAGGCAGAGAGTTCCATAGTCTCACTGCTCTTACCGTAAAGAATCCTTTTATCTGTACTGACCCCTGATATATTTATACATATTAATTAGATCTCCTCTCAGTCATCTTTTTTCTAAAGTGAATAGCCCTAATTTTGATAATCTTTCAGGGTACTGTAGTTGCCCCATTCCAGTTATTACTTTAGATGCCCTCCTCTGGACCCTCTCCAGCTCTGCTATGTCTGCCTTGTTTACAGGAGCCCAGAACTGTACACAGTACTCCATGTGTGGTCTGACTAGCGATTTGTAAAGTGGTAGGGCTATGTTCCTATCACGGGCATCTATGCCCCTTCTGATGCAACCCATTATCTTATTGGCCTTGGCAGCAGCTGCCTGACACTGTGTTTTGCAGCTTAGTTTGCTGTTTATTAAAATTCCTAGATCCTTTTCCATGTCAGTGTTACCGAGTGTTTTACCATTTAGTATGTACGGGTGACTTGCATTTTTCCTTCCCATGTGCATAACTTTACATTTATCAGTGTTAAACCTCAGTAACAAATCTATATTTTTGAAGGGATTTTCCGGTTTGCCTCAACATCCTGTAAAATAATCATTTATGAAGGCAGCTGTAATTTTGCTCCTATATCTTGTTCTGGGGTGTGGTCACATGACCGTGTCCATGCAGCTCTTTGTTATTTCTTGTGATGTTATGTCCATGGGTGTGTCAAAGTAGCAATTGGGCAGTGATATGGGAGAGTCTATATAACTAGATTTGTGGGAGGAGCTATAAACTAGCTGGGTGTTGTTAGGGGCAGTGATAGGGGAGTGTCTATGCAACTAGCTGGTGGGAGGGGCTATAAACTAGCTGGGAGTTGTTTGGGGCAGTGATAAGGGAGTGTCTATGTAACTAGCTGGGTGGGAGGAGCTATAAACTAGCTGGGTGTTGTTAGGGGGCGGTGCTGGAGCTGTGGCAGAAAAAGGAGAAGTGCATTATGGGTTTGGTTGGAGACGGGAACAGGAAGTGCTACATAGAGGATGTAATCCGTAGTGATTTATGTACACTGTGAAAACGGGTCAGGAGAGTCCAATTTGTAAAAAAAAAAAAAAAAACATAAGGAAGATGTACATAAGGTAAGAAACTACATGAGTATATCGGTTAGGCCTCTTTCACACTGTGTGGCAGCAGTCCGTGGCCTCCGTTTAACTTATACATTTTTTGTATGCATTAAACGGATGAGAAAAATGTGATGTGAATCCAGCCTTAAATAATCTAGGTCATGCAGGCTCAACCTGCGGCCCTCCTGCTGTTGTAAAACTACAACTCCCACACTGCCCTGCTGTAGGCTGTTCGGGCATGCTGGGAGTTGTAGTTTTGCAACAGCTGGAGGGCCGCAGGTTGAGCATGCCTGATCTAGGTGATCACAGAAAACCCCTTTGAGCCCCTCTAGGCATGCTGCCACATTTTTATGGTATAAAACCCCTTTAAATATCATACTGCATATCCACAACAAAGAATTACTCTCATTTAGGAGCTTTATTTTTGTATATAAGAATACTGTGTATGTCCTTCTTTAGTAGAGAATTATGATTGGAATGGTTTAGCAGCCTCATTGGGAATTCTCCCGAGGAAGTGATAACCATTGAATATCTGATATTAAAACATCAACTCCTTACCAATTATGTAGCTTCTCAGAGTTTTGAAATATATACTTTTGTTCTTAAACTCAAAAATTGTGAATACATTCAATCCGGAAAACAATGTAGTGGGTTCACCAACCGTTGCACTTCATTTGTACACCTACTATACTCTCACAATACTTGGTGCTCCAGTATATAAAAACAATAATGCAGATTTACAAATTCTGTCTAATATTTAGATTTGGGGCATCTATACATACATTTTTGTCTAAAGGCGGGTTTACACCACACGATGTTACAGCCGATTGTCGGTAAGAAATATTTCCTTCCCAGCAGTCGGCTGCTCATTCAGTGAAGAAGACCTCTGCTATTACATGCAGCGATCTACTTCACAGTATGAGGACGAGGGGACGCTATTGCATACAGAATCACTGTTTCTGGGCAGCAGATCCCTGTTTAGTCCGCACGATCTGCTCCCCAGGAACGATGACTGATGTGCCTGCATGAACTACAGGACCGAACAAGCGAAACAATCATTCATCGGGTGATTGGCGGCACATTTAGAAGGGCAGATTGTAAGGAACGAGTGTTCACAGAACGGTCGTTCCCAATAAAGGGCTTTTTGGGGGAGTTCAGTATTGATGGCCTACCCTCAGGATAGGTCATCAATATCTGATCGGTGGTGGCCCAACTCTCGGCATCCAAGAGGCCACAATTCTCTTGGAGGGCTGCTGCCTCCTCACAGGATACCAGTTGGAGCACCATACATTGTAAACTGTCCGTGCTTGATATCACAGCCCAGGCCTTTCACCTGAATGGGACTAAACTGCAAATGGGTCATGCCACATAACCGATGAGCGTGATTTCACTGGTCAAGGAAAAGGCCGACTGACGGGGTACCAGAAGTCAGACGACCACCAATCAGATATTGTTAAACCATCCTGAGGCTAGACTATCAATAGTCTACTCCTGGAAAACCCCTTTAAGTTATGCACTTTTCACAATCAACCAGGCCCCTTTTTCAGCTAAGACACATCCCTTTAACACGTGAATAGTAAAACATGTGAATCCGCTGCCATTGTTTCTTGTGCTGCATACTGCACCACCATGCACATAGATCGAGAGATACGTTGAATCCTACTAGCCTACAAAAGGTTGCATGTTGTCAAAGAAAGTTGAATACCATTTTTCTCAATACAGTTCTGCTGCTAAGATGGGCAGAATTCCATTACTGTGCCAATGCCACCAAGCATTACTTGTAATAAGCACCAAGAAGGTTTAACCCCTCAATGACCAGCCTATTTTGGGCCTCACTGAACAAGTGATTCTTTTCATTGTCGCCTTCCAAGATTTTTCTGTCTATGTAGCCATATGAGGGCTTGATTTTTGTAGGACAAGCTGTAGTTTTTAATAGCGCCATTTTAGGGTACATATAACTTACTGATTCACTTTTATTAACTCCTTCTGGGAGGGGGATAGGAAAAAGCAGTAATACTGCCACCGAGTTTTTACGTTATATTTGCAGTGTTCATTTTTCCTCAGAAATAACACGACAACTTTATTCTGTAGGTCAGTACGATTATAGTGATACCAAATACATATAAGTTATTTGCGTTTTACTACTTTAGTGCAATAAAACCCCTTTTTTTTATGAAAGAAGAAATTTTTTTTTTTACAGAGCTGTAAGAGGGCTTGATTTTTGCAGGACACCTTGTATATTTTATTGGAATTATTTTGGGGAACATAACACTTTTTTCATTGCTTTTTATTCCCGTTATTTTTTTGGAGCAAATTAGCAAAACGCAGAAATTAGTTTTTTGTGTGTTTTTTTACAGCATTCATCATATGATAAGTGTGTAGTGAATGTCGATACAGACAAAGCGATACTAAATATATGGAGATTTTATTTTTCCATTTTTTTATTGGAATTTTTTTAATACACTTTTTTAAAACTTTTTTTTAACAATTTAATAGTTCCATAAGGGGAATATAATAGGTGATATTTTGATTGATTCTAAAATACAATACACTATTTCTGTAGTGCATTGTATTTTAATGTCAGTGCTATACTGACATTCATCAGCAGGCTGCGCCAGAGAGATGCAGCCTCCTGAGAAATGCTGGAGGCATGCCTCGGCCTTCACTAGACCCCAGCCTGCCTGTACTAACAGAAGCACCCCGCAATGTCATTTGTGGGGTGCCAATGGGAGACAGAGGGAATCCGCTCCCCCTGTAACTGCATACATGCGGCTAGCATGTAGATCTTTACGGTATATAGATCTTTATTTCCTTCCACCTTTTTGTTCCTTTCTCCTTGTCTCCATGTTCTTTATTCTCCCTCGTCGTGAATATCTACTGTACGTCAACTGTTTGTCAACTGTACGACATTTAAGCCATATTCTTATCAATTTGAGTATTTTAGCTATAAGGAATGTTTATGAGGTCAGGAGATCAAAGATAAGGCTTCAAATGATCTGTCAGTGGATAAGACTGAGAAGTGACTGAACAGACTGATTTTTTTAACCCTTGTGTCTCAAAAAGGGCTGAACATTTTTAATAAAGACCAATTGCAAATAGGATTTTTAGCTCAAAATAGTAAAATGCAGTCATAAAAAATTGCCCAAAGGTTCCCATATCCTTTAAAGAGAGAGATAAAAATATAAATAGTAAAGACAATCCTGTATATAATAATACTGAAAAGAATAGCTAATTTAGGAGCTGACCATTAGGAGGCACAAAACAATCTCCTCTTATTGCTTTGGCTTTTATTCCATTTACAACAGTGGCAACCAACAGCAGCGTCTAATATACTGGACACTTCCACTGTTATCCCAGCATGCTCGTGGCCTGAAGGACTTGGAGAGAGAAAAATTTCCATATCAAACCCAATTTAGATGAAACGGCTTGCTTTAAAAAAAAAAAAAAAGAGCGAGAGAGTGAGACAGGGTAGCGAGTGCATCAATAGCCCCTTGATTAGATCTCCATCTCCTGAGCAGACAAATATGAATATTTATTACCATGAATGCAGATTTCCCTTCGTCCTATAACTCTGATCTTGAATTCTATCCACTGCATGTTTTTTTTTTTAAATGAAAATTTGGTCAACACTGTGTTTTGTTATAAACTGACAGTTCTCAAGATAATCCTGTTATTGTTTGGTAGAAGATGACAGTATCTGCTTATTCATGTGTTAACGAGGAATTAAATATTTTCTTTTCATCTCTGTCATCTTAGAGGAGATGAAAATTAATATGTGGACATGTTATGCCAAGGTTTGCAAACCAGACAGTGTTTCAATCATTCGATAAATTAGCGGTCTGACACTGGCAGTGGCTTTTAATATATGGATCACTTCACCGGTTGGGGGTGTTTTCTCATCTACTGAAATAATCATTCTGGAGTATAATAATAAATCCTCCTTGTTATACCCCTCTCACCTTGACATGGTCAATTATTGACAGAAGAGGCGAGAATATTTCTGTCTGCTTTTGCATCTCCATTGAGTGCAAACTCAGCCGTCCAGACTGTAATCTGTGCTGATAAGAGGAGGAAGGAGGGCAGTAAGAAAGTAAGAAATACTGATCTGGACTCCTTCTCTCCAGTACTACCCATGTAATACAGCACATAATCATCCAGAATCATAGTGGCACACTCCCTTTAAAGGGCACTATCCCATGATTGAAAATCAGACATCATGTAATACATGACAGTCTGTTAGGTGGTCACACATGCTCAGTTCCATCCTTCAGCTGTCAACCAGCCATATCTACTGTTAGAACTGAGCTGTGAGCAGCTACTTGAAGAGAGCTGCAGCAGAAGGAACACACCCCCTGAGCTGTGATAGGGAGAGACCTGCAGCAGAAATGACACGCCCCCTGAGCTGTGATAAGGAGTGAGCTGCAGCAGAAAGAACACACCCCTAAGCTGTCAGCCTGAAGGAAATCTAACAGAGCAATTGGAACAATGCACGGGGAGATCTCTGGATCCATGTGAGGTACAGGGTTGGTTCTAGCTTTGCTAGAATGGTACTGTCATGTACCATTTGATGTATGATTTCATTTTTTACAATAATCATGGTATAACCCCTTTAACACACTTCATACTTTCCATCCCGCCAATCTGGATGAAATCCAAAGAATTTTCACTATATGTAGACGAAGTGTAAGGGTCATAAATACCTAAAATGCTCATTGAGCTTCTTCCAGAGATGTCACAATGTGCTGGACCTGGTATAGTCTTCAAGACAGGCATACGTTCTGTACATTAGCACTAAAGCTGATTCTGTATTGTTTTGGAAGAGTGAAACTATGTGTATACACTCACCTCTCAGCCTCTCATCTTTTAGAGAGATAACATGCATGTCCATCCCAAAAGAACAAGGATTGGGTGAGAGCTTCCAATATCAAACTAGGGTTCCTGGAGCTAATCAGAAGAGATTATGGCTATCTATATACTGAACACATTTACGATTAATGGTATCCTAAATGTTATTAATAGGGACATGAATAGACCCTGGGTGGCAAGTGATTGGCTCCAAAGTAAGCTCCGAATGGGGCTGTTTTCGTCTTGCACCAGTGTAAAATTTAATTTATGAAATCTAATTAATAAAAAACTTAAGAAATGCATCTAATAATCTTGTTAGGGTAGCAAAATGTTGTCTAAAATTTCCTACAATGCAAAAAAAAGAAAAAAGGGCGCACAAATAGAAACATATTCCGTAAGTTACGAAAGTGCCTGCAGTTTTGCCATGTTATCTATGATGTTATGTAAGGCCACATAGGGAAACTCAGCACTAATTCACCTTAAAGGGATTCTGTCACCAGGATTAACGCTATAGCGATATTTATATGTGCCCATCAGTCTCCTTGCTGTGTTTAAAAGTATCCCACTGTTACTGCTCTATGTGTGTTAGATTCTTATAAAAAACGATCTTATTGATATGTAAATCACCTCTGTCAGGAGCCCAAGGGGTTGTCCCACGATATGTTGGAGCCCAGCCGCGCCCATCGATTCGGAGCCCAGCACCGCCTACCACTTAATTTATTCACTGCACTATCCCTGACTTCAGTTCTTCTCAGTGCCGTAATCTCGCACAGGCGCAGTGGACACTGTAGTCTGAGCCCGTGCGGACTACTGGCACCGGCTTCGATGAGTCAACTGTGCATGCGCCGGCTCCCTTTTCCAGTGCCAGTGTGGTGCGCAGGGAGCCGTCACATGTGCTGTTAACTCGTCGAAGCCGGTGCCAGTAGTCCGCATGGGCGCAGACTACAGTATCCACTGCGCCTGTGCGAGACTACGGCACTGAGAAGAAATTACGTCAGGGCAAGTGGAGTGAATAAATTAAGTAGTAGGCAGTGCTGGGCTCCGGATCGATGGGCGCGGCTGGGCTCCAACATATCGTGAGACAACCCCTTGGGCTCCTGACAGGTAATTTACATATCAATAAGATCGGTTTTTATAAGAATCTAACACACACAGAGCTGTAACAGTGGGATCATTTTAAACACAGCAAGGAGACTGATGGGCACATATAAATATCGCTATAGCGGTAATCCTGGTGACAGAATCCCTTTAAGGAGCCATTAATTTGCTCTTCTTTTTAAGAAGAAAATAGTGATATTGTTAAATCTGGTGAATTGTTGGCTTTGATTAATTCATCAAGCTGCCAGATTCCAATTTTCAAGATGAAATTTCATGATGCAAAAATTAAGGGTAGGTAAAGATAACATAGTATCTAAAAATATTTTAAAAAATGAACGATAAAGGAGAAGAAGAATGTGGTATGCCATGAAACTAACCTTCACAAACTACTGTAAATGTGTTATTGGGTTAAGTGTCCCCAATCTCTAGGTCATTCATTAGATATTTGAAACTTCAGCACACTAAAATCCTGTTCAATCTGTTTTTATTGGTTTCTCATCTTCTAGGGGAAAATCTGATTACAGGCAAACATTTTTGGTCAGCAGACCTTCAGGCCGTTTAATTGAGCCAACATTAAGAAACGTAAGACATTACCACAGCTATTACATGCTTTTATCATATTTTTCTTTCTCGGCAATCAAATAGCCTGAAGAAGGTCTGCTGGTCTATAATCTGATTTGCGCCTAAAAAGATGAGAAACCAATAAAAACAGAGTTAGCGGAAGTTTGAATTATCAATTATATTGCTGGTTTGGGAACCTACTACCAGAACCTCTCCTCTAAACAAAGTACTGTGATATTTCTCTTTTATTCATTAGGTGAAGTGAACAGTGTCATGAACAGTAGAGAAGGCAGAGGAGCATTCCATATGTACTGATGTTTGAGGGAAACCAATGCACTCTCTGACACATAAGATGAGAGGTGTAGGATATACTAAGGTCACTGTCTGGACCACAGCCAGTCAACCCTAAAACTGCTACCAGTCTTCAAAAATCACTCAGGGTGGTAGGAAACTAAGGCTACCCCTAGGTTCCTCAACAGAGCCCGCCACAAGGCAGGGTTGACTTTTCTGCTAGGGACCCATGTTACGTCTCCGGAGTTGGTGGCAGTAAACTGGCACAGGCATACTAGTGGCAGACCTACAAGAATGACCAGAGAGGTACAAAGAGAAATCAATGGGTTAATCCACAGAAGAGTCAAGGTCAGCTTACAAGGAGAGCAAGCCAGTAGTCAGTTACAGGAATATGATATTAAACAGAATGGAGCCAGGATACAGCGAAATAACCAGCAATGCAATGGTTGAATAGCAAAACTTATATATCCTGCCTAGCTCTAGGATTTGACGCTGAGCCAGGGACCTGAATGGCTTGAATACCATCCTCACTTGGGCATGACTGGTCAGCATGGCAACCCTCCTATCACAATTATGCACAGTATTTATACTGGGAAAACTCCTGACAACAGTAGTATTAGAAATCGCGCAAATCCAAATTTTCCATACCCCCCCATTTCCAATGGGAAAGGAGAAGGATTAATTATCTCAACCTTTCCATGCAAACATAGCAGTGTAGAAGGTTTCAACAACAGCAAGCTGCTTCTCAGACCGAGGTTCAGTTTATGTGGCATCTATGACAAGGCCTGACAAAATGGATGAATTATAGGTCATTTAGTATTATTATTCCTTACCATATGATTGAGATATGGGAGAAAATAGATTAAAAAAGAGTAATATGTAGAGGATACGGTCGGCACTGCTGTAGGTGTGGGATATAATTTGGTGCTGCCCTGATCGAATGTGAGTAGTGGTGGTGCTCAGCATAAAAAACAAGTAGTATTTGCAACAAAGGAGAGAAAAGAAAAAAGAATGCGGCACTCACCAAAAAATACTCTTTGCAGCTTTATTCACATAAAAAGGTCAGCGTCATGCGGGCAAAACACCGCTAGAAGGCAACAGCCGTTTTGCACTTGTTGCGCTTTTTCAAGCCATGTTGTTGCCTTCTAGCTTAAAAAAAGAGAAGCATAAAATGTAAGTGCTGTATTTTATTCACTTGATCACGGAATTCAGGAATATAACTGTTTTTCAGCAGCCAACTCTCAGGGATCGGATGCACAATACACCGTACTCAACCTTCTAAGAACATCCATGTAAAGCTGGAGCTACACAGCAATCTTGGCCTAAACACCGAGCGAGGAGTACTGTGTAGCAGTGCAGTGCAGCCATAGAAATGAATGAGTTTGCAGTGTGGCTCACAAGTTGCGTTACCTCAGAATTGAAAATAGATCGAGCAGGGTTGGAACTTCTTGCAGTTCTTGGGTTGCGTTGTCGCAGCTTATGAGACACGTTGCGACCTCATTCATTTCTGTAGCTGTACTGCTGAACAGAGATTTTTGGTTTAATGGGCATCGTGCAGAGGCCTAGCTAAAGGATCATGGGCTCTGGTGCAAGAATTCAGATTGGGCCCCCCTTCCCTCAGTGCTTTGTGGCCAGGGGCAGGGAAGCACATAGCCTTCGCGCTGCCTGAGCCAAAAATTTAAATGGTGCCCCAACCCATAACCCATGCCAAATTCCTGACTTAACCCCTTCCCTCCAGCCAGAGGTGTAACTTGACCAGCATGCATTTCCTATAATACCGGTGTCTTCTTATGCGGCACAAGGGTCTTTGGACCCCCTCAGGCTCCTGGGCCCGGTAGCGACTGCTAACTCTGCACCCCCTATAGCTACGCCCCTGGCATCATGGCCAAGAATACCATGTAGCCCTAGCCTTGCTGACATGATCTACATGCTATGGAGATGTCTCAAACTGTTTGGATATTGGGTAAAGGTACAACAGACACTAGAGGGTTTGTATCATGTCACAACTGATCTTGGCATAGCCATTTGCATCTTGGTGATGATTCTACTAACACAGAACCACATGATATTAGTAACATAGTAACATAGTACATAATAAAAGGCATCTGTCAGCAGAATGACCCCTATCGAACCAGGCATAATACATGGCTGGTAAACGGCTTAGTAAAACATACTGTTGTTATGTAAAACCATTCCAATGAGGACCAAGGGATGAACCTGATCCCCCTCCGGTTCATCTTCTCCCCTCCAATTACCACTGCCCTCCTTCTCTTCATTGTCAGGGACAGGCATTTTGGCTCAGTAAACTCACGGCTGTGCCGCATTACATCTGATTATGCCTCCCTGCAGCGCACATGACATAATCCTTCTACTGTATGGAGGACTGAGATTTCTGCCATGTGTCCCCTCTTTGGGGTGAAGGATGATGTTATCGGCGCATGCGTAGTAATCGTCTGCACTGCTGGACAAGATGTACTGCGCAAGCACCAGTAGTGTAATCCACAGTGGAGATGTGGGCTGACTGTACTGAGCCATGCAAGGTGCTTGAGAGTAGCAACTGATATTCAGTGGAGAAGCTAAGGTGCTCTGGGACACCTCTCTGTGCACCGAACACCTTATTTGCATAAGCATGGTACTGTAAAAATAGTTTTCTACCACCAATTACAATTTGGAAGAACGAAATGACAGTGGAGGCAATCCCGATGACATTTTTATTTTCTTTCACTTAAACAGGGAAAAGGTTGCTTCTCTTCACTCAACGGAAATTACCCATGCATGTAAAGTACGGGAATTGCAATCAAAGTGTAGCCTAATGCAATGCAATTATAAATCTGTAGGTGGATGAGTCATTTTTTCACAGGGATATGTTTTTCAGCCGCCAAAGGTCAAGGATCTAATTGCAAAATCTACTATACAGAACACCCATGTTACTGAATAATATAGATTCCTTGGTCAATATGATTGGAGCATTTGACGTATTAATACTGTCATTTCATGGGCACCATAAACACAGAGTTTACTAAATGTTGATTGGCACACGCATACTGATACATATGCATAATATTCTGATACAACACAGAAAATGATTAGCGGATTACTATTAGCACAGTACATAACAATACTAATCATCTACAGAGAACAAGGATAAGCGTGTCATAAACTCACATACAAACATGCATAAAAAAAAATATTTTTGTTTCTGCTCTGAAACTGTTGCCCCTAGTAAAGGATGTGATGGGGACGTGGGCCTCCTTCACATTAAAAATGGGCCATTAGCTATTGTATTAAATAAATAGATAATGGGCTGTATTTTTGCCTTCCATGCTACTGGCTCTTGTTTGGGGTCTGCTTTAGGGGTCTGAAACAATTTAGGGGTCAGTTCTGGGGTATTTAATTAGTCTAGGGGTCTGAATAAATTTTCAGGACTGGGATGTAAATAAATATAAGGGTCTGGTCTGGTAGTAATTAAGGGCTCTGAGGTCTTATATTAACCCTTTGGATACCGGAGTTTTTTGGGGGGTTTTTGCGTTTTCATTTTTCTTGTCTTCCTGGATGCATAACTTTTTTTTATTTTTCCATTCAAATAACCATATGAGGGCTTGTTTATTTGCAGGACAAGTTGCACTTTCTAATACCACCATTTATCTGAAGGGTTAAATGCCTGCGATCGGCATTTTTGCTGGTCGCAGACATGAGCTGCAGGCCTCTGCTGTTTCAAACAGATTCTTGCTATGAGGCCCAATGACTTCTATGTACGCCCCTGAGTAGGGTAGTACAGAGATCTCATAGGGTGCAATGGAAAAATTTCTGAAAATTTTGTAGGGACCCCCCCTTGTCCCACCCAGTTTCCCAGTATGCATGCATCAATCACTCCCATGCAGTGAAATGCCCCAGATTGCTGATAAATTTATGTTTTTTTAATTAAGCAGAAAACATTTTTATTAAAAATTTTTATAAAACTATATCAGAGGACTGGCATAAATACATTAATTTATCACCTGCTTCCCTTCTAATATGAAGTTGGCCACCACTAGGGGGAGCTCAGGGCATAGGAATATATGCAGTTAGGATTGGCTGAATTAAAAATTGTAATAATCTGTTGCACTGAACTCTCCCCAGTGGTGGTTGCAAGTAAATGCTGTGTTTTTTTCATCAGGAAGATATGCAAAAAGATATCTCCAGGAAAAGAGAACCATCTAATAGCACCACTTATCAGAAGTGGCTCCCTATAACCTCAAAGTCTGACTTTTTAACAAGCCTTGGAACATGATAAAGAAAAATAGCCCATTCCAGATACTCATCAGGAACAGAAAGAAGAAGCAGCCCAGTGCAAGGGCCCCCATAGTAGTCACCTGGTCTGCCTCCATTAAAGGTATGCCAATGACATCCAGGTTGACACTCAGATTTATGGCACAGATCCTGTAGTAACTACATGCTGGATTTGCAATACTTGAATGCAAGACAAGTGAACATGCCCTAAGAGTAGGTCAACAGTATTTTAGTCCAAAAGAACTATTTTAAATGTCTCGCTTGAATACAACTTTCATGGGGCACAACGTGTTAGAGAAGCCAGCAGAACTCTACTTTGATGGTACGAGCATTTATATTGCAACACAAAAGATATTTGTCTATATAAAACACATAAAAGAAAGAAAATAGAAGGTCCTACCTCAGCCACCCCTGTTTGCAGGATTCTTAGTTTTGTGGATTTTTCAAGCTTCTCTTTATTCGCAGCTATTAGGATGAGAAAAAAAGTGAACTGTTATTTATCTTACGAGCATGAGTCACCAAATGTCTGCAAGTCTTTTCAAAGCATGTACTCTATCAGTACCTATCAGTAGAGTAGGGATCACTATGAAAGACAAGCATCCTAATTAGATTCCATTCTTAGGCCGACCATTGACACAAAAAAGTATTATTTTACCAGGGACTTAATACAGAGCGTAAGCATGATAGCCAGCCATTGCGATTAGCATGTCAGGCAGAATCTGCATCCTTTCGAAAGCCATTATTGTTTTAACACCCACATGGCAGCTGTGTCAGCCCATTAGCGCCCTTAGCACAGATGCATAAGACCAAGAAAGACACGGCAAAAGCAACAGTTTTTTTTTTATAGCACCTTACTAATGTTGACTCCTAGCTGCACTAACAATGTTATAATCTGTATTTCTGTTACAAGCACTCCAGCGTGATCATTGGTGGACTACAAAGACCAACATTACCCTGCAGGAGCCATCAGCAGAACATAAGCACATTTTATGTCAATGAAATAGTGGAACAGGATGTCTCAATAACTCAAAAAGGTCTCGATGGCCTCATTGTGCTCTATACACCAGTCACCTTCCCCACCGGAGGCTATCTGAGTAGTTACCTTACCAGCCTTGCGAGCGCCAACTTTTTGCAGATCATCATGTACTGTACAGTACTCCTGAACACACACTGCCCCCTGAAAAAGCGACTCATGAATCAACGTTAAAGGGCCAACCTAATAAAGACGACTAGTGATGAGTGAATTTCATGAAATTCTATCTGAATTCAATACAGCCAAAGAATAAATTCGCCCAGAATCGAAAGTTTTACAATTGCCCTGAAAAGGTGCTGGAAGACATTCTGGGACTGTCTCCTGTCAAGCACTTTAACGCCGAGCCAGCATTAGTAATCTTAAAGAGACAGTAACACTTATGGCTATGAGTAAATACATCCCTGCTGGTGGTAACAGCTTTAAAATACAAACTACAAATTGGCGTGGTATTAAAAAGCAGGAAGTGCTCAACCCCATATGCAGTGGTGCATCTATACCGGGGGGGCAGATCCTGCACTTGTGGTCCGCTGCTGATGGCAATCACCAGCAAAAATGCATACAATGGAGGATGCCTGCAGCGGACCACAAGTACCACAATGGACATCCTACACAGGTGCTCGGGCTCAGACATGTCCTCACGTGGGACATGTTGGCTAATCTCTCAATTTTAACACCCGTTTGAGGGCTTAGTAAGACCGCAGAGTGTACCTGTCTTTGTTTTTGTTATATGGTAACAGCTTTAAAAACAAAGTGCAATGTAGATTGTTATTTTTTATGTTTTTTTTTTAATGGTCCAAAAACTTTTTGGCGGCAAATGACTACATGTGTGTACACACACATACCACCTGGGATTATTTGATCCACTTTCTTCATCTCGCCTAATGCCATTTTGTGAACTTTGCCCAAATGTAATCGCCAAAAATTTGGGTTTGATTTTGACTTGAATTTTTTTTTACATTTGAATTGATTTGGTCATCTCTAAAGATGGCCCTTGTCCATAAGCCCAATGTCCACAGGGGTTCCCCGATTCAGGACCCACTTTATGAGCCACAATAGGGAGCTGCTCTTTAAGTCCATGCATTACATTGAAGACAGTTCAATTGAATAGCAGATGGTTTCTGGAGGATAGAGAACCTGGACCTTCTCAGGTTTTCATTTATAATGGAGTTCCTTCGTGTTAAAACAAACCCTAGCCAAGCTTATTCCAGGGGATGTCCATGCGACTTAGCAGAGTCATGCATTACATAGACGGCTATTTATTTAAATATCTCATGATCATGAGTTTCTCTTTCTTTCAGAAGAGTTCTAGTTTGGCTGATATGAGATTGTTTTCTTCCTATTGGAAAAGAGAAGACTTATTTTTTTCCCCATGAAACATTGCCTAACTATGGCTACTTTCACACTAGCTTTTTCAATTTTGCTATTGAGATCCGTCATAGGCTCTTAATAGCGGAGGAAAGCACTTCAGTTTTGTCCCCATTAATTGTCAACCGGGAAAAAACTTAACGAAACGGAGTGCACCAAAATGCATTCCGTTCAGTTTGGTTGTGCTCCCACCATGGATAGAATAACGCTGCAAGCAGCGTTTTTCTGTCCGTGATGTGGTGCGGAGCAAGATGGATTTGTCATGACTTACAATGTAAGTCAATGCCGATGGATTCGTTTTCTCTGACACAATAGAATACTGATCTGTCCCCCATTGACTTTCAATGGTGTTCATGACAGATCTGTCATAGCTATATAAGACATAATACAACTGGATCCGTTCATGACGGATGCATGCGGTTGTATTATTGTAACGGAAGCGTTTTTTCAGATCCATGACGGATCCACAAAAAAAACGCTAGTGTGGAAGTAGCCAAAGCTGGATCTCTTCAGTGAGAACATGTTCTCCATCAGAATGCCTGAGAAATCATGCTACAATTCTTCGTACTTAATTCCAGGACAACATACTGTACTATGTACGGCTTTTCCAGAGCTGCTGTTCATACAGTAAATCACCTGCCTATTTACATCAGTATTATAAAAATAAAAATACCTCAACTATCGATAAAACACAGGAGCAAACTTTTGTGCTTAACAAATCCCTATTTTTTTCATTCCTAAGGATTAAGCGCAAGCTGAAAATGTCGGAGAATCTCATTATTTTTAAATCAAATCTATCTCTTTTCATATTACAGTTCTACAATTTATCCGGAATAGAAAAGGACACATTTTAGAATTTAATTTCTTTTTCCTAATAAAAGTAGAACTCATTTGGAACATTCACAGCAATGGGCAACATAAGACTTCGTTTTGTATTTGTGTGAAACAAAGGGTTCTGAAATACAAAAATGAAGCCCTTCAAAATTAAATTCATAGATGAAGGATATGCAAATTACCTGAAGAAGCGGAATCCTATAGTGTTCTCAAAATTCTGCAACAGCCTGTTTAATTAGTATTTTAATTTATCAGAATAATTCCTTACACTTGACAATTTATTCAGTAATCCATATAATTAAGCACGTTTCTACACTGAAATAATTTAGTCAGCACCCTGAATTATAACCTCAGGGAATTTCGGAAAGCGTTTTCTATCAACGGAATATAGCCTTTGCCCTCCCTGCCATGTCTAGTGGCTTCAGTGTTGAGGAGAATAAGGGGGTCATGATATATGGAGGTGATCAGACTGAAATGTAAGCTTGTGATAAAGATGATGACAAATGAATAAAAGCTCGGAAATAAGAGGTGTATACATTTAAATTCCTTTAATTCACCAATACTCAAAAAATCTGATAATCCAACACTTTTCAGGATTCATTTTGTTAGTATCGACACAAATGAAGTAATACGTATATCAAGAAGAAGAAAGACCCTGAAGCAGATTGATATTGTATTAGCCTGTTAACACAATGGGGCAGATTTACCAATCCTGCCTAAAATGTAGGCAGTGAAAACGTAGGCCAGGCAATCTAAAGACCGCCAAATTGATCATAGTGTCTTATGTTGGATGATACACCTGGTGCACATACCCTTTGCCTAACTTTATACCACCTATCGGTTGGCACTTGGCTTACTTTGCTATAGTATTGTGTGGCAAAATTTTGGCACTGTTTGGTGCAAAATGTTGCATCTTAAAGGATAACTGTCACACTTAGACCCTAATTTCAATTTTCATATATGTAGCTACTAATAACATGATATTCCAGAATCAGTTACTATTAGACTGACCCCATATTTAATAAGATTCAGCCCTTAGCAACCAGTCTGCATAAAACGGCAATTTCACTATTCAGCTAAGATGGCCGCCATTGCCCTCACCCTGAGGCTAATCCCGCCTGCCCTCACTAGCCAGTAACAATAGCCCCCCAAAAGTGTCAGTAACCAGAGCCCTCCCCCCAAAGGGTTAATCTCCTGCAGCACAAAGGGGTCCTCTTACCACACGTTGCTTTCATTTATACACTGAGCAGATGGCAGATCTCCCTTCCCTGGTCTGCGCTGCTTCAACTCTACTTCTCCAGCTCTGCTGAGTGAGGGAGCGTCTGCCAAGCGCAGGGACAGGGAGAAGTGCACACAGCCCAGGCACTGTTATCAGCTGCTGGGGAGGACCTGGCTTTAATCATTTACTTACAGTCCCTGGCTGTCAGTAATCTGACCTTGCAGGCTTCGTGCTTCTGCGTCCTCCGTCCTTGGACCCTGCATAGCAACCTGATTTTAAGCACAGGTAAAAGTAGGCAGTACAGGGAACAAAACTGTGGAATTAAGGGGTAATTGAATACACAGTGAAAAGTTGAAATAGGGCCACCAAGGAGATATTAATCACCACAATCCAATACTCCCAAAAAAAAAAAAATACGACAGTTATACTTTAAGCCACCCTGTGGGTAAGCCACACAACACTAAAGCTAAGCCACACTCCCTATCTAAGCAAGGCGTGGTGGGTTATTCTTTTTGACTTATTTGCTTAAAGGGGTATTCCCATTTCGTACGTTGTCGGCATATCACTAGGATATGCCATCAATGTAAGATAGATGTGGATCCCACCTCTACAGCCACGAAAGTGAAGGTGAGCTCACCGTGCATGCTCCATTCATCGCTATGAATCGAGCGCGGTCAGCTGTTTTCGGAACTCCCATAGTGGTGATTAGAGAGTGCACTGCGCAAGCATGGCTGCCGTTCCATTCACCACTATTGAACTGCTGCAAATAGCAACGAATGAACTACTGCTCCCTGTTCAGCAGGCCTTTTCTGGAGATAAGAGTGGGTCCCAGAGTTGGGAAGCACACCTATCTGACATTGATGAAATATCCTAACAATACACCATCAATGCCTGAGAAGAGACAGTTCCTTTAATATGTTTAAACCAGATGTGACATTTTGAACCACAGACGTCCCACTTATGGTGCACAATAAGCCAAAATTCAGGTGCAGCCGCAATGGTGACTGTGGGCCAATATGTCTAGGGCCTAGATGCCACTTATCACATATGCCTTGAAGAAGACCGGTCAGACATGTCTGATTTACTAAATACTTGCACTACCAATGAAGTAACAATACCGAAGCATCTTTTGCAATGTTTTTGTTATTCCTCATGTTAATTAGTTAATGTTAACTTGACATTATAATTCCACTTAAAAATGTGGTGTGTCCCTACACACCATGACATGGTAGAGACTTCTCTTAAAATCTTTGACAGTTAGGGCTCATTCAGACAGCAGTATGCTGTCTGCAAAAATGCGGATCTGTTTTTTTGCGGACAGTTCAGCATGTCCGCAAAAAAAACGGATTGCATTCCGTTTTTTTCCTGATCCATAGACTTCAATAGGGCCATGTCCTGATTTTCACTGACAAGTATAGGACATGTTTCAATTTTTTGCTGAGCCATGCAATGGAAGAAAAGGGCCCCATAGAAGTGAATAGGACAGCATCTAATCTGCAAAAAAAAGGATCCGCATTTTTGCGGACAGCATACGGCCGTCTGAATGAGCCCTTAGAGGGAAAGAGCTGCAGCAGAAAGGCCATGTCCCCCGAGGAAGGACACATCACCTGAGCTGCCAGTTTGAAATAAATTTAGCAGAGCAATTGGAGCAATGAATGGGCAGATCTCTCAATCCATGTGAGGTACAGGGCTGGTTGTAGCTTTGTTAGAGATTGTCATGTATTATCTGATGTCTGACTTAATTTTGTACATTAATGTGATGCGATAACCCATTACTAAAATTAAACAGAGATTCCACAGTCCAGGATATTCTTCCATAATATATGATTTTCCATTTACTTCCTATACAGATATGATGTTTCTCTCCAGACCACAGGCTGATATGAATGTCCCACATTGCTTCCACTCTCCACTGTACTCGATATGCAGTTGGAGCACATAGCATTGCCAGAATAATGTCACAATTGGGAACATTCCTAATGCTGCTGTACCTCAGTATGCCAGTGTATCATTTTGGAGGAATACACACAGCGATTGAACTCCGCTGATCCATGGCCCCTTTTTTTCTGGACATCTAGAAGTGAAGTAGCTGTCAGCAAAAGTGGTGGGGGTACTGGATAAATACAGAGTCCATACTGAACACCCTTCCTGACACAAAAGTCATAAACTATTTATTAAAAAAATCACAGATTCAGTCTTATCAACAAAATGGTTAATATTTGACTCAAAGAACTTGTCCAAGAATAGGAAAAAAGTCTGATTCTTTTTCCTTAAAAACGGAGCCATGCTTGTTCATGGGCTGTGCCTTAGTGTTGCAATTCACTTTATTACTTGGTCTAAATCTTAGTACCAGACAAAGCCCATGGACAAATGTGACTCTGTTTCTGGATAAAAAGCTGATTATTCTTCCTAATTAGGGACAATCCTTTGGAAAATCCAAAGTTAATTACCCCTGAAGACCCATCAATTTTTGGGAAATGGGCTAAAATATAAAGTGCATCACTACTTATCCAGTTGACCCAATGGTGTCGCAATGCTGCCAGGCTGAAGCACTAACATCACCACTTTCTACTGGATGAGTAGTGACTACGGATGAGTGAATCAATTTGACTTAAATTGAATTCAACCAGATTTTTCTAAATATTTGGGTTGAACAAAATCAGAATTTTTGGCAATTCGATTCTGGCAAATTTATCAAAAAGGTGTCACCATTCTTTCATCAGAAGACAGGAAAGATGAAGAAAGTGGATCACATGACCTGCGAAGGTGTCTGTATTTATCCATATACACTGGCAGGTATTTTCCACCAAAAACATTTTTGGACTGTTTTAAACAAAAATGTATAAAGTCCAACAGTGCAGTTTATTTTTAAAGAGGCTGTTTGTTACTAGCAGCGGCCATTCATTTACCTGTAGCTGTAAACTGTATCTGGCTGTCACTTTGACATGACCTATGATGTCTTAGTGTTAAAGACCTTGAAATGTGTAGCATACAGTCCTAGGAGACCCCAGAATGTCATCCATAACTTCTTAAGGCAGCTGGAGCACTTTCGATTCAGGTCAAATTTATTTGTGTCAGTATTGAAACCAAACTGAATTTCAGATTTGCTCATCACTATTCATGATATATACAGTACATTCAATGATAGACTTGAATAAGAAGACCATAAACTATTGGAGCGGCTCTAAATGCTCAACCCTTCCAAGTAATTTGTATCTACATTTGTACGACTGTCCAGTCATCCAAAATATTTTATAAACTGGCACCATTTAGGTCCTGTCAATGCCAGATTAAAGGATTTTATGTCTGGGAACTGTAGCAAAAGAGATTATCCAATGCAAATAGATTAGGAAACTGCAGATGTGCTCCCCTTTCTTAAAGGGGTTCTGCAGTTTTTTTAAACTGATTATCTATCCTCTGGATAGATCATCAGCATCTGATCGGTGGGGGTCTGTTCACTTGAATCATTGAATGGACCATTCAAGTGAACAGAGCTTAGCCGCGCACAGGCCATTGATACTAGTCGTGACGTCACTGGGCCTGCGGTAAACAGCGAAAAGGCCGCGGCGCTACTGCCAGCGCCGCTGCCTTCTCAAACAGCTGGTCCTGGGTGTCAGACCCCCGCCGATCAGATGCTGATGATCTATCCAGAGAATAGATCATCAGTAAAAAAAAAAATGCAGAACCCCTTTAAGGCGATTTTACACCTGCCGATTTTTCGTTAATTCGTATGAATGCTCATTAGCGATCATATGACAGTGTAATACTGCCGACGATTGCCTGATGAATGAGCAAACGCTTGTTCATCTGGCATTTGTGATTTTTAAGCAGATCGTTTGCCGTCGGCAGATCCTGCTGTCTAATTACGATCTGCCGCCGGCAAACCACTAAACAGCATGGGGACAAGTGATGGCATAACGATTGCTCCTCCCCATGTTCCGGAGGAGATCTCTGCATTTAATAGCAGCGGTGTCCTCTGCTAGCTAGCAAGAAATTGCCGGGATAGAATGCTTTCCTCCCGACAATCGCTTGCTCAATCGGCCTGTGTAATGCAGGTTACCTTATAAATCTGCAGGTACATTTAAGACCAAAGACCCAAGAATCAGCTTCTAATACATTTCATAGAGTTCAATCATAAGAGCTGGCACCACTGCAATTCATTACCAATCCTGTGTCTCCACGTTTTAAATGGTAAGACTATAGAAAATACGGTACATGGCGGTTCTTTATGCCAATGTGCCAAACAAATCCTTCACCTGGGGCCAGATGAAGGTCAGATAGCACAAAACGACTGTTGCCCTAAAGTTTGTCCACCTGTTGCACAAATAAAGAGAAGATTTTAATGGTTGGTGAGTGCCACACTTCAAATTCTTTAGAAAGAATATATTTCAGAGATTCTGAGGATCTTTCCACTAGAGAAAAGATTACAAGTGTATTCATGGTGTGCCGGACATATGTGAACCAATAACTAGACATACAGCTCAATATGATTCTTCTGGAAACCATCTGGCCTGCAGAAAGAATGATGTTCAAACATATATTGCTTTTACTATAATGGAAAAATGTCCATGTTCTCATCTACTCCTTCAAATATCTTCTCCTACGAGCTGGCCATGAACACAGCAATCACTGGGTTATGAAGTAAGACTGTATGTGCTATTTTTATAGAACCCAAGAGGCTATATTTAAACCTAGAAGCAGAATTTTTATATCAGGAGTATAAGTCAGCAGGGGTTCTCATTGTTAAGGAGCCCCAGGCTCTCTGCGTTGCACTCTGACCACACTTTCTGAGCCAAGGTATTCTTACATCGTAAAAACCCTGCCAGGATTTTCTACATAAATACGACATAGGCAATAATCGATTATCTTGGTGTCATGTTCTTGTTTTTGAAATACGAAGAGGCTCTGTATGTTATATATGAAGGGATTATTAACATGACCAGTACAAACTCTGCCCTGGAGCAGATAGATTATCATTTAACTGCATCAGCACATTGCTGAAATATCTATGAACTGGGACTAAGAAGAACATTCCAATAGAAATTAAATTATACTGTGCTACAATATTTCCAGTTGTGTCATTAATGTTTGCAACAGAATTTCCATCACTACAGTACAAAATAATATCAGGCTAAAGGGGTTGGTCAGCAGCTTAATTTTTTTTAAACTGGATCAAATTGGAGTAAAACTATGAAATAAGGGTTACTCACCTTACCATTTCCCCGATGCTCCCATTCCAACGCTTACTGGGTCCCCACTGGGCTCTCCTTCCTCCTCCTTCTAGACACTTATCTCTTATCAACTACTTATAAGAAGTCAAATTCACATCCAGATGTTGGTGCCCAAACCAAGGAAATTATGCAATAGAATTTATCCACATAAAAAAGATTATAATCAAGCTCTTTTCTGCTAGTGGTTAGGAGAGCTCATGGGTCCTCCTTAGAGGGTATCTACAGTTTCAGAAAACTTTTGATGTCTACGTTTTTTGATCAATGGTGTTTCAGGTCCTGAAAATCCCAGTGATCACTAAAATGAATGGGCAGAAGTGCTTAGTCAAGTACTGTACCTCTTCAATTCCATTCAGCTATCCATGGAGATTGCAGAGAGTGGTGTACAGGTTTGTATATGTTCTCAAGGCCCAAAGAACATTTGCTTAGCTCTCCAAGGAGGGTAGAGCAGAGGAGACTAGAGCCAAAGGGGCATGATAGAAAGGGAAACCATGTACAAGTTCTAATCACTTGTGACTTGTTTTGGGCCCACTCTCAATAGAGTGCCCATACAAGCCTACCTCATAAGGGTGATACTGCTTTCCTTTAGAATAACACAGCAGGATAAAAAGATCTGGGTTGCCAAAAATCACAGACAGACATTTTTAAAGGTTTCAGTAAGAAACAGACAACACTGGGGAATAAGGGCTCTTTCACACTTGCGTTCTTTTCTTCCGGCATAGAGTTCCGTCGTTGGGGCTCTATGCCGGAAGAATCCTGATCAGTTTTATCCTAATGCATTCTGAATGGAGTGAAATCCGTTCAGGATGCATCAGGATGTCTTCAGTTCCGGAATGGAACGTTTTTTGGCCGGAGAAAATACTGCAGCATGCTGCGCTTTTAGCTCCGGCCAAAAATCCTGAAGACTTGCCGCAAGGCCGGATCCGGAATGAATGCCCATTGAAAGGCATTGATCCGGATCCGGCCGTAAGCTAAACGTAGTTTCGGCGCATTGCCGGATCCGACGTTTAGCTTTTTCTCAATGGTTACCATGGCTGCCGGGATGCTAAAGTCCTGGCAGCCATGGTAAAGTGTAACAGGGAGCGCATGGGAGCAGCATACTTACCATCCGTGCGGCTCCCGGGGCGCTCCAGAGTGACGTCAGGGCGCCCCAAACGCATGGATCACGTGATCGCATGGCACGTCATCCATGCGCATGGGGCGCTCTGACGTCATTCTGGAGCGTCCCGGGAGCCGCACGCACTGTAAGTATACCGCTCCCCTGCTCCCCGCTACTACTATGGCAACCAGGACTTTAATAGCGTCCTGGGTGCCATAGTAACACTGAAAGCATTTTGAAGACGGATCCGTCTTCAAATGCTTTCAGTACACTAGCGTTTTTCCGGATCCGGCGTGTAATTCCGGCAAGTGGAGTACACGCCGGATCCGGACAACGCAAGTGTGAAAGAGGCCTAAGCTGCAATAACGAATATTCCACTAACTTGTGTCAAAAAATTAAATCTCACACGAACTCACCATACCCCTCACGGAATCCAAATGCGTAAAATATTTTAGACATTTAGATTCCAGACTTCTTCTCACACTTTAGGGCCCCTAAAATGCCAGGGCAGTATAAATACCCCACATGTGCACATGTGACCCCATTTCGGAAAGAAGACACCCCAAGGTATTCGCTGAGGGGCATATTGAGTCCATGAAAGATTTAACTTTTTGTCCCAAGTTAGCGGAAAGGGAGACTTTGTGAGGAAAAAAAAATAAATTCTGCTAACTTGTGCCCCCAAAAAAATCTTCTATGAACTCGCCATGCCCCTCATTGAATACCTTGGGGTGTCTTCTTTCCAAAATGGGGTCACATGTGGGGTATTTATAGTCCCCTGGCATTTTAGGGGCCCTAAAGCATGAGAAGAAGTCTAGGATCCAAATGTCTAAAAATGCCCTCCTAAAAAGAATTTGGGCCCCTTTGCGCATCTAGGCTGCAAAAAAGTGTCACACATGTGGTATCGCCGTACTCAGGAGAAGTAGGGCAATGTGTTTTGGGGTGTCTTTTTACATATACCCATGCTGGGTGAGAGAAATATCTCTCTATAATGACAACTTTGTATAAAAAAATGGGAAAAGTTGACTTTTAGAGAGATATTTCTCTCACCCAGCATGGGTATATGTAAAAATACACCACAAAACACATTGCCCTACTTCTTCCGAGTATGGCGATACCACATGTGTGACACTTTTTTGCAGCCTAGGTGGGCAAAGGGGCCCACATTCCAAAGAGCACCTTTAGGATTTCACAGGGCATTTTTAACACATTTGGATTTCAAACTACTTCTCACGCATTAGGGCCCCTAAAATGCCAGGGCAGTATAACTACCCCACAAGTGACCCCATTTTGGAAAGAAGACACCCCAAGGTATTCCGTGAGGGGCATGGCGAGTTCCTAGAATTTTTTATTTTTTGTCACAAGTTAGCGGAAAATTATGATTTTTTTTCTTGCAAAGTATCATATTCCACTAAATTGTGACAAAAAATAAAAACTTCCATGAACTCACTATGCCCATCACGAAATACCTTGGGGTGTCTTCTTTCCAAAATGGGGTCACTTGTGCGGTAGTTTTACTGCCCTGGCATTTTAGGAGCCCTAAAGCGTGAGAAGTAGTTTAAAAATCAAAATGTGTAAAAAATGCCCTGTGAAATCCTAAAGGTGCTCTTTGGAATTTGAGCCCCTTTGCCCACCTAGGCTGCAAAAAGGTGTTACACATGTGGTATCGCCGTACTCAGGAGAAATAGGGCAATGTGTTTTGGGGTGTCTTTTTACATATACCCATGCTGGGTGAGAGAAATATCTCTCTAAAAGACAACTTTGCCCATTTTTTTTATACAAAGTTGTCATTTAATATTTATCTCACCCAGCATGGGTATGTGTAAAAAGACAACCCAAAACACATTGCCCAACTTCTCCTGAGTATGGCGATACCACATGTGTGACACTTTTTTGCAGCCTAGGTGGGCAAAGGGGCCCACACTCCAAAGAGCACCTTTAGGATTTCACAGGGCATTTTTAACACATTTGGATTTGAAACTACTTCTCACGCATTAGGGCCCCTAAAATGCCAGGGCAGTATAACTACCCCACAAGTGACCCCATTTTGGAAAAAAGACACCCCAAGGTATTCCGTGAGGGGCATGGCGAGTTCCTAGAATTTTTTTTTTTGTCACAAGTTAGCGGAAAATTATGATTTTTTTTTCTTGCAAAGTCTCATATTCCACTAAATTGTGACAAAAAATAAAAGCTTCCATGAACTCACTATGCCCATCACGAAATACCTTGGGGTGTCTTCTTTCCAAAATGGGGTCACTTGTGCGGTAGTTATACTGCCCTGGCATTTTAGGGGCCCTAAAGCGTGAGAAGTAGTTTGAAATCAAAATGTGTAAAACATGCCCTGTGAAATCCTAAAGGTGCTCTTTGGAATTTGAGCCCCTTTGCAAACCTAGGCTGCAAAAAAGTGTCACACATGTGGTATCACCGTACTCTGGAGAAGTAGGGCAATGTGTTTTGGGGTGTCTTTTTACATATACCCATGCTGGGTGAGAGAAATATCTCTCTAAAAGACAACTTTGCCCATTTTATTATACAAAGTTGTCATTTGATATTTATCTCACTCAGCATTGGCATGTGTAAAAAGACAACCCAAAACACATTGCCCAACTTCTCCTGAGTACGGCGATACCAGATGTGTGACACTCTTTTGCAGCCTAGGTGGGCAAAGGGGCCCAGATTCCAAAGAGCACCTTTAGGATTTCACAGGGCATTTTTAACACATTTGGATTTCAAACTACTTCTCATGCATTAGGGC
The DNA here is from genome assembly GCF_014858855.1 of Bufo gargarizans. NCBI lineage: Eukaryota > Metazoa > Chordata > Amphibia > Anura > Bufonidae > Bufo > Bufo gargarizans. Next base: position 418,551,300 of record NC_058084.1, read on the forward strand.
CCCTAAAATGCCAGGATACTCAGATTATTTTTCTGTTGTCTGCATCTTCCAAACAGAAAACGTTTACAGACAGAAGTCATACGAGGTTTCTAGGAGGAAGCTTTAAAAAATGTTCTTTACTTTCTTTAGTATTTTGATTCATACAATTGTTAACTAAAACAAGTTATTTATCTCCTTATGGGCGCTTAACAGTTCCCTTCAGAACATTGTGCTTCCTTACCTAGAAACATCAATATTATTTTATTTAATCCGTACGTGCTTGTCACAAAACCTTTAGAATTCTGTGCCTGGCTCTACGGCATTGTTACCATTACACGGCTTTATTAGAGGCAATTATTGCTTATATTGTTTGCCTGTATGGTATAATCTTCCTTTTGTCTACGTTTAATGTAAGCCTTTTATTGTTCAGCTCAAGGCCTGTATTTAAGATCCTTTCTTGTTCTTTGTCCCTACACTTTTGTGCTATTTCAATTTCAAGTCAATTATCAACCATTCCGGCTTCGGCATAATTAATGTATGTATTGAAAATCAAAGGTGCGGCGTGTATACCTATCTAGTGGCTCTTGGGCAAAATTATCAAAGCACATTAGAAAAACACATTTAAGGATTTTAATTTCACTTAAGGTTTTATGCCTTTTAACCTAAATAATTTGTAGAAAGCAATATGCCACAGCAAACACTTAAGAACCCAGTTCTGAAAAAAAGAAATGCACTCCAAAATTTTATTTTTCAAACTTTCATTCAGGATACGAACATCAACTGTTCAAAGAGAATTGCCTCCTTTGGTGTAGAACAAAATGTACTTGGAATGGGAGAGTGGTTTTCATCAAAGGAAGGCTGGACATTTGTTATTACAAAATACTAACTTCAATTTTCTCTTTATTTTGAGGACTCTTTTTACCCCAACATGCAAAATGTTTTCATTTTTCTTTGCGAAAAAAAACTACAGAAAGGGAAAATCTTGCTGTTAGAGAATAATGGAAGTTATTTCATCGGATAAGTTAACACCCTACTACTTTTTATGTGCACAATCTCTATCTACCGCTCTGCTGGACGGTGTGCATTGTGCTGTGAGATTTCACACAGTACTCAGAATAACAAGTGCATATATTATGAAAAAAACTTACAGTACTAACTTTTACATAAATTTTAGAAAACTGGAAAAAGCTTTGTTTCAAAAGTGATTGAGAATAAGGATTAGCATAAAATGTAAGACTGAAGACTGAACAAAGCACACAAATAGGACCATCGGTATGAAGAACAGTCAAAGAAAAAAGACAGGTTGCATACCATATATAGTTGTCTATTATACTGTACAGTACGACTGTATGTATCATTAGCACTAGAACTAGGCCACAAAATGCCAAATCATTGCATACCCTACTAGTTTTAGTATTGATGTGTGGATTATTCCTTTTTTCAAGGACACACTTTGTATTAAAGGGGTTTTCCTGAGATTTTTTTTATCCAGAAGTTAGGTCATCAGTATCTAATTGGTGGGGGCCCGAAAACCAGGACCCCCACCAATCAGCTGTTTGAGAAGGCAGCTGTGAGTGCTGAGGCCTTCTCTCTGCTTTTCCTAGGCCAGTGACGCCACATTCATCGATCATGTGGCCTAGGAGCAGCTTAGCCCTATTCAACTGAATGGGGCTGATCGGCGACACCATGCGCAGCCGCTATACAATGTACGGCCCTGTGCTTGGTGAGCTGCAAGAAGGCAGCAGCGCTCAAAGGACCACCACCGCCTTCTCAAAACAGCTGATCGGCAGGGGTCCTGACTGTCGGATCCCCACCTATCAGTAAAAAAATCTTTGAAAACCCTTTTAAATATAGAGAGATGATTTGGTTGAAGGACCCCTGGCAATGTCTCCCGTAACTAACCCCCTTTAACCCCTTGAGCTCAGAGGATTTTTAATTTTTGCATTTTGTTTTTTACTCCCAGCCTTCCCAGAGTTATAACTTTTTTATTTTTCCATTCAGATATATTGTGGAGGGACAAGTACTTTGAAATGGCACCATTTATTATTGCATACAATGTAGTGGAGAAAAGTGCAATTCAGCCACAGTTTTACGGGTTTTGTTTCCTTATGTGGTAAAAGTGAACTGTTACCTTCATACACTGGGTCAGTACGATTACAAAGATACCACATTTATATAGTTTTTATTGTGTTTTAATACTGAAAAAAACATAGAAACATATTTACAGTTATATCTATGGAGCTGTGCTGTGCGGTGATCTGTTGTTTGTATTGATGTCTTTTCGGCATGTGTAAGGCTTTTTGATAATTTATTATTGGGAGGTAAAGTGATAAAAAAAAATGGCGAATCAGCCATTTTTATTTTATTTTCCGTCATGCCCTTCACTGTATGGGATGAATATTTTTAGATTTTAAATGAATAAATAGTTTCACAGCGATGCCTAAGATGTTTATTTTTTTTACGTTTATTTTTATTCTGGGGAAAGATAGATGATTTGAATTTTTATATTTTTTATTTTTAAAAACTTTAACTTTTTTTAGCCCTTCAGATCACTTTTTAGCTTACATTGCACTGTATTGTAAGCTCCATTTGCTGTTATCTGCAACTCTGATATGCTGGGTTTCTTCAGAGAGACTCTATCGCAAATCATTGTCTCCGATCGCAGACATTGGCCCCAGGTCTCTGCTGTTTAAAGCGATTATGCTTTACACCACTCATGCCAAGTTTAGGCCTGACAAAAATGAGTGCTGGGTTTAGGTCATCACTTAAAAAAGACTTGACAACCCCTTTAATATGTAGATGGAAACATTAAGAAACATTAATTTGCTTTTAGAACATTATGATTCATTTGGAGCAACAGAAGCATTTCTGAAAACTTAGTCTCAAGCTCTATTTTATATGGCGATCAATAAAGGAATAAAACATATTGATGTCAGTTTTATAAAGTAATTTAAGGGGTACGTTTTTAATAAACGGCCCTCAACTGCTATACATTAACATATTATGCAACTTACTGATACCATGTCTGCCTACAACATTGTGGAGCTGAGAAGCCTCATAGACAGTGCTGCAATAAAGTTCGACCCTTGCATCACAAAAGTTGTGATCATGTTATGTACTCCTATGACCACTTTGTCCATAGCTCCCTTTACTTGTGCATCTGCTTATATGCACAAGCAACACTACATATATATACATGCTCAAGTGGCAGTGCCGCAGGGTGAGGTGCCATGCAAGTATATTATGTGACGAAGGACATATCTGGAAACTAGGTAAAATTAAAGGGGTTTTTCAGGCCTTAGATACTGATGGCCTATCCTCTAGATCAGTGGAGGTCCAACACTTGGCACTCCCACCCATCAACTGTTTGGCCAGCCCCCAGCACCAGAAGCTATACAATGCAGTACTGTGGCAACGGTAACTATACTGTCGATGGAGCCTTCCATCCACTGTATAGTTTCTGGCACTGGTGGCAGCCCAAAGCAGCTCAAAGGCTGGGGTGCCAGGTGGCAGATCCTGCAATGTGATATCGATGACCAATGCTGAGCATAGTTCATCAAAATTGTGCTCCCGGAGAACCCCTTTAAAGCAAGCTTGGTATTAGTAACTAGCATAACTTGTAATTTCATGGAAATTGAGCAACATTTATGGATGTACGGATGTAAATGACAACTTGTAGTTACTGTGTAAACCACATTACAGGTACTAACGTTCTGTGCAAAAAATGGTACACCTGGATATACTGCATAATATTATTTAGTGCTGACTCAAATCCTAGTGAAATGAACGTTATACATGTCTTGAATGTCAAAATAAAGTAATGAACTGTTAATTAAGCAATGAGATCCATGGAGCTGCCTTGGTATAACAATCATCCACACCTTGCACTATTCTTGGGGCTGCTGACAGGCTGGACTTAGGTGATGTCTATTAGTATCTCATGCCGGTAACTACTAGATATTGTTCTTTCCGTCATTAAGCAAATACATAGTTACCTACAGGGAGCCTCTAGGGCAACATTTTATCGCTAAAATTCAGGAGACGTTCATTAGCTTTATTACCAGAGATGAATTTAACGTAGCTAAAAACAAATTACTTCTTTATTTGCTCTCTATAGCTGAGCACAGAAATTAGTAGAGGAAATTGGTGTAGGTAACATGCTTAGAAAGACAATTTATCATATAGGACTATTGCTTAAAGTGTACCTGAGTAAAAAAAAAAAAACATTGCATAATGACTGCTTCTTTCTACAATCATAACTGTGAAAGAATAGGTATTTTTGGGCTTCCCTAATTATTTTTTTGGGGGGGGGGTACTTTCATACTTGCCGGAACTTCTGGACGCAAACGGATGGCATTTGTCAGACGGATCCTGATCCATCTGACAAATGCTTTGAAATACCGTATCCGTCTCTCCGGTGTCATCCGAAAAATCGGATCAGGTATTTTTATTTAGCATTTTTAAAGGTCTGCGCATGCGCAGACTGGAAATCCGGATCCATTTTGCCAGAGCACTTGGGGCCGGATCCGGCATTATTGCATTTCAATAGAAATGAATGCCGGATTCGGCATTCCGGCAAGTGTTCAGGATTTTTGGCCGGAGAGAAAACTGCAGCATGCTGTGGCATTTTCTCCGGCCAAAAAACGTAAGAGGGACTGAACTGATGCATCCTAATGCATCCTGAACGGATTTATCCGCATTCAGAATGCATTAGGATGCATTTTCCGGTATTATGCCCCTGTGATGGAACTCAATGCCGGAAAAGAAAAACGCTAGTGTGAAAGTACCTTTAGCCTAATTATTCCCATCATCAGCTGCACAGCTAGATGGATTTCTTTCACAAGCAGGGGGCATCTCCCTTCTGTGGAATCTGCCTGCACTTACAGACACACAGGATTCTCCTGTTAATTTCAGAGGCAGAGTAGAAGCAGTTCCTTTATCAGGCTCAGGATCTCAGCTAGCTCTGACAACCTTCCCCCACTTACTGACTGCTGTCACTGTTACTAGGGGCAGATTTTGCCCGACAACAGGCAGGACGGCAACTTAGATGGTAGTGAGACCCCTAATGGCCATGACTTTACATCTTTTTTAAGTTGATGCAGGCAGATTTTTTTAGAAATGTTTTATTTACACCATTCTCTATTAAATGAAATGAAATTGTGTGACAGTACAGTGATTCTTTAACTGGGATAATACCTTCTCTGAATCATTATACCTTTTTCACACTGAAACGTTTTCGTTTTTCTAACAATACAGATGATCTGTTGGAGGTAAATCAAACCACTATGTATCATCTTTTATGCTAATCACTACAAATGAGCAGGAGAACTTTGGGTAAAATCGGAATGATTTTCTATCATTTACAAAGGTTACAAATTATTTTCCTAATGATCCGGAGTGTGGGTGTTTATCGGATCTGCCCTTAAAGGGGTTGTCCCGTAACAAACACTTAGGGGCACTTTATTAAGACCAGCGGTCCGGTCTTAAGAAAGGCCCATAGCTGACGGAGGATGCGCCGAAGTTATGAAGAGGAGCATGCCAGTTCTAAATGTAAGACAGCTTCCTAGTTGTCTTACATTTAGACCATTTTCTATGCCTAAAACAGGCATAGAAAATGCTGAATTAGGTGGGTCCCCTTTCCACTCCACATTCACAATTTTAGACCTGGCGTGAGCGGGGAAAAGTCGCAGATAGCGGCGCAACTAATTTAGTCATATTTCAGCGTAGTAAATGATCACCTTACTCCTATGCACAGGAAAGGGGATGTGTCTGATTGGCAGGGGTCCAGCTGGAGCACCCACCAATCACGAGAACAGGGGCCTCATGTTCCCCACTTGAATGGAGTGGGGGTCGCAAATGCCTCCTGCTGCTTCATTTATCTCTATGGGAACACTGTACTGTTCAGAGTAATACAGTGTGCAGCTATTTTCACCAGTTCCACAGAGCTAACTGGAGCGGTAGTGCACATAAGTGACAGCCGCTTCATTCAAATGGGGAACACAGGGCCTTGTTCTGTCCCATTTTTTACTTAATGCATTAACCATCAAGTTTATCTCGGCTGCAACTGTAAGTGTTTATATGTTATTTTACATTCTAGAAATACAGAAATTATTGATACAATGTGCATTACATGAACAGTGTTGGGTGAGAATATTCGAATCGCAAATATTAATCGCGAATATCGGCACTTTGAGATATCGCAAATATTTAGAATATAGTGATATATATTCGCAATTTCGAATATTCTAGAATTTTTTTTCATCAGTAACCTCCCTTCTTGCTTGTGGGCCAATGAGAAGGCTGCAATGTCTTTGTCTGAGCTTAGCAACATCCCTAGCAACCAATAGGAAAGTTGCCTACCCCTTACTATATAAGAACTTCCCCAGCAGCCATTTTCTACAGTTTTTTTTAAAGTTCGGAGAGAGACAGCAGTGTCATTGCTGTGCTCTGTGCTTTCCACACTACATTAGATAGATAGTTAGATAGCTTATATATATATAATACAGATAGATAGTGGGAGATAGTCAGTGTAGGTTATATCCTGATATAGTGTAGCTGTTGCAGTGCAGGGTGTTAGTGTGATAGGTTCTGCTGTCCATACATACATGCAGACCTGCTAAAATGTGAAGTTTCACGTATTTCGCCAAAATATTCGCATCATTAGTGCCGATTAGCACAATCGCGAATATATTGGAGCACTCTATCTGCATATAAAGCCATTTTTAATGTTCTGCCGTGCCAACCATTTTCTTCCAGTCTCAGGTAACTTCTAGCAGCTTGGAAAATATAGCAAAAGTGACCCATGTCTGTATTTCACGAGCATTACGCAATATTACATTGCTGATTTTTCGCAATCAAGAAAATAATCTCGAATTCGCGAATATATGCTGAACATTCGCCCAAATATCGCGAAAATATTGCAAATTCTAATATAGCCCCTGCCGCTCATCACCATACAGGAATAGATTTGAGGGGTAAAGGGCTGCAATGGCCCCCTTCCCATGAAAGAAAACTGTATTTTCTGGATACGTACTCTATGTTCCAACCATGAAACATGATTTCATTCAGCAATTTGATCGGAGAAAATACATTACTTGATAGTTACTGAATTCTTGCATTGCTTTCTTTGCTGAGTAGTACTATTTTATAGCCTTGGGCGGTTATTTCTGTCCAATACATGAACAGTCAACAGAGGATTAAGAGAATTATTAGAACACAACCATCACTTACTATATGAAATTCCTACTATTTATTTGTATTTTTCTACAGTACAACAATGTGTATATGCAGAAAAAGGCTATTATATAATTATCAATAAATTACCACAGCCCCCCTGCTCTCTATAGAAGAAATATAGGCTGCTTGTTATTCTAACAGTACAGAAATAGCTGCTGCTAGGGATGAGCGAATCGACTTCGGATGAAACAACCAAAGTCGATATGCATAAAACTTTGTTCTAATACTGTACGGAGCAGGAGCTCTGTATAGTATTAGAATGCATTGGTCCCGATGAGCCGAAGTTATTGCTTCCCAAAGTCTCGCAAGACTTCTCGCAATAACTTAATAAATTCATTTGTATTGTGAAAAAACATTTCCCAAACTCGGGTTCGGTTCCAAGGTATGTTTTATCCGAAGTTGATTCGCTCATCCCTAGCTGCTGCGAGAATCTGATTTCCCTACAACTGCTCAACTTCTACTCTTTAGGAGACTGCAATCAGGAAAAGGTCCTTTAACGTACTGTACTTTTAGGCCTCATGCACACGACCGCATATCCACAATAAACAGAAGCCGCCTATGTGCCTTCCGCAATTTGCGGAACGGAACGGGCGGCCCATTGTAGAAATGCCTATTCTTGTCCGCAAAACGGACAAGAATAGGACATGCTATATTTTTTTTTGCGGGGCCACGGAACGGAGCAACGGATGCGGACAGCACACGAGTGCTGTCCGCATCTTTTGCGGCCCCATTGAAGTGAATGGGTCCGCACCCGAGCCACAAAAAATGCGGCTCGGATGTGGACCACAACAACGGTCGTGTGCATGAGGCCTTAAATTGTGGAAAAACTTGTTTAAAAGGGGTTTTCCAGTAGAAAAAAAAAATATTTCCATTACTTTACTGCTTAAAGGTCCACCCAACTCCTACTGCTCCGACTGTCAGACCTAGTCCCTGCTCTACAATTTCCAGCTTAGTCTTTGGTCAGCACAAGACTCTGCTGCTATGTCATGGCCGATGCAGAGACAGAGATGAGGGCTGGTTTAGCTACTGAAATGAGCCGGCATCCTGACAGTGGGACTTTTTTGGAGTAAAATATATTAGTAGATTCACTCATTTTACATTTGACATATAATGGAAATATTTTTTTTGCCGGCTAAACAATTCCTTTAAGTTGTTATCTACTGTATTTTGGATACCTTTATGATGGGTTATGATCACCTGAAATTGCAAGCACATTCCCTGAGCCTTTTGACAACATGTGATAGTTCAGGATAGGTCTTCAATACCAGAATGGGGGGGGGGGGGGGACCGACAACCGGCACCCCTGCTGATCAGCTGTTTGAGGAGGTCACGGCACTCCATAGATCATCACAATCTCCTCGCAGCTTACCAGGCACAGCACCATTTATTGGATAGTGGCTATGGATGGTATTGCAGCTCAGCCCCATTCACTTGAAGCCCTCAATAAATTGAATTAAAAGACTACTATCTCATTGATGAGATACTTGAGGACTTTCATCCGAGACCAAGTCAATATTTTCTATTGTGCATAAACCAATCAGGGAATTTAGAACTGGACAGGCTCAGCCACTCACTCTCAGGATCTGCTGGGGGTGAGCAGAGTTTACACCATGTAGTTATGTGTAGCGACAGCCCACTATGCCTGTACCCCCCAAAAAATCCTGGAATTCTATGCTATCTATCTATTCACTTGAATGGGACAGAGCTGCACCTAGGCCATGTGAGCGATGATCATGACATCATTGATGTAGGAAGATGCCGCTGGTCTCTTCAAACAGATTTTTGGAGGTGGTGCTGGGAGTTGGACCGATCTGATATTGATCCTCAGAATAGGTAATCAATATCAAAATCTCAGACAGTTATGTTTGTGTATTTGATAAGACATACATAAAATAGTACAAAGACTATAAAATGATACACACCTCCTACCCACCATCCCTGCTTTTAACACAAGTGACGAGCATGGCTGAGAAAAGGCAAAAATGTACAAATAGCAGCAGATGGGTGAAAATAAAATAAATTGTGAGTGAAGCTCAGCTTTTACATTTACACGGTTGGTGCTGCAAAGGTAAAATGTTGTCCTATTGTGAAGGTCTTGTATGGTTCAATTCAGTATACAAAGACAACCTGAATGAATAGTGTATAAAGAACCAATGATCTACTATAGCTCCACTGGCAACTGTATCACGTCTATTATCTCCGCATTTTATATCAGTGTACGCGCAGCATTACAGTCAGTAGAGCCTCATTATATTTTAATATATGAAATAAAAAGAAGTAACACAGTTCTGACAGAACACCCACCCAATCCGCCGTGTCATATTACTCTAAATCGTAAATACATAAATGCAGGTGTAAGAATGGAATAAGCTTCTGTCACTTCTTCAATGCTCCTACATGTGATCTATGCTAAGAACCTAAGCAGCTTTTCTACAGCTGAACAGACACATGCAAACTAGATGAACCTGACACGTTACGGTCATTTGAGGGTAATATTTAGAGCTCTGGATCTCTTCTTCATTTTTATTGCAATTCAGTTAAAATGAATGAATGAAGCTCACTGCCATCTGAAATTCTGAAGAACTCATAAAACAATTTCAGCAGTCCAGCTTCTGAAAAAAACTGAAAACCATTTTACTCAAATCGTAGAAAATAAGATGTGAAATTAGTTTTCTTCCAAATCGTCCAGAGGAATCATTTTAAAAAGAAGGCAAACATGTTTTAATGCAGAACATTTGTCATGTCAATCTGAAAGTGGATAACACTGTACGTGAAGAGTTTTCATGATCTGGTTGGTGTCTCTTGACCATAATTTCCTTAGAAGTGGTAGTGGTTTCCCGATATGTACTTTCCTTTTTTTTTAATGGTGCTGTTGCACAGTCAAAGCAAAGTGTAGCTGGGGTCTTTAGATTTTTATGCTAGGCTTCTTTGCTTTTTATGTGGTGTCACACTTCAAAGACATGACATAGAGAGGTTATGGACTATAACAGCTGCTTCCCCAGCTCTCAGCTCCTGTTCTGATTTCTGATAAGCAGAAAATGTGTAGAACCTATGAGCAGTGGTGTACATAGAGAAGTAAGGGTCCAATAGCAAGGACCAAACCAGGCCCCCCACAAAGGACAGAAGGGTTTCTGCCTAAACCCCTTTCAATGACTCTTGGGACATTTTTCCACTGCTTCATTTGCTAAAAGTTGTTCATTTAGAGGGTAGAGTCCTGACCAAATTTTCACCTCTAGTTGAATAGGATATACTTTCAACTAAGACTGGGCCCCCTCTTGCCCTCGGGACCCATAGACAGTAGCATAGTCTGCCACTATGGTAGTTACGTCCCTGCCTATGAGGAGGACGTCAGGACTATCAAGGGGAAAACCAGAAAGGAAGAGTTAGAGCTAAACAGCAGGAACACCTGGTGTAGATCCAATACGTAGAAGTGTATAGTAGTCAGTACAAGTCTGTAACCATGCTTGGAACATAACATTTACAATATACCATAAGACTAAGACACTAAACTGAGGTTCAGGGATGGTCTGTAAAACAATTTATGTCACCAGTAAGTGATGCCATCACTACTTGCAATGACAAGGAAATTCTTCCAAACATGAACATCTGAGGACTAGTTCAAGAGAATATTTCCATCAGGACAATCCATACAGTTGATGGGAAGGAACCTCCTTCATACCCAGAAGCATCATTGTTGAATGCATCATGCAGCAATTACTAGTATAAATGTAGATGTGTGAGCATCATTTATTTTCCAGATCATATACTCCATTAGTTCAATGATGTAGTCACACTATAGAACTTTATTAAATTCATAAAAACTGTCTTTGCTTCTTTTCATGGTACAGAAAGTGCAACACCCAGCTCTATATAGTTTAAGGCTAGAGTGTGTTTGATTGGAGGAAACTGAGTGGTTTTTCTGGTCACATGATGACCCTCCATTAGCAGCCATTTTATGGACAGGACCTCTATGTGGACAGCACAAAGGAATTGACCAAAAAGGGAAAATACCTTGTGAAATGTGGAAAATGGTGCAGAATTTCGACAAAGACTATATTACTAAGTGCCATATAATCAGCATACAAACACATTGATCAACAATAGCCAGAGAGTGGCCAACCCCTTTAAAGAAAGTGAGTAGGGTCAAACTACAACCCTGCAAATTGCCGTGATTGCGAGAAGACAGTCACAAGAAATCTAAGCCTGTCTGGTTGCGGCAATTTGCAGATCGGAATGAGACTCCATTATTTTTCATTAGTGATAAAGCACACAACACTGCTATTTTTTGCAGTGTGATGCATCTCCTGTCCATAGTTGCCATGTAGACCTAGCCTTTGTTTTTGAGGTCTTAAAGAACAATCCAGGTTCCTTATAGATACAGAACACTACTATCAACAATACGCTGTCTACTATTCAGCAAAGTGTCATGGGACATAACTAGCCTTACTCTGAATACAAGCATTAAATAGTCATCTCACAAATCAGGACAGCTGTCCAGTTCCATCAATTGCACTCTTAAGAATGTTACATAGTTGTCTAGAGTGGTATTCATCTTTAATTCATATTTTCTTAGGGTCTAGATTATGGTGATACATTGTCTATACTGTGTGAAACAGTAGGTCAACTCTCATATTTTGTATTCAATCCCAGTGTAACAACTGCATTAATAATGAGGGTGTTGGTTCTTTACCTGGGTAAATAGCAATAGCAAATGGCAAATGGTGTGGATCATGGCATAAACTGCTGTCAAGAACGATCATCATATAATACCTGAATCCTGACATAACCCATCCACCGATTCCATTACTGAAGCATTTACAAGCCAATGTAAACTGTCTGATTGCTTTTTCTTAAGGAATGATCCTGCCTATTCAGTTGGAATAAGAGATGATTGAACCTTTAACCTCATCTATTTCTTATTACTAGAACTTCCATAGCGGGATGACCACAGTAACGTATGTTCTAGATGAGACTTCTACTGTCTGTCTGAATGTCTAACACTGAGGTGAGATATTCATATAAGGTATGTGCCTTGATCAACTCTTTTATATTACCTAGTGTTTCTGTGTTCTTAACAATCAAATATTATCAGTTTAATCTTTGGCTTGAGCTGACCTTCAAGCATCTCTTACATAGCCTTATTAGTATTTAATCTGCCAAAGTCAAAAGGAGCTCAATATTATTCTCATCAGTTATTTCTATACCACACTTTGCTCTTTTCTTAAAGGGGATGCCTTCTTTTGACTACACCTTTTTGTAAAAAGATTAGACCCCGGTGATAAGCAGGGTACCTTTTGATGAAAATAGCATCTCATTTTCTGAGAGCACCTCCACAGGACAAATGAATCATTACATGGGCCCTAAACTAAGAAACCTCCATCAAACACTGCAGATTTTCCGCTGTGAAATTGAAGGCACAAAATACCTTGCACGGTAGATGACCACAAGTGACTTTGAATATAGAATTAGTTCATATGTTCATGTGTTCTGTGGTACATTATAGTACCATCAAAGTAGATGAGATTTTCCAAATTCTTGTTCACTCTCTGCTGAAAACACCCGCAGTGGAAATTCATCTCATGCTCTGTACATTTTAAGTCAATGGCAGGTTATGCTGCAGATGTGCACCATGGATTTCACCCTTTGCAATGTGTAGGGTGAAATCTGTAGCAAATCCAATGAAGCACATGTGGATTCTCCTGTGAGTCATGGAGTGCCATGGAATCACAGAGGAAATTTTGCTGTGGAAAATCCAACTCATATGCCTGTACCTTAAAAGGGGTTCTCCAGTTTCCAGATATTGATGACCTACCCTCAGGATAGACCATCAATATAAGATCAGCTAGGATCTGATATTCTGCACCTCCACTGAATAGCTGTTTTCGGCAGCTGCCAGGGCCAGCAAAAACACAATAGACAGCCAGAAGCAAAAGGTTCCATCCATTGGGTAGTGGCTAGTACTGCATCTCAGTTCACAATCAAGATTTGTTTCTGGCACTGGTGGGTGCAATAAACAGCTGATCAGTGTGGGTACCTATCATCCCATCTGATATTGATGTTCTATCTAGAGTATAAGTCCTCAGTACCTAAGGAGTGAAAAACCCCTTTGAAAGTGAATTTGGAATTATTTAAATAGATATAAACTATGAAAACTGGAATCTTGTACTTAAAGTGCAATTGTTGTTTAGTTTATTTTTTATACAGTGTATGGACATTTTTGCAATATTCTTTATTAAGGTAAGGTGTTTCTTTGAGTTAGCAAAACATGGTGTAAAGAATCTATTTAGCAAAACTATCTGACTGTTATTTGTCTTTAGTCTTCAGTGTTTTACTGAACGCTTAAGACTGCTGTGTATAACATATAGAGGTTTCCAGGCCACCTCTCGTCACTACCCCAGTCCCAGACTATGTACTTGCACCCTATTACTCCCCCTCACCGTGCCTATCTGACTTGTTACACACTGGCGTCTTCAGTATTCAGTAAAACAGCTGAAGACTGAACACAGACTCACCTTAGCAACACTCATTTAGAGCTTTGTTAAGAAGACTCTTCACAACCTGTTTTCTAGTACAAAGAAACATCTTTCCCTAATGAAGTATATTACAAAAATGTTTAACAGGCCCTGTCCCTGCACTATATTAAAAATAAACTGAAATGACAGTTACAAGTTATATTGCAGTTGGTGCTAAATTCTCCGACTTAACGCTCTTTAAACGTCAGATAGTTTGATGACAAGACATTCTTTTAAGATAGTTGTGGGTCCGGTTCCTGGAAGCCCGAGTGACCAGCTTTTATTGCTAGAGGAAGTTATAGCTAGTCCTACATTTCTCCTCTGCAGAGAAACTATAATTCTAGGATTATGTGGGGAAATTTACCTTCTAGCTGGATAGAAAACATGTCAAACCTAACTGCTATTCTATACAAGGTATGTTCAGGAACATTGGAAAAATCTGACATGTATTTGCTGTGGGAGCTGTGGTTTGCAGTTTGCATACAGAACCTCTGCCCATGAATCTGGCCTCATTATTCATTGACAAGGCAAAATTTGGTGGGTGTGGGTTAATGGACTTTTAGAGCTGCGGTAACCTTAATGAAGTAGGTTCAAACACTTCTAAATAGAAAATATAACAAGATAGCGGATACCGCGCTAATAATCTAAGGCGATCTATAGAGATAGATATTAAGAACCAAAAACCAACTGAATAATCTGCTACAAAGTGGATATCACAGGTCCATATTAAGCATGCGAAAAATCAGATGCGAAAAAATCTGATTTCGCATCTGATTTTTTCGCATCTGATTTTTCGCATGCTTAATGTGGACCTGTGATATCCACTTTGTAGCAGATTATTCAGTTGGTTTTTGGTTCTTAATATCTATCTCTATAGATCGCCTTAGATTATTAGCGCGGTATCCGCTATCTTGTTATATTCATTATTCATTGAGGCTAATCCGCACAAAACCCAGCCAAGAAGGAACATGCCCCTTATTTCCCCACTATGTGGTTTTAGAAAATCATAGCCCAAAATCATAAAGATGCTATAAACGTAGTCAGACTGTCTGGACCTGTACTAGATTGATCACAGGGGCTCAGGCTGGATGATAAATCTGGTGCAGGGATAGACACTTCTCACTGACTTTAGACCAGCTATTGCTTGGCTTACTTTGAGACAGATTTTTAGACCACAATTGTTCTAAAACTTTTGCACAAAAACTGTGAATTTTAGGCCTGACCACTTTTCACGAAGCACCAACCCCTTGTACAGCATGTCAGAATAAAATGTGTGGAAACCCTCAATGCACCATTTTGCTACAGATTTTTTTAAAATAAATCTGGGCATATGTGCATAAAAATCCATGGCTTTCCCATTGAAAAAAATAGGAGGTGGTCGTAACATGTCCTTACTGGAATCAAACATATACATTATTTTTTTTTTTAAATTAAGCCCCTAAATCTGTATATAGAGGAATGCAGACAACACACATGTCAGCAAACATTTTATTTTTACCTAGGAAATCTTTTTATGCATGAAAAAACTGATTCATAATCAAAAAGTAGTCTCATACAACACAACTAAATAAACTGTAATGAGCGTGGCCAGGATCACCTTATTACTAGCTGCATTTGCTTTTAAATATTTGTCCTTGACTACTTATGAACCGGCCTATATTCTACAGAATTCTTTGATCTTAAAAGCCAAGTAACTCCTGAAGTCCATGAGGAGTCTTGAATGAAAATATCACATTTACTTGTGCAACGAGGACATTTCTACAAAGAGCAGAGGAAGCGATGCGCCAGTAGAAAGACAGATATTCTATTTTATGTGCCTTTGAAGTTCCTGTTTATAAAACATTAACACATGATCTTTACGACACGCGTCCTATTGCTCTCACTGACTGTGGCTCTCGGTAATCAAGATGAGAAATACCGGGGCTGGTTCATCTTAAATGTCACCTATGTTCATTTGCACTAACTTTGAACTATAATAATTCAGAAGACATTCTAGAATAGTGCAGTACAGACAGATAGAGGGACAGTTGCCTAAAATTTCATTTACTCCTTTATTTATTATCATATAAAGTCAACTTAATTTTTTCCCATAATGTTGTTAAAATCTTATTTAACATAAGCGTAACGATATGGATTTAGAAAAAAATATAAATTAAGTCTCCATCCTGGCTCATAGAGTAGAAACTACTCACTTGTCTGGAATGTATTTATACGTAAATACATGTTTAATTATTAATGCCTGTTTCCACTGTACTCTAGAGAAAAATTGTAAACTCATGTAATACTGGAGAGTATTGCACTCTGTTATGTCTTATGACATTTGCTCATTGCATTGGAAATATACAAATATTCTGTACAACCCACTGTCTAAACAAAAAATTCAGTTCTTCACTATCCATGGTTTGTGGTTATTTGTGTTGTGTTCTATCTACTGAACTTTACTTTTCATGCATAGAATGTACTTTTAATAATCTCTTATTTAGCTCTATAGACAACTAGTTTTATTTTGGGTGCTCTTCAGATGCATTTTGTATGACTAGTCAAACGAGAGGTACAGGTGTGGGCGTATTAATTGGTCTAAGCATTTTTCTGGCTCTTCAATGAGCTAAACTGAATACATTTTCAACTGTTAGGTTTGCAGTCTATGCCCACCACCCTCCTGCTATCCCCTGTCAACATGGATGCCATGCCACTTGCCCACCAAGCCATCTATTATCTTGGTCACTGGTGTCCTCTTCATGCTGCTGCCTCCAGGCTCCTACCTGATGTTCCTTTGGGGCATGCACACACTCACCTCCAGCCTCTTAAAGGGCCTGTGTGTGTCCTTCCAAATCCTTCTGCAGCCAATTGCTTAAGGACCCTGGGTACTAAAGAGGGTGGCTGAGCTTTAGGTTCCCTGGGGTCCAGCAAAGGTGTTTGATAGTCTATATCTAATGCGAGTTACCTGCATGTATCCTGCATTATTTCCCGCCTGTGTTCCTGCCATGCTCCAAATTCTGTTTCCATCCTGCTTCTGTGCTCCTACACTATCAAGTCCAAGTTCAGTTCAGTTTGTGTTTAAGTTAACCCAGTCTGTCTTCACTTTCCGTTTTACAGTCAAGTTCCCAGCCTGCTTGCCTTGTGTGTGTCTCACCACTAACCCGCTTGCATGTCTTTCCTGTGTCTATGTTTACTGTGCGCTGCCTGGATCTCTAAAACCAACTTTCAAGCCTTGTTGTCTTTTCAGATTATACCTGCAGTTTTCAAGTATTTCTTGTGTGTTTTCTATATCCAGAGCTCTCAGTGCTTGCTGCCAACTACAACGGGACCATCCCAGGAGGTAGCGTTCTGGTTGCTAACCCGCAGCTAAGTCTAGATCCCTGTATAGGGAATAAAGGGTGAATACTAGGGAAGCATGAGAACAGCTCCCTTAGGGTTAGTCCTATTAAAAACCGGTTGTTTGGCACAGTGGGTTTATACGGACTCATCCATAACATCAGCAATGGTCAGGGCCTTATATTCCATTATGCACAAATGACAGTACTGAGAAAAATCAACTGCTCCTTAAAGTCGAGGTCATAATAAAGCTAATGCATTGGGACTTAGTTCAGTGGTTGTGTATGTACCAAAGAGGCAGCCAATAAGGCAATTCTAAGTTTGTTCTTTCTATAAGAAAAATCACATTTTTGCCCAATCACAATGCAGCTTTCATTTCACATTCTGCTGTTAAGATATTAAACCTGTAGTGTGGTTGATTGCAATGGGAAATTTTCACTAAGCTGCTAAGCTGTTAATATTTTCTAAGTACCACCTGTGCACTTATATAGTGAAAGTATCATTAGTCAAATTTACAAGTTATAAATTCTATGCTTGCAGAGTGCTGTTGCGTTGTTTGCTTTCTGTATGGCGACGTGCACCTGCGCATTTACTTTATTATACAGGATTTGCTGACTTTGTGTTCCTTTTGTAGACAGGTAGCACATGCAGTTCAGTAATACAACTCCTGCAGTGATCCTGCCCCAATATGGTGTTCACTGTGGCCAATCACAGAAATTTTTCCAGTGAATCACGCCCCAGGATGAGCCACTGACACGTGCCAGGGGCATATTTTATTTTATGATGGTCCAAGATGAAAATAATGTACCCTAATAGCCATTGTATACTGAAAGTTTTCTGTTTCCTCTCCTCTCTCATCCCCTTTTTCTGCAAATCTGTGAATGTGAATCTAGTATACGTTACTAATTTGGTAAAACATTATTTTTAAAGTGTTGCTCCCTGAAGCACACCTTGCAAAAAAATCTAAAAATGACATGTAAATTATTTGGAATTCCTTCTTTCCTACATAATAAACCCCACGGTGCATAAATCATGATAATCTTCTAGCCCTAAACAAGCCAACAAGTAACATGGAAGGCAAGAGAAAAAATAGATCTCTTCCCTTTTTTAAAGATAATATTAGATAGGAATTCAACATTAGGCAGTCTACAGTATCCTTCCACGCCTGAATATTTTATTTTTGTAAGCCTTAAAAATCTTTAAGTTAACAGAAGGGCAAGTGATAATAGACAGGAGAAAATTAAAAAAGCAGACACAGAGACCTTTTAAATTCTCCCAATGTGAAATGCTATGAACCGTACAATTTCAATTTCCAATCTTCTGCTTTAGTATTCACTCCTATTTCTTAGAGTTTGGTGTGCAGACTTTGACAGTCTTATTGCACTTGTATTACCATCTTCTTGTAAGCTATGTATTTTATATGTAATCGTTATTTTAATGCATGGAGAACCGAACATACTCAAACCGCAGAGCTAAGGTTATCACCCACAACACCTCCTGATGTCATAAACTGGATAAGAGTTTAGAAAGTATGCATTTTATAGGAAAAAGATAAGATAAATAACCTAAATAAAAAAAAAAATGGAAAAACAATAACAGGCCCATTTATGAGTTGTAGATTCAATTCAACGAAAGCCTGTCTAGTAATTTGGTTCTTTCGATGATTAGCATTTCTGGGGTTAGTGGTTCAATTAACCTTTCATTTCTCCTATCATCAGAAAATATTCAGAAGAAAAAGTTTTGCGAGTCTTTATAATGCAAATTTGCAGACTTTGCTATCATGCTTCACTAGAAATGGGCAAATTGATTTACCAAGTTTGAGATTAGCAGCTGGCAAATTAAATCTTGAATATCTGCAAATTGATTTGCCAATTTTGAGACTCCATTCGCCATCTTCAAGCTTCTAAGTAGGCAAATCAATTCACCTATATCCAGTAATGGATACAAATTCACAATTTGATTTAAAGCCTGTGAATCACAAACCTGACAAATCAGTTTTTAGTTACTTTTGTCTTTGAGGCAAGTGCTACATAAGTTTTGGCTATAGTGAAGCTACATATGCATTTTATTGTAACTGGAGGTTTCCTTTAACATTTATTGCCCACTACATTTCTGGAACTATATAACCACTCATCAGCAGACGTTATTTGACATCTTCCATATCAGTCACCTACCTCTGTTAAAACCTTTTGGCAAGTTCCCTAGGTTCACATTGAGAAGAAAGAGCTTTGTAGGCACAGATAAACTCCACAGTCTATTTGTTAGCCTATGGTAGACTTGAGACGTATGGCAACATGCAGTCATGTGTCACGCAAAACAGGGCCAACTCTAGGTCTACCGCACTTTGGTGAAAGACCCATTTCTATTCTCTTGGTTTTATAATCATAGAAAATGCCTACCCAGAGCTCCTAAATCTGCTAACCACTGGTATCTGTACAGGTGTGCTTGGCGTTAAAAGAAAGAAGTTGAACGGTGCTACAAGAAGAAACAAAAGGAAACAAATGTGAACACCTTCTGATGGGTTTGGTCCAACTCACCTGTCCAGTATAAAAAAGGCAGCATTGTGTAAAATGTGTAGTAGTGACATTTTGGCTAACACATAAGGAAGAATGTATAATTTGCAATTTTTGTATACTGTTTTGCATTGTGGAAGTAGATGTGTTAGATTGTTTTTGTGTGCAAAAATTATTAAATTGGCGCACACTGTGTAATAATTTCAGGTATGTCAGTCAATATTAGATATGTGTGATTGTGATGAAGACTTTGGGGGACATTTATGAAGACTGTGATCTTGCATGCGACTTTTTGCACAAAATCCAGTGACTTTTGGAGAGCTACGCCAACCCCCCACTGACACTTTAAAAAGTTGTGTGAAAAGTAAGTCTGTTTCGGCCATTAGTAACATAGTAACAAAGTTTGTAAGGCTGAAAAAAGCCCTCTGTCCATCTAGTTCAGCCTGTTATCCTGCAAGTTGATCCAGAGAAAGGCAAAATTAAAAATAAAAAAAACTGTGAGGTAGAAGCCAATTTTCCTCACAACTCCAATCAGAATTACTCGCTGGATCAACGACCCCTCTCTAGTAACTATAACCTATAATATTATTACACTCCAGAATTACATCCAGGCCCCTCTTGAATTCCTTTAGTGTACTCACTATCACCACCTCCTCAGGCAGAGAGTTCCATAGTGTCACTGCTCTTACCGTAAAGAATCCTCTTCTATGTTTGTGTACAAACCTTCTTTCCTCCAGATGCAGAGGATGTCCCCTCGTCATAGTCCTGGGGATAAATAGATGATGGGAGTGATCTCTGTACTGACCCCTGATATATTTATACATAGTTATTAGATCTCCCCTTAGTCGTCTTTTTTCTAAACTGAATAACCCTAATTTTGATAACCTTTCTGGGTCCTGTAGTCCCCCACATTCCAGTTATTACTTTAGTTGCCCTCCTCTGAACCCTCTCCAGCTCTGCTATGTCTGCCTTGTTAACAGGAGCCCAGAACTGTACACAGTACTCCATGTGTGGTCTGACTAGTGATTTGTAAAGTGGCAGGACTATGTTCTCATCACGGGCATCTAATGCCCCTTTTGATGCACCCAATTATCTTATTAGCCTTGGCAGCAGCTGCCTGACACTGGTTTCTACAGCTTAGTTTGCTGATCACTAGAATTCCTAAGTCATTTTCCATGTCAGTGTTACCCAGTGTTTTATCATTTAGTATGTACAGGTGACTTGCATTATTCCTTCCCATGTGCATAACCTTACATTTTTAAGTGTTAAACCTTATCTGATACTTCTCTGCCCAAGCCTCCAATCTATCCAAATCTATCTGTAGCAGTATACTGTCTTCTTCCGTGTCAATTACTTTACACAGTTTAGTGTAATCTTCAAAAAATGATATTTTATTGTGCATCCTTCAACTAGATCATTAATAAATATATTGAAGAGATTAGGGCCCAATACTGACCCCTGTGGTATCCCACTAGTGACAGTGTCCCAATCTGAGTGTGTACCACTAATAACCACCCTTAGATCACATTTTAAGGGCATTTATAATGTGCAACATTTTTAAATGATGCAGAGTATGTCAGGTAATCCCCAGTATACTATCATTAAAAAAAGTGTAGCCAAATTGCATGTGCGCCAAATTTAGATAACCTGTGTGTCTTGTTCATAAATATGGTGCACCAAAAGAACCCAAAGACAGACTTGAATTTGATACAAAAAAAAGCACAATTGATAAATGTCCACCCCTTGTGATTAGATATATCAAATTTATCATTAAAATGTTTGGCCTGAATCAGGCGAACCCTAGATAGGTGTGCTGATAGTATGCTGTACCAACCCCATTTATGTAACAAAAAAGTTTTGAAAAGTCCCATGTCATAAATTAGCCTCAACTACTTAGATCACCGAAGCCAAGCCCACAAAACTATACCCTTACTTAAATTGACGACCATGGCACATAGAGCAGTAAATTAGGCTTCAACCATTTTGAAATGCATGTAACAAGTGGCACAGCCATGATTTGGTCGCAGGTTATGCAAAAAAAGTGCCAAAACTGTTGATAAAGTGCTCCATAGTCCCCATCACACAGCTTTTCAAATTGTCAAATGGGCAAATGCATGCCACCTACAGGAGGGTAGGGCACAGTATCAGCATACCGATGTACAGTTTGCCTGATTCATTAATGGGGTTTTCCAATTTGGACTCTCCTATTGCTACCATGAAAATCAATCTCTCTGGTTTGTTTCCATCCTTTATGTTGCCCTTTCTGTGGTTTTATCCAACCACACCCATGATGCACCTCTTTCTCTGCCACTGCTCCAGCACCGCGCCTAACAACGCCCAGTTAGTTTATAACTCCTACCACCCAGCTAGTTACACAGACACTCTCCTATCACTGCCCCTTGTTGCTGCTTTCACACACCCATGGACATAACATCACAGGAAATAGGAGAGAGCTGCATGCACATGGTCATGCGACCACAGCCCAGAACGGAAGGTAGGAGCAATAAAGCTAAATAAAATACACAACAAACTTCCAGCTATCTTCATAAATGGTTATTCTAAAGAATGTTGATGCAAGCCGAAAAAAACTAATTGGCACATCCAAATGCAAAGGTTTCACGACACTCACACCGATCTAACATTGACCTACATTTGAAAAAAATGACATAGCCTTTGCCTATTTCAAAATTTTGGCGCACATCTACTTCCATAATGCAAAACTAATCTAAAAATCCCCACAAATTATACATTCTTCCCATGTGTTAGCCGTAGGCGTGACGACTAGAGATGAGCGAAGTTTAGAAAAATTTGATTTGGCAACATTGCCGGTTCGCCAAGAAATTTGATTGGTTATGAATTTGTCATGAATCTCTATAAGTCAGGTACATACCCACGTCTCCAACCCCAGCGCTCTCCTGCCCTACAGGTGGGAGCCCTTCTTCCGCCATCTGCTTTTCCTTCTTTTCCACATTATCTAATACCAATAAAATCTCAACAGGAACATCCCGCTCCTCCTCTCTCCGTATCTTGCTGACTTTTCTAGGACATCGAGACTTTGAAGGATGATTTGGAAGAAGTAAAGCCAGCAAAAGATGAGGATGGTTATCATTAAGAACTGGCCCCGCTAAGGGGTGCAGACTGGAGGGTATTGGTTGGCACGCTGGTAGTGGAATAATAAAAGCTTCCATGTTATTGGTATTGAATTACATTTATGGCTTATGTAGGAATAACTACAAAAAACGGATGCAGAATAAGTCTCCCTGCACTTTCTCTCAAATATTTTTCTATTAATCATCTTCAGCAACACTCTCCCTAGCGCATGATCACTTGCCACGTGTCTCCCTTTGCTCAGCTCACAGGACAATGGTGGAGACTGCATGGGATTTTATAGGGCTGTGACATCACAGTGGATGACTATCTGCGGATTGGCTGGCTCCACGGCATTATGGTTGATTTTTGGTTCCTGGGCTTCTTACTTTCGCTTTGTAACACGTGCAGCAAGAGGAAGTTTGGATTCGTCGCGAATCAAAGTTTTTCTAAACTTCAGACCGTATTCCTCTTCAAATGCTTCAGTTCGCACTAGTGATGACGTTTACACTGCTGTGTCTAACCCTGTACGAGCTGTTATGTGCGTAATATGAAAGGAAGAAATATTCTTACAAGTATTTAGTAATGTGCGTCATACACAATAAATGCCCGTTTTATGCTTTATAAAATAAAACATACTAAATAATAGCAAATCCCAGACTCCCTACGCACGAGGTAAAGTGAAATTAAAAGATGATAGCATGGGCAGGAGATAAGAAACAGCTTTATCCACCATAATATACAGTGTACTTATCGCATGACCATACATTTATATTCTTTGAAAAATCATTTTATCTGATTTGTAAATTCTATTATTGCTTTCCTCCACGAGAGCCCTCACCATCACTCCTTCCATGCTAATAGCCTTCATTTCCACTCTGCAGTTCATGTAATTATTTTGCTGTCCTTCTGAACACATTATCATCCCTCACAATGTCACTGCGTCTTCTTTCCTGGATATACATTTTTTAATCATATCTTGCCAACAAATGCGATAATTACGCTCTGTGGTTTACTTCCATTATACACCGATCTTATATTCTTTCTCACTGAGAAGCATACATCAGAGATGTTGATAACACAATCTTCCATGGAGATTACAATGGGCTTTTTTTTCCATGGTACACAGGCATTTATCTACAATACCGCTATTGAACTCTGCTTCCTTCTTTACAAATTTTCCCCCAGTTCCCATGTGAATGCGAAGCACAGATAAATCCATTGTCTAATGCTAAAAAATCTTGGTGTATCAAACACACAGGTTAAAGTGTGTCTGTCAGCAGTGTTAACCCCTTAAAACTGCTGACAGTGCTAGACAGGTATAAAGTGTAAGTGGTAAAGCATTACCACATGCTGCTTTCATGTATACACTGAGCAGACGGCAGATCTCCCTTCCCTGCTCTGCGCTGCTCCAACTCTGCATTCTCCAGCTCTGCTGAGTGAGGGAGCGTCTGCCAAGCGCAGGGACAGGGAGAAGTGCACACAGCCCAGGCACTGTTATCAGCTGCTGGGAGGACCTGACTTTAATCATTTACTTACAGTCCCTGGCTGTCTGTAATGTGACCTTGCACGCTGTGTGCTCCGTCTATCAACAGATAGACGGAACATGCATAGCAACCTGATTTTAAGCACAGGTAAAAGTAGGCAGGACAGGGAACAAAACTGTGGAATTAAGGGGTAATTGAATACACAGTGAAAAGTTGAAATAGGGCCACCAAGGAGATATTAATCACCACAATCCAATACTCCCCACAAAAAATTACGACAGTTATACTTTAAAGATAATACAAATGGAACCGTTCTGAACGGATGCAGACGGTTGTATTATCTGAACGGATCCGTCTGTGCAGATCCATGACAGATCCGCACCAAACGCGAGTGTGAAAGTCTAAGTATGATTTTTCAGTCCATAGGCTTTTGACTTTGCGGTGAATCAAATGAACACTAGCTCTGACACTAATGGACCCCTAATAAAACAGAGCCCTTAAGGTCCTATATACACAGAGGGTGGGCCCAAGGGACTTCAGTCCAATTCCGCACTTACCCACCCTCCTCTCTGTACTTCAGCTGTGAAAGCATTCATATTTGAAGCATTGTTTCACACCTAAAACCTTTGCTCAGGATATATATATATATATATATAAAGCTCCTCTCTGCACTTTTCTGAGTTGATGAGATGCAATCATTTTTGTTGTGAAGGCAGTGTCATAAAAAAGCAATATAAAAGGTAGGAGATGTACAATAGCCGAACACAGCAGGATCTTAATGTGGGAAAACCTATTGAACTGAGGAAGTGATTCAACACCCAAGTCTCTTGTCAGCGGCTAAACAGCAGCCACAGCATGCAGCAAGTTCCTGAATCCTCACTAAGACCTCACGCTAGAACTTTCTGACATTCCCAGAATGCCTTGCAAGCATATCTATTTCACCCTGCCTTGAATACATCCACCTAGAAGCTCCAAAGCAGTTTCACATTAATAGCGAAAATTCTTTACTGTAAAGAGGAATTTAGATGATGTATCCAATATGCCAACATCCTTACTTAAAGGGGTTGTGCAAAATTAGAACAAATCGAGGCACAGGGGATGGTGAAAAACATCAAAATAAGTAGAGCTTGCCTGCTGAATCACCCTACCATTCCCACTGCCGTACTGATACTCCCATTCAATGTTTGTTAACAGGGCTACAGTGACATCATGTGAATTCTGAAGCCAATCACTGGCCTCAGTTATTTATTTTACACCATTCCCTGGCTGTTCCCCAATCTAATTTTAGACAACCATTTTAATTTTCTTATTAATAAGAAATATACCTGATAATGTTCTGGTGGAGCAGTTTGAACTATACAGGTGATACTCGAAAAATTAGAATATCGTGCAAAGTTAATTTATTTCAGTAATGCAACTTAAAAGGTGAAACTAACATATGAGAGACTCATTACATGCAAAGTGAGATATTTCAAGCCTTTATTTGATATAATTTGGATGATTATGGCTTACAGCTTATGAAACCCCAAAGTCTAAATTTTGAGGTACCCTTTGCTCAGGGGGTATGGATTAATTAGCTGACTAGAGTGTGACACTTTGAGCCTCGAATATTGAACCTTTTCACAATATTCTAATTTTAAGTTGCATTAATGCAATTCCTTTTAATTTGCATTACTGAAATAAATGGACT
The DNA here is from genome assembly GCF_014858855.1 of Bufo gargarizans. Classification (NCBI taxonomy): domain Eukaryota; kingdom Metazoa; phylum Chordata; class Amphibia; order Anura; family Bufonidae; genus Bufo; species Bufo gargarizans. The sequence continues at coordinate 418,577,119 of NC_058084.1, forward strand.
TTTGCACGATATTCAAATTTTTCGAGTTTCACCTGTATATCTGCATTCCCATCCCCACCTATGACTCGTTTGAACTTGATGGACATACCATATTTTTCGCTTTATAAGACGCACTTTTCCCCCCCAAAACAGTGGGGGGTAAATGGCTGTGCGTCTTATAAATCGAATTATGGGAACGCTCACTAGTATGCATTAGGTGCCGGGAGCGGGGAGTGAATCGTTGCAAGTGCTTCCGGTACTCACCATCCCTGGTCTTCCTTCCTGTAGCCAGCGCTGCACCGTCCTGACCCTGCACAGTGCCAGGGCGTAGTGCGCGCACTATGACCTGATGCTGCATACAGTCAGGTGACAGTGCAGCACGGGCCGGAGAAGACATGGGAGTGCGACTGCTACCAGAGATGTAGAGGAGCCGCGCTGCAGGAGAGATAAGAGGTTTTTTTAATACTATTCTGAGGTCTGATGGTTCTGGCAATGAACTCTGATTGGGGGGGTCTGACATTGAGGGCTGATCTGAGGTCTGATGGGGGGGTCTAACAATGATGGCTGATCTGAGGTCTGATGGAGGTCTGAAATAAAGTGCTGATCAGAGGTCTGATGGGGGTTTGACATTGAGGGTTGATCTGAGGTCTGATGGGGGTTTGCCATTGAGGGCTGATCTGAGGTTTGATGGGGGTCTGAAATAAAGGGCTGATATAAAGTGTCATGGGGTGTGACAAGGAGGGCTGATGGGGTTCTGACATGGAGGGTTGATGAGATTCTGACATGGAGGGCTGATATGGGAGTCTGATGTGATGTCTTGATATGGGGGTCTGATGTGATGTCCTAATATGGTGGTCTAAAGTGATGTCCTGAAATGTATGGGGGTCTGATCTGAGGATCTCATATGAGGACTGATGAAAATATTTTTGGGTTATTTTTCTCCTCTAAAACCTGGGGTGTGTCTTCTCATCAGGTGCGTCTTATAAAGCAAAAAATACGGGTATGTCTTTTTTCAACCGTATTAACTATGTAACTAGGTAATACATTCATATCATGTGTCAAACGCAAAACATAGTACATAAAATATAACAGTAAAACACCTGCTAGTTTAATTATCAGTAAACAAAGTATACAAATAATATTTTTATTTGATTAGTATTATATAAATTAGGTTCAAGTCTGGGTAATTAGGGGAAAAAGGTAGTACTGGGCAGTCTTGGTTATGCTGTCCCAACTCATACTTGGACATTTCTAGCCGTGTGAAATGTTGCATTGTTTTGACAGAAGATTCCATCTGACCCAGGGATGACAATTAGAATGTGTGGGTGATATGTGATCTGCAAGGATGGATTCGTACTCATATCAGTTGAGAGTGCCTTCCACATGGATGAGTGGCCCGGAGAATGCCACTAAAAACATTCCCCAGACCTACCACCACCGGATTGTGTTCTTCCAGTAATAGTTGCAGGGTGTTTGTTCTCTGATGTTTCTCGCCATTCAATGAAGCTGAAAACGTGACTCGTCAGAGAAGGCAACCCTTTGCCAATCAGTGGATGTTCAATTCTAATAGTGACTTGAAAACTGAAGCCTTTTCTGCTGATGCCAGCTTAGTTAGCAGAGGTGCAGTGACCATCCGATTGCTTCAAAATCTTTAACAAGACTAAGGCTACAGATTGATTATAAAGATACAGATGGCAAAGGCATCTTTAGAGCTGTATGATGGGCACCTGCAGAATAATGCAGCCATCAAAATAACGTTGGGTTTGTTGGTTCCACCGCAGCTCACCAGCAGGACCGAAAATCAAATCTTAAGAAGTGTCAGCTCACCTGCAGGGCCAAATCTAATATATTTTACAGAGTCAGCTCACATGCCAACCCAAACCCCTAAATCTCTTACACAGTCAGCTCACCCAAATCTTTTACAGGTCAGCTCACCTACATGCCCAAACGTAAAATCTTTTACAGGGTCACCTCACGTGCAGGCCCAAACCTAAAATCTTCTACAGGGTCAGCTCAACAGCAGGCCCGCAACTCATGCTGCCTTGCTTTGAAATGGTAGCCGTATTCGTTTCTCAGATGCCCTCTCCGAAATCGAACAATGATTTACCTTCACCCATGGTCATCATGTTAGGCGCATAAAAGGAACATCAAAAGTTGATAGGGAAGATATCAAAATGGATCGTGGACGTGCGATCGGGCAGAAGTCATCTAGAGTCAACAAAGCGGCAGCAGGGCATCTCCTGTATAACAGTTTACTTATCCAAAATACAGCAGTGACATTCCCTGTAATTTTTTACTGCTAATTCCAATAACAGGGCATGTGACAAATACCACACCGCGTGCCCGCTTGACGTCGCCTACGTTGAGCTCAAGAGACGCGGTATGGTCACGGGTTACCAAAAACGTGACATTACGCCCTCCAGAGGAGCAGGTAAAATCAGCTTGGTACAGTTTACACAAACACCTCCTGTCCAAGCGGGCACAGAGAGGCAACAAGCTGAGAGAGCTTTTTCACTGCCACAGTGAAAACAGCGCTGTCTCAGCCCTGGTAACTGCCACCAGCTTCTCGTTTGATATAAGCCCGGTCCTCTAACGGGATTAAATAGGGTGAGAAACCAACCCGCCGTAGCTTATAACTAGGCCAAAACACGGATGTGGGGATTCGTGATCGAGATACAAGACAGCACAAGATTAAATTATCTATTTAATCGCCGTAATGGCACACTAGATATAACATAATATACAGTGGTCTGAGGTTACAGATACAGGTTATATGGGTACAACAGGGTTAAGCAGAGTAAAAGTCAGTTACCGGGTAAGATGAAAGTTCCTTTGGGTTGTGAGGTGTTCTTTGCTGTAGTCACATGAAGGGCCGTGATCTAAGCTAGTTCCTGGGTCACTCTAAACACATTACACGATGTGACCCTTCTTCAGAGAAAGCCACGCCCACTTGCTGGCACAAGCCTTTCAACCTATAGCCGGCCCCTCCCCTCCCGGCCTTTGGGAGGGGTCCACCCCCCTCTTCTGGACTGGCTGCAAATGACCCACAAAACCCTTCAGGGTTCATAGCTCCAGTCCAGGAGGTCACAGGGAGATGGTTCTGGGACCAACGGATCCGAATGGGTTCCGGCTACAACTAGAGTCCAAACATGATGCCGCTATTGGGTTTCTGTGGGGAGATATGGATATCTCCCTTCCCTAGCATGCTCTCATCAAACAAAGCCTATGGGCCCGTTCACCATGGCCACCGGGACACAAATATGTATCCGATTTGCGCCTGCGATGGCCGGGCAATTCATAATTCATTATGAAATGTAGGTGCCAACATGTCTGGGAGGGATCATTGATCTTGGGCAAGAGCTGAGACCCCCTGCTGGGGGTTTTCCTGCAGATTTGGCTGCCTCCAAACTGGCTGGTTGTGGTGTGACATTATCCACCTGGGGCCTCCTTGAAGCCTGGGCCCCTGGGGCTTTCTCCCTTGCTAGCTGACAATCAGATGGCTGGGGGGTTGGAACATATTTTGCATGTACACTGACTGTGTACAAGCCAAAAGGTGAATCAACTGACAATCTGAGATGCCAGTAAATAATAATCAATTTTCCTCTCAGGGCATCTTAAGAGTCCTGTATTGTTACTTATCGTCAATACCTCCCAGAGGATGGGATTTGGTAGCCGTTTGTCAGGCTACCTCTCTGGAATCAAACACTGATTCCCTGTTACCCGTAGCTTACAATTGTTTTGAGCTGACTAGTACATGGACAGTTGATAGGACAGACATCCGAATAGTTCATTGCCGTCACGGGGACGTGCCATTGACCCCAGGTTAACTAGAGTCACCAAATCGACAGCAGGCCACCGCCCATAATGTTTTAGATAGTCAGATGAGCAGGCCATTGCGCCTAATGTTTTTGAGGGTCAACAGCAGGCCATCAATCATCATTTTTCAAGGGTGTGTATGATGCCCTCCTTTATGTGTAACAAAGGGTGTATTGGAGTTCATTGTAATTTTTGGCAGCCCTTTCACTTAGTGCATAGTCTTTATGAGTGTAGGAGTCACACTACCTGAACAATTGTACCACATCGTACCACATTGGTTCTTTGCCCACCCTGTCCTTCAATACCACATCATCATCTAGCCCAGGGATAGATGTTTTTTTTCTTTCCCTCCTGGATTCATCGATGTGCACTGGAACCCCCCGTATTGTGGAAGGACATATAGTTTCTGATTTGGTGCCGCCGAGCACCTGATTTAGTGCCACCGAGCACTTGTTATTGCCGACCACTTCTATGCTTTTTGGTTAACTTTAATAATTAAATTTATTTTTATTTTGAGGGATATATTTTCCATTCACACGTCCGCAAAATGGGTCCGCATCCGTTCCGCAATTTTATGGAACTGGTGCAGACCAATTAATTTTCAATGGGGCCAGAATGTGCTGTCCGCATCCACATTTGCAGATCAACATCCGCATTTGCGGATCCACACTTCCGTACCTGTGCTTCCGCTTCCGCAAATGCAGACAAGATTAGGCATTATAGTGCCGGTGATGTGCGGTCCACAAATTGCGGAATGCACATTGCTGATGTTTGTGTTTTGCGGATCCGCAAAACACTTACAGACGTGTGAATGGACCCTCATAGTAACATTATTAAAGGTTACGTTTTATCTTCATGTATATTCTAATGGATTGCCTTCCTTGTACAATGTTATAATATACTTTCTATGTTAGAAAGTATATTATAATGCATTTGTATTGTGCGGCAGTTGTGTGCGGTTCTGCTGCGATACTGCAGGTATATAGAGGGACAAGCTTTATTGGAACAAATAATTTCTACTGGTGTGATATACCTGTCGTCCCCCAAAAAAACTGATTGAAGTGGGGTGTTATAAACCAATATACTTTCTTTATAGTGCATTTGGTATGTACGTATAGTGCATTTGCGCATGCGGGTACGCGAAAATTATATTGCCGACATTTCGCATTGGAACAAAAATCAATCAAGATCGCAAATTAAAATAATACATCTGGTATGTCACTGTCCATGTTGTGGGACTATTTGTGCACTTCTAGTAATTATTTCTTGGCTGCAAATATGAGCTGAAAGTTTTTCAGGTTCATCTGCCATTAAAATGAATGGGACCCGCAGCGAACTTGCGGTTCGTGAACATTTGATCACGTTCGCGCGATCGCGCTCAAGAACCGTCCCGGCAGATGTTCGTCCATCACTAAGCATAAATATTGCAATGTGTTCGGGCCGAACACCCGAGCACCCGAATACTTTGGTGCTTGCTCATCACTATTGTTAACCCTTTATTTGTTTCACAAGAATTGAAGGAAAATAAAGGCAAAATTTTAAATGTCACTTTTTTTGCAGATTTTACATTTTAATCCATTTTTTATTGTAAGGCAGAAAGGGTTAACAGCCAAACAAACCTTAATATTTATTACCCTGATTCTGCAGTTTACAGAAACACCCCACATATGGTCATAAACTGCTGTATAGGCACATGGTAGGGCTCAGAAGCAAAGGAGTGCCATATGATTTTTGGGAAGTAGATTTTGCTGGAATGGTTTTTGGACACCATGTTACATTTGAAGGTACACCCTCACAGTAGAATCCCCCCCCCAAAAGACCCCATTTTGGAAACTACACCATTTTGGAATTTATTGAGAGGTGTACTGACCTCTTTGATCCCACAGGTTTTTAATAGAATTTAGAAACACTTGGGTGTGAAAATTAAAATTTTAATTTCTTACAATAAAATGTTCCATTGGTACCAAATGGTACCATTTGGGGGTACATAGTACTTTTTAATCACTCGCTATTATGCTTTTTGGCAAGGTGACAAAAAAATGACTGTTTTGACATAGTCTTTTTACAGCATTCACCTGAAGGGGTAGATCATTAAATATTTTTATAGAGCAGATCATTACAGACGTAGCAATGACTAAAAAGTCATTTTTTTATATTTGTTTGCAATCTTACACAACAAAAGCATTTTTGAAAAAAGAAAATGCTGTTTTTGTGTTGCCATTTTCTGAGATCCATATTTTATTAATTTTTCTGTCAATGATCTTGTGTGGGGGCTAAATTTTTGCAGGATGAGTTGACGTTTTCATTGGTACCATTTTGGGGTACATAGTACTTTTTGACCACTCGCTATTAGGGCTCTTTCACACGAGCGGATGCCGCGTGGGTAATCCGCTGCGTGAAAGAGTGCTAAGCCCCGCTCCGGACAGCAGAGACACGGAGCATTAACATGATTGATAATGCTCCATGCCTCTCTGTGATCTTTTTACTACAAAATCACGGTGAGAACTTTATCTCAATGTGGTTTTGTAGTAAAAAGGTCACAGAGAGGCACGGAGCTTTATCAATCATGGTAATGCTCCATGTCTATGCTGTCCAGAGCGGGGCTTGGCACCCTTTCACGCAGCGGATTACACGCACGGCATCCGCTCGTGTGAAAGAGCCCTTAGGCTTTTTGTAAGGCAAGGTGACAAAAAAAAGGTTATTTTGGTGTGTTTTTTCCCTATAGTGTTAAAGCATGCTGAATTGCTGAGTGGTCATAACCAAGGAAACAAGTTTGCTTTGGAGATCAGAAGTGTACCAGAAGGTCAAGGGAAAGTTAAAGGGGTTTTCCCGAGTATTTTATACTGATATCCTCAGGATAGGTCATCAGTAACTGATCGATGGGGATCACACCCCCACTGATCAGCTGTTTGAAGAGGCCTCTGTGCTCTATTGGATAGTGCAGGAGTAGGCAACCTCCGGCACTCCGGCTGTTGTGAAACTACAACTCCCAGCATGCACAGTTGCTCTGCTATTCTCAGAGCTCTCATAGGAATGAACAGATCATGCTAGGAATTCACAACAGCTGGAGTGATGAAGGTTGATGATCCATGGGATAGTGGCTGTGCTTGGTATAGCAGTTCAGCCCCGTTTCCCTGAATGGGACTGAGCGCCACCTAGGCTATGTGACCCATGAATGCGATATCACTGGCCTAGGAAGGGTGCCACAGCCTCTTTAAACAGCTGATTGGCGGGGATGCAGACCCCCACAATCAGATAATATTAGTGACCTATCCTGAGAACAGGTTATCAGTATAAAACACTCAGAAAACCCCTTTAAATAGTCTTGGAGGCAGAGCTTACTGGTAAGAGTCTGCAGTGTTATCTACACCTGCACATAAAGTCCTGATGGTGGTCAGTGACCAGCAAAGTACAATTTTGCCTCCTTGTTTCAGTCAGGTACAACGGAATCTCAAAAAATAGGACGAGGACCTTGACATCCAAATCCCCATTCCTCAGTTTCCTAGATTTCTAGGAGTATGATTTGAAGAGGCTGGAGTATTAAAGTCAAATGCATTGCTTTTGGTCTGCGATCTGCTCATTGTGTATCCTAATATTTAAAGTGTTGACTTGCTACTCCTGATATCTACTGTATAGCGGACCAGCCTTCATCAGTTTCTCTATAAATAGAAGAGTAAAAAAAAAAAAACATTCATTAGCAAAATGGCCAACAAAACCAACTGGCCTTCAACCGCCATCAATATCTTATCAGAACAAAGTTGATTTAGTCACAATGGAAATCATTTACCAATATGTTTTCTACCACCCCCTTCTCTGTTACGGTAGGGTCTACCCTACTGCTTTCTTGTATAATTTCTGATGAGTAAGCTAATATGCATTGATCAGATACAAATTATTTCACAGCCTGAAATGCAATGAGACAAATTTCATAAAAAATTCCTTGATCATTATTTCTGTAAAGTTCCGATATTCGTATATAAATTGGCCCCAGCGAGACAATTAATTCAGAGACTTGGGAACTACCCTGGTCACGGCTGCCAAAGTTCATTGTTAAGCCTGAGGATATTTTTGCAGGCTGATATTGTTTGATATTTCCAAAGGAAAAAAAAAAACCAAGAATTCAGGTAAGCTCTAATACATTTCAGGAGGCAAAAAAGATAAAGGTGTTCAGAAAATCTAATGCATATAAAGGATCTATTTCTCGAGGGACCTGTCAGACCAAGATAATCAGATGTGTAAAGTCTTCAGTGAAAAGAGATGATGCTGATTGAATCACTGTGGTGCGTTAAATGACAAAGCCTCCGCTCTGCAAAGCATTTTCGCTCTTCAACATGTTACGAAAAGCTGAAAGGGGCACATCTTATTGCATTCAGTAGGAAAATAGTGCTAAGAACATTCACCCAGAGCACAAAATGTTAAGAGAAAATACAACAAAAGTTTATTAAATTGTTCAAAGGGGGACTTGTTATGAGACACTAATGCCCTTAAATAATGCGCTTTTGCTTGGTAATGCTGCATATCATCGGTTACAAAATATTCTAGCTGTAGGGCTTTCCGCCTGATGTAGAGCTTGCTATTCAGTACTGGTCTGATCGTCTTTACTTCCACACACCATCAGACTAGCCAACCGGAGAACCGGAGAATCATCCAGCGGATCTCACCCCGTCTGTGCCCACTGTAGTGCTTCATAATATTAGTGGAGCAGTGCAGTTCTATAAGCCCTGCTAACCAGCATGAACATCCTGTGGGCATTTGTGACTGTTTTTAAGTGCAACCAGGGCTCAGTGTTATGTGTGCTGCTTCTGCCTCTCATTCACTGATTTAATAGCCAAGCATTCCTCTACAAAGACTGCTCTGTAGTTGGCACTCACAGGAGGGGCACAGGTGTGTGCCCAACAGGGGCGTAGCTAAAGGCTCATGGGCCCCCCTTTCCTCAGTGCTTTGTGTGTCTTCTTATGCAGCACAAGGGTCTTTGGGCCCCCTCAGGCTCCTGTAGTAACTGCTACCTCTGAGCCCCCTATAGCTACGCCCCTGGTGCCCAATGACACTAGAAGGAGCAGTGAAGGAAGAAGATCCTGTGTCTGCCCACCACTAGCTGCTAACCAACTCCTGTCCATCTCCAGACCCCTGCCCTCCCATCTGCTATCCTGGCTAGCAATCCCCAGCTGCTATCTCCAGTCCTCTGGCTAGCCATCCCCAGCTGCTTATCTCCAGTCCTCTGGTCCCCTCCCCAGCTGCTATCTCCAGTCCTCTATAGCTACTAGTCTCCTGTACTACTGTTGATTTGCTCCACTACTGGTCTAGCATGAGGCAGGGGAGTATGGCATCTAATTCTTCAGGATGCCTGAGTGTCAGAGATCCCTATCTTAGCTAAAATAACATCTGCAAATAAATAAATGTATGTATGTATGTATGTATGCCTAGAGGTACAGTTATCAACCTCTGTATTCCGAAAGTTGCAGAGTATGACGAATTCCCTACTTGCGCAACATTTTGCGACTCTTGGGGGAGTCTGTGCCCTGTTTGCAAGTTTTCCAAAAGGTGGACGGCAAAAGTCAAGGAGTGGGTGGTGCGGGGTCAGGCATAGGTGCACAGACCTGCACAGATGCACCAAAATTAGGAATAGACGTGCATCTGATGCCTGCGGAAGATTAAAGGGGTTGTTTCACTTCAGCAAATGGTATTTATCATGTAGACAAAGTTTATACAAGACATTTAACAGTGTATTATGATTGTCCATATTGCTTCCTTTGCTGGCTTGATTCATTTTTCCATAACGTTACATACTGCTCATATCCAGGGGTTACGATCACCCTGCAAACCAGCAGCGGTGGTCGTGCTTGCACACTATAGGGAAAAGCACCAGCCTATATGTGCTCCCATCATTCCCGGTCACCAGAGAGGACAGTGCCTTTTCCTATAGTGTGCAAGCACAGCCACCTCTGATGGATTGTAGGGTAGATGTGAATCTGAAGACAAAGTCCAACATTCAGTAAGTAATAATAAAATCTGACTTTATTAAAAAACTTTCATAAAATCCAGCATGAACAACAAATGTACCGCTTACACGTTTCAGGCCCAATGGTGTATAGTACCTATGCTGGCTGCTGAACCTTTTCTAAGTTCCTGCATAACCCGTGTCAGCACATCCATGCCAACTAAGTTGTGTATTACGCTGTTCTGCAGCAACTTCTCTATTTTTAGGTTGACATGCTTGTATGAGGTTATGTTTTTACTGCACTAATTATACTTTATTTTGGTACCATGAAGTGTTACTTCCCGGTAATCGGCTGCTCGTTAGTGGAGGAAACAGCTGCTATTACATGCAGTTATCTGCTCCCCAGTATGGGGAGGTACAATTGCTAATGCCATCGCTCTTCCCCATACTGACTTGTTGTTTGCTGGCAAACATGATGATTAGACAGCTTGATCTGCCACCGGCAAACCATGATTTTTAAGCTTGCCTAAAAATTCAGATTGCCTGATGAGCGAGAGTTTGCTTGTTCATCGGGTAATCGTGGCAGTATTACACTGCCAGTTCATATGAAAAGCTTGTGAGTGATTATCTGGCCGACTATCGGCCAGTGTAATGCAGGCTTAGGACAACCAACAGGTGTGTACAATGTCCAAGGTTGTACCACATTCATCATAAAACATGCTCCACTCTGATACATTTGCCACAATTCCAGAATGCCTAGTTTACGCTACCTAAATATTTGACAGGATTAGTATTTACCGATCCCTGATTGATCTAAAGTAATTATTTTAGATTTGAGTGAGTTAAAAAAAAAGTGACCATGGCTTCGTAAGAAGGAAAAGTCTTCACACAGAAGAGTTTTATGAACACCACCAACACTGCAGAGAAATCAATAGCCGAGGGATAGGAATGAACATGAAAGGAACATAAAATGTAGACCAAAGTGTATGAGGGAGAAAGCTATTTTACTGCAAGTCATAGCGCAGGGATAAGATTAAACTAGAAAAGAGGGAGAAGACAGTCGAGGTCACAGAAATGGTCAAGTGGAAAAAAAAGCAAAATCATCTGTGACCAGATGAGCTGAATGTGGGGGACAAAGATATAAAGTGCACAGTAAAGTTATATGAGACAAAACAAAAATAAAGTGTCTTGAGAAAGCCATTACGTGACCTCCAAGAATTCTTAAGCTTTTAACTACAAGGAACTCTTGAAACTCCACCGCACAACTAGAGTGCGCAACGCGTATGTGTCTCAAAAATAACTACTGCAGAAAAACCACTCTGAGATTCGCTTTCCAGATAGCAGGCCAGAATGCATCATAAGACAGGCTTTTAATTTCATGGACTCTTTGTCACCAATTAAACTTGGTTACACCTAAACTATCTGATTACATTTCTTATCTCTTGACTTCACGTCTTCATAGTCAAGTGAGTATCTAAAGTGAAGAGTATCCATGACAGAAAACAGAACTGTACTTTTATTACTAAATAAAACTGAGCAAAGAAGGATAAGAAAGAGAGATGTTGGAAGATAAGCTATTAAAAAGGAATCTATCACCACTATTTTGGACTATTATCTGCAGAACTACATGAGAAGAACTGGAGATAAGGAGTCTAAATGTTTTTTATTTTCCTACTGCCACCACTCCCATGAGTCCTCTCCATTATGCTAGCACAGCTCATTTCAGCACAGCTTTAAGCGCTGACAGTAGAGGTATGTTAATATAAAAACTAGACATCTGGACTCCTTATCCGCAGTACTGCTCAGGTATTACTGCAAGTAATAATCCAAGATTGCGGTGACAAATTCCCTTTAATGTATAATTATTTTAAGAAAAATACAAGTAATATGTCACTAGATTCTGGGTTAGCAATACATTAAATGATGTAATTAGATGTGAGCGCCTTCAATGGTTAGCACAGTTCCCTAGCAGCACTGGGGTCCTGGGACAACATCAACATCAAGTTTGTAAGTTCTCCCCATGTTTGCTTGTGTTTCCTCCCGATTCCCTGGTTTCCTCCTCTCTGAAAACTCCAAAAACACACTGCTAGGTAAAATGGCCGTAGTCTGTATGCATGCACTATGGAATATAGTAGAAACTAGGAGTAAATGAATTCTTTGTATTAGGTGTATGGATATACATAGGGTTATATGCATACATTTCCCAATGAGTACAAGACATACATACACAAACACTGCTTACCACAAACCCTCAACCATATAACAGCACTAGAGAAAATAATATAATGCACATTTAAAGGGGTTGACTAGCTCTGTAACCCTTTTGGGCATACCAATCTCCCTGCCAGACTGCTGGAGGGAAGTATAATTCGCTGCCCCCCACTGATCCATTCCGTCTTCTGTCTGCCGTGGACTGGTTCCCTCCTTGTCAACCTCTGAAGTGGAAGAAGATAACTCCAGTGTGCTGCTGCAGCCATTGAATGGCCATAACAGTGATGGGTCCGCCAAGCGGCATCTGACCCAGTGACATTCTACTTGGGGGACATAACCCTGCTGCGGCCAGTCTTTGGCTGCAGGGGCATACATGAAGTCCATCCACTGTAGATGTTGAGAACCATGGAACCAGAACACAGCAGAATGAAGAAGCCAAAACCGAGTGGTTCCTTCAGAGGTGGTGAACCCCTTTAAAGTATCATATGCGTTCATTCTTGTTTATGTACCTGTTTGATGTAGAATACTTCTTTCTTAATTAGTGTCAATTACAACATTTTTATAACACAGTTTTATAAATTTTGGGGGCCATATTTGAAGAAAAATGACGGATGAAGGAAAATTCATTTTTCATTCAGTTTTAAAGGATAGCCAAAAGGTTATGGGACTTTTTAATACCTTTTTTTTTCCTGGCTGAGATGAAATCACCAATAGGGAATAGAAAGAAGGGGGAGGACTGATAGATTTGCTCTTTTAGGGTAATACATTTTGACTTCTGGAAATGTATATAAATATGTATAAAATTTATAAAAAATAAAGTGGAAAGAAAGACATGGACTACATTGTAACACGGTCTCCTGCTGAATCTTCACCCTGGATGCCTGATGGATTTTCCTACATGAACACATCATCATGGTAGCCTATTCCTGGCAGCAGCAGTAACATGCTGTACATACTGATATCATGACTGCATCCAGCAATGGGCTGCCCTGTAATCCATCCATGTACAACACATTGGTGCACTGCTCAGATAAAACTTATATTTTGTTGTGCTTTAGACATCTGGGTCACAAAAGGCATTATTCTTCTGTCATCACAATGCTGTTTTGTATGTGCACCAAACAAATTAAGCAATAGATATATTCTGTACTTTCTGAGTTTTATTGGGTTTATTAAAGCGGTTTTCCAAGACTATATTGATGGCCTGTTTTCCAAAAATGCTTGTTTTTGATTCTTGTGATCAAACATTTTTCTATGGAACCTGACCCTTATCAAAGGGGCAGGGTCCATGGCCATACACTTTAGATGTGTGTTAGCTGAACCCACCAATTTTGATGAGGACAGTCAACCATTTAATGTGTATGGGGTCCTCCAGACTCTTCCCACATCAGAATTTTAACTACCAGACCCTTTTTTTTTGGGGTGGGGGAGATAAACCAATCTGCAGTGAGCCTACCAAGCACAGCCACTAACAATTATATAGCAGTATGCATGGCAAACAATGAAGGAGATGCAGGATGCAGTGCTCACTGGAGAAACCATTGCTCCATTGACTGATCGGCAGGAGTGCTGGTGGTTAGAGAGTTAGGCTGCTTTCATACAGTAAGTGTTTTGTCAGTTAATCAGTGATTTCCATCAGTGATTGTGAGCCAAAACTGGGATTGGAAGCTACACAGAGTTAAGGTATAATGGAAAGATTTGCACCTGATCTGTGTTTTTGATCTGCTCTTGGTTTTAGCTGAGAATCACTGATGGAAATCACTGACCAAACACTGACTGTGTGAAACTTTCTAACCACCAGCACTCCTGCCGATTAGTTAATGGGGCAATGGTTTCTCCAGTGAGCACTGCATCTCTTTCATTGTTTGCATATGCTGCACATCTCTCCAGCAGGTTGTTCCAGCAGAGAACATCCTGCTTGAGTTCTCCAGATCCAGAATTGAAGGATAGTGCCGCCTGCCGCCCACAGACCCAATGAAAGGTAGTACCAAGTAGCACCATACAATCTAACTAGAAAAAATTAAGGCAAGGATATCAGTTTCCATACTAGTTTCCACTAACAATGAGGACATAGTAGAGAGAAAACCAAAAAGTGTCCAAACTCTTTAAAGATATACAATGCATTCGGAAAGTCTCCAGACCCTTTAATTTTCTTCATATTTTATGTTGAAGCCTTGTTTAAATAAAATAAAACGGTTTGGCCTTGTTAAAATAAAGTTTTTCCCTTTAATCTGCACTCAATGAGAAAGTGAAAACAGAAGTTTAAATTTTTTTGCTAATTAATCAAAAAGGAAAAACTTTAATTTCATATGGATAGAAGTATTCAGACCCTTTGCTATGACACTTGAAATTGGGGACCTCCCATTTCTCTTGATCATCTTCGAGATGTTTCAAGAGAATGACTGGAGTCCACCTGTGGTAAATTCAGTTGATTGGACATAATTTGGAAAGACACACTCCTGTCTATATAAAGTATCACAGCTGATAATTCAGATCAGAGCAAAGATCAAGCCATGAGGAGGAAAGAACTGTTTGTAGAGCTCAGAGACAGAAATGTGTGGAAACACATCTGGAGAAGGGTACAAAAATTTCTGCTGCAGTGAAAGTTTCCAAGAGTACAGTGGCCTCCATAATAATTAAGCAGAAGAAATCTGGAACAACTTGGACCGCACCACCAAACTAAGTAATTGGGAGACCTGCTAAGAGAGGCTGAGCTCCAAAGATCCTGTGTGTAGATAGGAAAAACTTTCAGAAGGTCATTTATCACTGCAGCTCTCCACCAATCTGGGCTTTATGACAGAGTGGTCAGAAAGAAGCCTCTCCTCTGTAAAAGACACATGAAACCCTGCCTGGAGTTTGCAAAAAAAGCACCTAAGTCTCTTGCTTATAATCTGCACAATCTTCCAAAATTGACCAAGGGGTCTCTCTCACTCTCATGATATCGGTGTCTCCGTAGTCGTCTCAGTGGAGTGCAGTTTCTCAACAGATGGACAGTCAGTTTTTTTAGTATAATGTATTTTGTTGCTCTCACCAACATGCAGGGAAGACTGTAGCCTCAATATAAATGCATTACTTTCTCTGCCAGGTGCTCTGCACTTTCTCTCATGTGGCCACTGAATGTTCTGCAGAATCCAATAGCTCTTTTCCTCGAGGGCTGGCATATATGCTGTCACTTTGCTGCTTTTTTATCCACAGGAATAACACAGCTATGCTCCCTTGCTGTTTACACCTTCTCAGCTTACACTAGACTGAAGTACTTCCTCCTAGAGAGGAAGGGGTCGTGCCAGCCCTGCCTAGTAACAGTAACTGGGAAACTCCCACTGTCTCCGTATACAGCCTTTGGGACACACAGCACACAAACAACAGTGACATTAACACGTGCACATGTAAATCTGGCCATTTACATGGGAAGGCATTCACTTTTGTTGAACACAATAAGTGGAATAGCTTGGGCCTAATTACATCTGCCCGACCACTCGTATGGATATAAAAGAAACATGTGAATATAAGATAAACCTCAGTCTCTTGGTTTTCTCTTAATCTGCTTAGATTCACTGCTGATTAGAGCACTGTTGAGACATGACTTAGGATTGTGTTTAGTGCTGACTGTCCAACTTCAAGATCACTGTCAGTAATCAGGTTTCTGGCAGCTTAACAACTTAGCTGTTTAAAAAATTTAAAAAAATTAGCTGTGAAATTTTGCTCATAATCATTAAAAACCACTACAATATGATAGAAGAGGTGATCTGCAGTTACATTTCTCTGAAGAGCGTTATGGCAGGAGCAGGTGTGTGTTTTTACATTTTTTTTTTAATATACGTCTTTATTGAGAAAAAAAATTGTTTGGGGGTGCCAGATTTATTGTAGTTAGTCCTCCACTGCCCTCTACTTTCTACCTGTAATCATTACAAACCCATTTGCTGGACAATATACTGTAGCATTGTTCCTACATATTGGGGATTTGTGCTTCCCTGTTGAAGTTCCTCTAATAACGACAAGAGGGTTTTGTTGAGGGACAAGTACTGTGCAATTGATGTACATGTTATAGCTGGGGGAAATGAAGGTGTGTGGATAAATGTATTTGTGCCTTAAAAGGAACACTTCCATGAAAATTGCTTTTATCACATAGTAATCGCCTATATGTGAATATTCTATGTAATTTTAGCTTTTTTTTATATAAAAAAAGGGTGGATGGTTTTCTGGGCATCATTCTTTTAGTCACTCCATGTATTCTATTTCCTGTCCTGGGCCTTCAACTTCCTTTTTGTTTGGACTTTCAGCATGGCAACCACCCTCTATTAAATTGGTTGTCTCATTTCAGACAATGGGGGCATATCGCTAGGAGATGCCCCCATTCTCTGAAAGGTTGGGACCTGCACCTATAACGATTACGGAGGCCCAAAAGTGGTGGAGGGCGCACTGCACATGTGCAGCCGCCTTCCATTATTTTCTATGGGGCCGCCAAAAGTAACCAAGTGCTGGCTCGGCTATTTCAGTCGGAGCCATATAAGTAAATGGGATCGGTGGCCGGTCATTCATATCTATGGGGAGAGCACTTGGTAGTGGCTGGACCAGAGTTTAGGATATAGGTGCAAGTGCCAGTGGTGGGAACCACAACCTATCAGACAATGGGGTCATATCCTGGCAATATGCCCCTATTGTCTGAGATGAGACAACCCCTTTATTATTTATTTGAAAGTACCATTAATTCCATGACACTGTACATCATACACATAAATGATATAAAAATACAATAAACAATAAACTAATAACAGACTGGTACAATGGGGGAAGATGACCCTTCCCACAAGAGCTTACAATTTACAAGGGAAATGGGAATAATACAATAGGTAAGGATAATGGCTGCTCATTTGTGTGTGGTGGTAGTATGCTCATTGCAATTTGTAGGATTTCTTGAAGAGGTGGGTTTTCAGGTTACTTTTGAAGGCTTGGATGTTGGGGGAGAGTCAGATGTGCTGGGGTAACGAGTAGGGAAGAAGCACGTGAGAAATCTTGTATCACTGAGGCCAGAGAGTGAAGGGAGATTAGTGACTCAAATAGACCACCACACATTACACTGATCAATGCAATGTTCTTCTGGTCTTATCATTTGTGCCAACTGCTACAGAAGGAAAATATTTGGAATCTTACTTTCAATCTCAAAATACTGGTGTAATGAAAAAGAAAAATGCAAATAATTCTTAAAAAATTGAATATTAACTCCTTTCTGATGGAAGTTTCCATTTAAATCAGTTTTCTGGTTTGAAAAATCCAGCCAGGGTACAGAGAGAATACAAAGTACAGAATAACATTAAATTAAATGGGAACTGCGTAATTCTCCTTATTCTTGTGGAGTAGGAGTGTGTCTGGAGCAGTGGTGAAGCCTTCACCATACCTCTCCATTCAATGAGGCTGACCGATATAGCCAAGGTTTGTACTTGGTTGATTTTGTTAGTCCCAAAGACATTGTAGGAAAATCTCTTTAAATTATTGTCTTACTCTTATCTGTGCCTCCCATTGCCTATTACACTATTTTCATGTGTTTCTAAAGGTGCACATACATTTAAATTTAATTGAAATGGATGATTTTAACCAAAATTATCGTTTATCGGGTGAAATGTAACAAGGAATGTTGACAGTTATCATCTGGAGACAGCTTGGTCATGTTTAAGGAATACCTGAGTTTTCAAAGTTTGCATAATGGCTGTGATACTTTTAACAATCATAACTGAAGGAATAGATCTTTTGGGCTTCTCTAATGCCTTTTTCAGCCTAATTATTTGCCTTCAGCTGCACAGCTAGATACATTTCTCTCATAAGCAGAGGGGATCTCCATTCTGTGGAATCTGCCAGCTCTGTACTCCTGTCTTACTTCCCACTATGTTTGTTTTCAGCTCCAGAGCTCATAGAACAGATAAGGAAGGGCAAATCATGCAGAAAAGCAAGATACTCCTATTATCTTCAAAAGCAGTGTAGAAGCATTTATTTTATCAGGCTCTGAATTTTAGCTAACTCTGACACGCCCCACTTCTTCTCTGCCGTATTCTGTGTCTGTTACAAGGAATTGTTCTTGTCTGACAACAAGCAGTAGACTGCAAACTAGGTAGAAGTGAGACCCCTAGTGGCCATGATTTTACAACTTTTTTTCAGGTGGATGCAGGCATATTTTTGAATGAAGTGATTTATAAATTTGCAAGTTACCCCATTCTCTATTAAATGAAATTGTGTGAAGTACAGGGACTCTAATATTCTCATCTCATGATTGTTAGCACTTATTTAAGTACTAACAACCATGAGTTGAACATTTTATAGGGAATATGTCCCCAGTAGGCTTAAGCGAATCGACCTTCGGATCATAGATCCGAAGTCTATTTGTTCAAATACTTCGATTTTAATGCTGTTTCCGTACAACATTAAAATGTATTGGCTCCGTGGAGCCAAACTTCATCTAGCCCAAAGTCGCGCAAGACTTCGGTGGATTACTATTGCATTCATATCTGCGTACCTAAAAACTATTTAAAATAGGAATCCAAAGTGGACTTTGGTACTGGCTGGTACCTTGGTACCAAAGCCCATTTGGATTCATATATTAAATTGTTTTTGAATATGGAGATATGAATGCAGTAGTAATTCTTCCAGGCGAGACAGAGTTTGGCTCCACAGAACCAATACATTTTAATGTTGTATGGAAACAGCATTAAAATCAAAGTATTTGTTAGAATCGACTTCGGATCTATGATGCCTAAGGTAGATTCGCTCAAGCCTAGTCACCACTTGATTCTCAAACTCCTAAGGTCTAACAGGTCCAACGAATGCCGATGAGTCCTGATATTCATGAGCTCTCACCTCTCCCCACCCCTTCCGCTGAATAGCAGTTTTTCAACTAATATCAGTAGCAGGTGGGAGGAAGAGCCTGGAGCTCATACATATTAGAACTCATCAGCATGCGCTGGAACTGTTCAATACAAGATTTTACCAAAATGGCTAGGATAATTAAATAAAGTGACCCAGCGTTTTGCCACTAGTTTATATTGCCCTTATTGAGGACTCCATAAATCCAGTAACGGATTCCCTTAAAACAGATGATGACTGTCTGTTATCGGTCAGACAAAATGATAACTTTGGTTGAAATCCTCCATTTCAATTACATGAACTATCATTCCATAGGAAAAGATTGTTCATTCTCCAACCGGGTGTACCGGGGGCACATGTACTGCATTACCGTTCCTTCAAAGGTAGTTCAGTTATTATGATACTATCTACTGTGTATAGTCACACTGGGGGCATTGTTATACTGTTTTAGTTTTCACAGCGGTACATTCGTATTTGTAGACACTGATACAAAATGCAGATTCCTATGTCTAATAGTACATTAGAAACCATACATTGTGGCACATGTGCAATAAGAGGGTGCATTTGAAAATCTGGGGAGGTGGTAGTAATTTTTCAGAGTACTGTAGATAAATGAACGGATAAACAGCCATAGATAGATAGATAGATAGATAGATGTAATTTTATTTTCACACTTATTTAAACAAGACAACTTGATATCTGATTCTCATTTTTTCCAATCATTTTCAGGCCTATGTTAAATGTTGGTTGAGGAAGAAAATCAGAATCCTGCAGGTTCTAACATGTCCTTCCCTTCATCTTTCCCAGAAAAGCGTAGGAAGTTATTCTAGGCACGGGGTCCGCTTTCACAAATAATTTCTATGGAAAACAGCAGTCAAAGGAGTAATACAGAACCAAGGTGACCTCATTACTGAAATTTGTTCTAGCTGTCATTAGACATATCACACTGTGCCATTCAAAAGAGAGAAGAAAAAAGATACTGATACCAAGTACCTGTGATTAGAGAGGAAAAATACTATTTCACCATAAGAATCCTCTTGTGGAAAATGAATATGTACCAAGCAGGAGTACAACTATCTACTGAAATATGAACACCACCTTCTTGGCTCATTTTTAGGACTTATTAAATTTTTGTTATTTTTCACCTCTTTGGAACTATCCAATCTTAGTTATGCTATAGAATATGCATGACTATATTTGCACTAAACATTTCTTACAATGCTCAGTAGGGTATATGAATATTAGTCAGTCTTTTTTGTTGTCATTCTCATTGAATGACTTTTATGTGAAGTATAAATTTGATATTTGCTTCTGAGATAAAGTCAGTTTGGGAAATGTTTTTTTTTTTACAGTACAAATTCATTTATGAAGTTATTACCTGAAGTCTCGCGAGACAAGGCAATAACTTTGGTATTCTGTACAGTATTGGAACGTACTTTTATGCGAATCGACTTCGGATGTTTCATCTGAAGTTGTTTCGCTCATCCCTACTCTCGACCAAAGACAAGAATGAGCATGGGTTGTTCTTCTCCATAGAGATCCATGGGAGCCAACATCTTGCTTTGGAGCCACTAAGTTAAAAAGTCTAAGGATAGTTTCAAACATGCCTCAAAGCAGGCCGGCAGGTTGCTGGAGTTCTCTGGATCCAGCATAGCCAGACCACACTGACTATAATAGTAACCAGCAGGCATCCGGATGCTCCCCAGGCTAATGCCGAGATTCGGTCCATCAAAAACGGCTCCCTGAAATATTTTTTGTCTGGCAAAATTCAGCATTTATGAGAGGGAGCATCCTCATCCTCACTAGCTCCCATTATAGTCAATGGTCAGTCCGTCAGGCAAGCAGCAACAAAAAAACTCTGGCAGGATTGCTGTGCTGCCTGTATGAAAGTAGCCTAAGTAACATTCTTTTTTCACCTGTTTGATTAATGGGCCACAAAAGTAAAGAAGGGGATTTCTTGATACCACCCCTTTAACTCATCATATCACTGATCCTCTTAGATAAAAACGTCATTGTTTAAAAAAAGACAAAGCTACAGCAAAGGTGGAGAAAAATCTATGCCTGTTTGTATAAAAAACATGTGCCCGCTGGACCTGCCAACCCCACCAAGAATAAAATAGAGCTAGTTAAGTCTTTTTTGTATGTAGCCACATTGCGCATTTATCTCTCCCTGTTAAATTACTCAGGAAATGTTCTTTGTTTCACTGTCTTGATCATTTTTAATTCAGCATTTTAAAATTCCACTTTTCAGCTCACATCTCATTTTTATTCATTGATATTTTAAATCAGCGCCGGCAAGGAGAACCAATCTGGAGATGTCTGAAGTTATAACAATATTGTGAACTTCATAACATCAGTGAGAATGCTCTAATGCAATTCCGAAGCACAATTACACTGCAGGGATAGACTCAGACTTAGCAAGAGAATTAGCATTTTTGACTTTGGCAGCAGTCTGTGCTTAAGTTCGGCGATTTGAGTTTGAAAATTGATGGAGAGCATTTTTTGAAAAATGTGAAGAAAATGTCTGTGTTAATCAAGGTACATAAATCTTTGTACATGGCTCTGAAAAAAGCAAACCATTTCTCAAAAGAATGCAAATAGATTCTGCCAGTCCATACCTGCTGTAAGAATGCTTAACTAATGATTATGTAGCCTATTTAAGAGATAGGCAATCCATCTAATTTCCACTCCACTCCTCTCCTCTAGGAGGGGTAAAATATGTAAAATGTACTTGTCTATCAAAACAGTAAAGCACTTCTTAGATAGCCACAATTATTTTTTAAATGAATCTTCACGTTTTCAGCTACCGGGCTCCAGATGGCAAATAATATAGTCACCGATGCTGATCTGCAGAAAAAAAAAAAACACATGGACCGCACATCCACATGCCATGAATTAGGCTTCGCAGCCTAATACATAATCAGCTCCTGTGAGATATGTTGTATATGTTTTGATCAAAATGCATAGGCCCATGTATCACGTCAAGGTGGCCTCTTTTGAGTTGGATCCCTTCTCAAATTCCGCACAGCGCCACATGGTGACCTCTGTCGCCATGTGGCTCTGCACCAATGCACCCTACAATTTCCAAATAGTGAGAAGAATTTACAGTATCGGCATCTGCGACTAGCCCGGCAACTGCTTTTCCACCATTGTAGCTTTAAAAAAAAAAAGCTTCTCCCCTACATTCAGCTGATATCCTGAACACCCGCTGCCAACCTTGTACAACACCTCTTCCTCCAGAAAGGAGAAGGAGGAACTAATTATTTTGAGAAGGAACATTCTTCTCTCCACTCCTTTGATACTGTTGCCAAAATACTTTTACTCTCCATTTTTTCTTGAATTTTGGTTAACACTTCAGAAAGCAGTGATTTGAGAGGGGACAGGATATGTGATGCCAAGCAATTTCTGTCAAGCGAATTCAACTGCAACTCATATTTATGGTCTTGGAGTAATAGCAGACATTACAGCTACTATATGATTGCCCACACGGATATTACTATAATACTGCCCTCCATGTAATAGAATATAACTGCTATAAGGGTGGGTTCGTACGATAGGTTTTTATAGTATTTTGGTGCACCTGTGTTTTTTGGTGCTTCTTTTTCAGTAAAAACACCTGCTCCTGAAGTTAGCTGAATCTCTATGAGAAATATGAAATGTTAGACACACAAAAGTTTTTATGCTACTGGTGTTTTGTTAATGAGATTTTTTAAAAAAAATATTCCGGTCTTTGACATCTAAAAAATGCAGCATGTTGAAGCTTTTAGTTACATTTCTGGCATTTTGCTACAGGGAAAAAAAATCCAAGAAAAAAGGACAATTCACACAATTATTTAAAAGAAAACAACACTAAAACACCATAAAACCGCATAAGGTGTGGAAAAAAATAGGAGTGGTTTCTATGGTGTTTTTTAGTGGTAAAAAACTGACAGATTACATACTATAATACTACCACCTATGTACAAGAATATAACCACTATGATATATGCCTTTATTATAGTAACTACAGTATATTTCTACAGCAGAGCAATATTCTTGTCCATAGGGTCAGTATTTTAGTAATTATATACCCTTGTCTATAGAGGACAGTAATATAGTAGCTACAGTATACTCTTGTCTATAGGAGGCAGTATAAGTATATAAGAGCACAAATGTCGGTCTTAATAAACTCTGAATCTGGCACAAACATTGAGGACAACAAAGCTACAGACTGGTAGCGAGCAGAAACGGGCTTGAGCGAATCGAGCTTTGGATCATAGATCTGAAGTTGATTTGTTAAAAAAATGTGGTTAGTGTTATTTCCATACAGCATTAAACTGTATGAGCTCCGTGTAGCAAAACGTTGTCTTTGCCGAAGTTGGGCGAGACTACGGTGAATGACTTCAGTATTCCTATCTGCGTGTTTAAAAACATTTTAAAAAAGGAGTCGGCTTTGTAAATGGAGGTACCAGCCAGTACCAAAACCAACTTTGGATTCCTATATTTAAAGGTGTAAGTGCTGATGTCCCAGAATGTTACGCAGGACCAGGAAAGCTGTCAACCAATTGCTGATTTTTGTTTTCTCTTACTGGTATCTGCAGTAAGTGTTAAAGGGTTGACTTCATTGGATGTCACTGGTTTACAGCAGTCTTCAATTTAATGCCCCACGTTTTGAACAATGGTTTCTCAAATGCTTGAGTGACCACCTTCTACTGAAGAACATTAATGGGGTCTCACCACAGGTCTTATCACAGGTCAAGTCTCTAACCATTGAACCATTGCTCACAAAGAAGTAGTTAGGATTTCCTTCATCTGGGGCAGAAAAATGAGTTTGTGTCTAAATACGATAGCCAAGACTGATAGTGGATTGTTCACACCCCCCCCCCCCCCCCCCCATAACATATGCTTGGTCAGTCCCTTCCCCGGCATGTTTATTGTGGATTACTTTACAATATTGCTGATCTCAAAGGACAACTGTCACTTCATAATAAAGGGTGCCCCGAGTGCTGTGGCCTTTTGATTCCGATCACCTCTGCTCAGCTCTATAAGGAGAAACAAGTGAGTCCACTGTACAGACTACGAGGAGAGCAGAAACTAAAGGTACGGCCCTCAGCTGAGTGTTTCTGCCCCTTCATTTTAGCAACCAGTGGGGTCTCTTTAACTTGACCCCCAGCAATCAAAAACTCTGACATGTCACTATGACATGTCACTATGACATGTCAAAAGCTTTTTAAACATACAGTATCCTTAAAATGAAGGCCTAATGATCACGTTTTTTGTTCTTTTTGGATTTTCCCGATTGTAATAAAGTCTCATATTAAATAATGTATTGTGGAAAGTTAATGTCAGTAAGGTTCTATAAAGCTGTCAGTAAAAAAATCTTCAAAGGCAGTCAATACTGCAAACGTACACTGCACATAATACTTTGTAGACTTATCATGAATTTGCAGAAAAAGGAATGTAATTCCCTGTGATTAAAGCTTATTTTTGATCATGAATGCAGAAGTTGTTCTCGGGGAGAAATAGATTTTTTTTCCAAGGCTATTCAGAGGAGCGACATGAGTGCTCTTCATTTATGGGAGAGCCTGTGAAAGTCCTTTTCAACAGTGTATACTACAAACTACTTTCTTTACATCCTAATGCTGCAAGTGGTTGTGTTATGCACTTGTCAAGCTTCCTATAGGTGGCCACAACAATACACTGTAGTAAATTGTTTCTAGAAAGAAAGATTATGTCATGGCGAACGACGGGCTATTCTTCTAAATTCACTTTTTCCCCATTCAGTATTATAAGGCCTTGGTTAATGCACAGTTAACAACAAATCCTGTTCAATTCAATTCGCAACATGTTGAATACAACCCCTGGGGGTTTTATACATTAAACTGTGAGAACCGCAATAAAGGATAATGTGTTCAAAAGAGAAACTTGTATGAATTAAATGTTATTTTTCTCTGGATTATGGTCAGATTTTGGGATCTTGTCAGGTTGCGTTTGTTTTCGGGCCTTTGGATTTAAATAGATATTTGTGTATTGTACATTTCAAAAGTAGAAACCAAAATTTACATAAATATTTATTGCAAAATAGCTTTTTACAAAATAAAAGTTATTGTAAAAGTAAAACAAGAATGGCATTCATTACGCTATGAAAATTGCGGGCTTTGACTATAGATTTCTGATAAATAGTTTAGGTTATTTTTTTCAGCCCTTGTTCAATCCATGCATTTTTTTGTTATAATAGGAGCCAATCCAGTGTTATGCAATGGGTGTGGACGAGCCACTGAACAGATCTAGCTTAGGCCTACTTCTTAAAGGGCTGTTCACAACTCGTTTCTAAGGTGCATTTAACAAGCGTATGCAATTTAATCTTTCAGGTTTTTTTACGTACAGTACAGACCAAAAGTTTGGACACACCTTCTCATTCAAAGAGTTTTCTTTATTTTCATGACTATGAAAATTGTAGATTCACACTGAAGGCATCAAAACTATGAATTAACACATGTGGAATTATATACTTAACAAAAAAGTGTGAAACAGCTGAAAATATGTCTTATTCTAGGTTCTTTAAAGTAGCCACCTATTGCTTTGATTACTGCATTGAACACTCTTGGCATTCTCTTGATGAGCTTCAAGAGGTAGTCACCTGAAATGGTTTTCACTTCACAGGTGTGCCCTGTCAGGTTTAATAAGTGGGATTTCTTGCCTTATAAATGGGGTTGGGACCATCAGTTGCGTTGAGGAGAAGTCAGGTGGATACACAGCTGATAGTCCTACTAAATAGACTATTAGAATTTGTATTATGGCAAGAAAAAAGCAGCTAACTAAAGAAAAACGAGTGGCCATCATACTTTAAGAAATGAAGGTCAGTCAGTCAGCCGAAAAATTGGGAAAACTTTGAAAGTAAGGGCTATTTGACCATGAAGGAGAGTGATGGGGTGCTGCGCCAGATGACCTGGCCTCTACAGTCACCGGACCTGAACCCAATCGAGATGGTTTGGGGTGAGCTGGACCGCAGAGTGAAGGCAAAAGGGCCAACAAGTGCTAAGCATCTCTGGGAACTCCTTCAGGACTGTTGGAAGACCATTTCAGGTGACTACCTCTTGAAGCTCATCAAGAGAATGCCAAGAGTGTGCAAAGCAGTAATCAAAGCAATAGGTGGCTACTTTGAAGAACCTAGAATATGACATATTTTCAGTTGTTTCACACTTGTTTGTTATGTATATAATTCCACATGTGTTAATTCATAGTTTTGATGCCTTCATATCTCATGAAAATAAAGAAAACTCTTTGAATGAGAAGAGTGTGTCCAAACTTTTGGTCTGTACTGTAAATGTTTAACAGATGTGCATATGTCTCAATTACATTATTTGGCAGTTTTTTTTTTATAACTTAGGCTACTTTCACACTAGCATGTTTCAGCAACGCTTCTGTTACTGATAATACAACCGCCTGCATCCGTTATGACGAATCCGGTTGTATTATCTTTAACATTGCCAAGACGGATCCATCATGAACTCCATTGAAAGTCAATGGAGGATGGATCCGTTTTCTATTGTGGCATATTGTGGCAGAGAAAACGGATCCGTCCCCATTGACTTGCATTAGGGGTCATGCCGGATCCGTCTTGCTCCGCATCTCAGGACAGAAAGCAAACTACAACATGTTGCGGTTTGCTCTCCGGTATGGGAACGCAATTAAACGGAATAGAATGCATTTTGGAGTATTCCGTTCTGTTCAGTTCAGTTTTGTCCCCATTGACAATGAACGGGGACAAAACTGAAGCGTTTTTTTTCCGGTATTGAGCCCCCTATGACGGATCTAAATACCAGAAAACTAAAACGCTAGTATGAAAGTAGCCTAAAAAAATCTTTTTTTTTGTGAAACCTAAATCTTGATTTAAATAAAGATTTGAACATTTGAAACATTTTATGAAAAAAGGATACATAACGGATGTAAATGTAACGTTTTTTGCAGGACAGAATACAATGGTATACTACACTATTCTGTTCTTGAAAAACAACTATTGAAATGTAAATAGGCACAAACTGAGTCAAAAGCTCCCCCTTCACATTACATTTTCCCATTTATAGTCTCTTATGTGCAATACGTTTCAATATGTTTTTACTGTAGTCAGCACACGAGATGTGATCAGGCCCTCTTGCTCTTCACCCTCTAACCCTTATACAGGGATCAGAACTCTGCTGCAGGGGAACCACCAGGCTGCTATCTTTTGAAGTAGTCTCAGTTTAATGACAGTTGACCCAGGCGTGTCAAGAGAGACCAGTGTGTGGCACAAAGGAGACAGAGAAAACGGTGGTCAATTGACGAGCTAAGGTCAGGGCAGGCAGAGTTTGTTCAATCCAGTTAACAGTCCAAAGGTCAGGGCAAGTAGAAAAGGGTCAATACGGGAGTCAGGGAGAAGACAGGTTAGGCAGCAGGCAGTAAACAGGCAGAGGTGGTGTATGGGAAATCAAAACAGCATACCTTCATAGGAACTAGCAAGCTAGAGAACCTACTGGTCAGGGGAAAGTGCCTTGAAGGTAATCTGTCACCACCAATCTCTAGCTGTGGTTTACCTGATTTTCTTTCATTGATCTGAGGCTCCATTCTCAAATTATGATACTTGTTCTTAATATTTAAATTAGGCCTTTGGTGCTATGACGGCAGCACCACTGCTCTTGTTGCTACCAAACTCCACTCATTTCTCCAGGTCACTGGTCATGCCCTTTAAATGCCTTGGCAAGGCTCGCAAATAGCTGGGGAAGAGTAGGATGTGTAAGTTGTCCCTTTACGAGCCATAGACAGCACGCACCCTATGGGCGGAGAGGACTTCGCCAACACGGAGTGGACAAATCTCTGTTTATTTAGCAGTATACAATAACATACATAGCAAAGACACCAGATACCGACATGAAAATTATTACCCGATGAGTAAATGAGCTTACGAACGTTATACAATCCAAGAAGAGAGAATATAGGAAATAAGTAAGATGCAGGAATGCCCAATGGCATGGCCAGAGGCATTAGATATTGATGGACATGGTAGGCAGGGTATAAGGAACTACTATATATAAAGATCTGGATCAGCTGCAGCAGGCATTAAAGAATGTGGGGGTTGAACGGTTGGGAATGGTAGTCTAACCTCCTGGAAGATTGGAAGGATATACACTATACAGGGCTTCCATAAGACTGTAACATGTTTCCTTAGTTCCCAGCTGGCGAGCTCCCTCATTCTGCATACCAAATACACTTTTCCAATAAGTTGAAATGAAATTTACACACAGAAGTCAATTAATAGACTGAAAATGCACACACGGATCCTGAAAAAACCTCTGGAAGGCTGGGTTCTGAGTGGAGTGTTTGTGCGCCTTTGCTGTTTTAGTACCATTTTTTATACTAGTGGTTTTTGGTGCACAAAACAGGGCACAAAAGTTTTTTTTTTTGTTTTTTTTTGCTACTAGCTCTTTGGTTAATTAGGTGGTGTTTTCTGGGTCTCTGTCTTTTTTAACACAGCATGTTGAAGCTTTTGCATTTTTGACAGCTTCTTGAAAAAATGGCAGTAAAAAAAAGTTGTTCACGCAGTTGTTTAGAAAAAAAGGCCACCAAAAAGCCATAAAAACAACCCATGCAGTATGGAAATAAATGCAATTTTTAGGATATATTTTTTGTTAGAAAAAAACAACAGACCAAATATGTGTGAAGGAGTCCTATAGGTAACACACAAGACTTCTTTAAAGGGCATCTGTACCTATGAAACTGGCTGACCTGTTACATGTGCACTTGGCAGCTGAAGGTATCTGTTTTGGTCCCAGGATGGCTGATTTTGAAGCAAATGAACATTTAAGTACCTGTAAGGAACTCATATGCACGATATTTATCAACCCTTGTATGCCAAAAAACTGTCATCAAAAGTGAACAGGTTTGGCAACTTTTTGGTAGTTTAGTACCCGGCTCTCCACTTACACAAGAACTAGGTGGGGCAGGAAGTGGGCGGTGTGTGGAGGAAGCCATAGCTGGTCCATCATATTTATCATAATCTATGCCAGAAAATTGGCATGGATTATATAAAAGTCTACACTGCAACCTTGCGTCTGTAGATTTCCTTTTTGGCAGGTCTGCACAGATGAACCACAATTATTAAGAGATATATACTTCTTAATGATTGTGGCTCATCTGCTGCCAATGGGGGATAGACTAAGACCAGCATGTAATACGCCGGTCTTAAGAAATGTTCCTCTTAGAAAATATATGGCATCCTTAGAGACCACATTATTGTACTAAACACAGTACATTTACCCTCTCCTACATGGTACTTATTTCTCATACAGTTGTGTGTATTTTCATGCTGTTCTGGTACATAATGCAAGTCAATTTTTTTTTAATAAAATCCCATTCCATGCTGCAGGAAAAAAAAACTCCATATGTTTTATGTGTCACCAAATTTTTCTGTATTCACGTACATTTTGCAGGGAATTTGCTGCAGATCTTATGGACAATTGATATCTTCTGCTACATCTAAATGTCACCTAACTACCGAAACAGCAACAGAGACACCTATAGGATATTGAGGTCACTACACTCATATATTGCTGCGTGCATAATTTACAGGACAAGGCGAGCTCAAGAGACACTGACCCTTTTATGTAAGAATAAGACTGAGTTGCTTCAGCCCAGAAACAGTTGACATTTGACAGTAGGGAACGGGTGTTACCAAGCCCACGCTTGCAGTACAATTGTGGTATGAGGCACCAGAAGTGTCTACCTTCTAGGAGGCATTTACCATCAAAATAATTATAACATAACGTGCATACACCATAACAGTCTCCGGCCACAATCCACTTGCTTATTTCATGCGAGGTCTTTCTGCAGCAATTAAAACCTACGGGACTTCATGCAAAACCGTCTCATTTACATTTGGCCTTGAGCTGTGTATACCTTCTGCACTGTGAGCATTCCCAGTTGTGTTCAACATGCTGACAGACTAAACAAATCCAAACCACCGGGGAATCAATAGCTAAAAGATACTTTAACAACCTAATAAGAGGTGAACCTGACATTTTAAATAACAGTAGCGGAACAAATATTCCAGGATAATGAGCTCATCGATGGCTCTGCCTATTGCATCGGTCTGAAGACTAATGTCATTCTTATCACAGGAGCAGACGAGACAGCGTGAATACATTGATATATTCATCTTGACAGAGCTTAAGCTAACTACATTAAAGTATTAAAGGCAGGGAAAAATTTACATTCTAGGTGCCTCAAGTCACAATGTCACCCAACACCCCCACTCACAATATACCCTAAAGCATCTAATGGGAAAATTACAGAAGATAAATGGATGGGTGTATCCAAAGGTCCATCCAAAGTAAGTCGGCAACAAAAACAGAGAACATTATTGTTATGATGATTCCATATTATTATTACTGTAATTATTAACGTTTATTTATATGAATGATTAATAAATTCAAATCACAGCACACAATGTCATCTTTGGTACAGTCAACAGTCCTATGTATTAAAAAGTCACTAGTCCTTTCATCTGCAGAATTATCCACTTTCTCTTGGACTCTCCACTTATAGTCACAGCGATCCCTAACTGAACCTGACATCTGATGAAGGGTGGATTTTATGGGCCCCATAGCAGCTGCTTGTAGTCACTGTGTGCACCCTTGCTCCTCCTGCTTTCAGCCTTCCCTCTCTTTCTTGATAGACAGGGCCAGATTCCTGCATAGTTAGCTTGCCTTGTCCTGCCAATCAAGAAGGAGAGGGAGTGGCTAGCAGAGAATGTAGGAGGAGCTATTATAAACAGAGTGGTTTGGGCCCACCTTCAGTGCACTTAACTGTTCATTTACATATGGATTAAAAGTACTTTTTCTCCACAATGAAGCAATGGATTGGTAAGTGAATGGTTTCATTCAAGTGAGCTTGCCCTTCAACCCCTTCACTCCCAGCGCTGGGCGGGTGTTTAAAGTTGGCACCCTCTCCTGTCCGCTGCGGGCGCCATATCCGCGGGTGGCTGCCTGCTTCTTTTAGCAGACACCCGTGGCTCATGTCCGCAACTGGCAGTAATGCTGATCGCGGACATTTAACCTCTCAGCTGCAGTGGTCAATGCTGACCACGGCATCTGAGCGCGCTGAAACCGAAAGTGTGCGCAATTTCGTGGTGCTCCGGCTCCCCCGCGTGGCGATCGGAGGAGCCGGAGCGTGTATGCAGCAGCCCCTGTCTTTATGAATGACAGGAGGCTGCTGGATAGTATTTCCTATCGAGCCTTTGCCTGTAATAGGGTTCCATAAGAAAACTAGTAAAACAATCATAGATTCCAATGCAAGTGTATTGGAGTCTATGATAATAGCAATCAGAACTTTAAAAAGTTTAACAATAAATAAAAAAAAACATAAAAATTCAAATCACTCCCCTTTTCCCAAAATAAAAATAAGAGAACTATAAAATAAATAAAAAAATACACCCATGATGGTTGTCGCGATGTGCAAAAACTCCCATAGTATAAAAATATATTCCTCATATGGCAAACAGCAAAACGGAAAAAAGCGTCCAAATGGCCAAATCACCGTTTTATGTCGCTTCATTTTCTACGAAAAATTTAATAAAAAGTGACCAACACACCCCAGAATGGTATCAATGAAAAGTTCAGATCTCCCTGCAAAAAATGAGTCCCCACACAGCTCCGTACACATAATTACAAAAAAGTTATAGGGGTCAAAATATGGTGACAAAAAAATAATAACAGATTTTCTACCACTTTTAAATTTTTTTTTCTCACTATCAAAACGCAAGAAAAACTATACATATACGGTATCACCGGATTCATACTGACATGTAGAATAAAAGTAACCAGTCAGTTTTATCGCACATCGAACGTCGTAAATAAAAAAAAACATAAAATTGTGGTGGAATTGCTTTTTTTTTGTTTTTTTGCAATTTCACCCCACTTGGAATTTCCCACTTCCAACTACATCATATGCAATATTAAATGGTGGCATTGGAAAGTACAACTTGTCCCGGAAAAAAAAGGCCTTATATGGCTATGTGAACAGACAAATAAAAAAGTTATGGCTCTGGGAAGGCAGGGAGCGCAAAACGAAAATGCAAAAAAAACCTCTGGGCCTGAAAGGATTAAGGTATTGCGCTTGGTTTAACAGTGACAGTAACAGTGACAGACTCCCTTTAAATAGAGATCAGTGCTTGTAAGATCCTTGTTTCACCTGGCAAAACTGTTAATCTTAGTAACACTGAACAAAAATCTGAAACTATGTAAGAAGAGTTAGCAGGAGGCCTCATTAGAAATGCAGACAGAGCTTCACTGACAATATGAGTCTAGCTTAGTGCTGGAAGAAAGCAGCATCACTATTTCCTGGGGAAGTCAGGCAGCAAAAAAAATCATGACTGGACCACAGGCTTCCACTTAAAGCCAAGAGAACCAGACAATCCGAGACAAGCAGACAGAGTTATTTGGGCTTTTATGAGAGTGATGCTAAGCACTGACTAGTTTCCATGCTTTTACTGGTTGATGATGTCTATGGTTGATTGCGTCCTTCATGTATAGGACATCAATTAATTATATTGCCTGCCTGGTTATTTAACTTCTGTCAGTAAATAAAGGACAACACCTTTCTGGAAATGTCTCCAGATTTGACCTCGACCATTGAACACGCTGTTTAGGCATGTGATACACAGTGACAGATTGTCCCCGTCAGCAAAGGTCACCGTAAGGGGTGCCGCTGCGCAATGAGATAACTCACTTGATGGATTGGGTTGAATCTACATGCAACTTCAACTTACCAGATGCCACCTGGTTTCAGCCCTTCCAAGAAGCATCTATTTACAGATTGGTGCAAAGCATATTAAAAGGCTTGTTTAGTTAAAGTGGTTGAATAATCAATTACATGTTGGGCATCCAGATGAGTCTCTCATCTAGATGAAAGTCCTGAGCCTCCCTATAACGGAATTTGGATATCAGAGAGAGCTCCTATTTAGACAACCCCTTTAATATGTCTTTCTGAGTCATTAGGGGAAAATGGTCCAATATCACATGTCTGAGTTGCAACAGCATGTGAACCTTTGCTTTCAGTATCTCGTGTGACTCCCCCTGGAGCAGCAATAACTGCAACTGAACGTTGATTAGTCCCACACATTGGCTTAGAGGAATTTTAGTTCATTACTCTTTACAACAGCTTCAACTCTGTCATGTTGGTGGGATTCCTCCCATGAACTGCTCGATTCAGGTCCTTCCACAACGTTTCTATTGGATATGGCATGGCCATTTCAAAACTTTAACTTTATTTGAAAGACTTGTGTGCTTAGGGTAGTCATCTAGCTGAATGAACCACATTCTCTTGGAATTTAGCTCATACACAAGTGTCCTGACATTTTCCCTTAGAATTTGCTGGTATAATTCAGAACTCATAGTTCCATCAATGACAACAAGCCATCCTGGTCTAGATGGAGTAAATCAGATCCAAACCATAATACTACTACCACCGTGTTTCACAGGTTGGATGAGTTTTTTTTATGCTGGAGTGCAGTGTTTTCTTTTTTCCAAACACAACTCTTCACATTTAAACACAAAAATCTACTTTGTCTAGCCTGTCCACAAAATATTGTTCCAATAGCCTTTTGACTTGTCTAGGTGATCTTTAACAAAATGCAATTGTCAGCAATGTTCTGTTTAGAGAGTTGGCTTTCTCCTTGCAATCCTGCCAGTCATGCCACTCTTGTTC
Organism: Bufo gargarizans; assembly: GCF_014858855.1. NCBI lineage: Eukaryota > Metazoa > Chordata > Amphibia > Anura > Bufonidae > Bufo > Bufo gargarizans. The sequence continues at coordinate 418,610,633 of NC_058084.1, forward strand.
AGTGTCCTCCTGATTTTGGAATCAAAAACTAACATTAATGTGAGAAAGGCCTTTAGTTGGGTAGAGGTTACCTTGGATAAACCCCTTTGCAAATAATTAAATGCCTTGCTTGTGGCATCATCTTTGTTGGTTGACCCCTCCTGGGGAGGGTAATAACAGTCTTGTATTTTTTCCATTTGTACAGAATCTGTCTTGACTGGATTGGTAAAGTCCAGGTTTTATAAACCTTTCCAGCCTGATGAGCATCAACAACTCTTCTTCTGAGGTTGTCAGAAATCTCATTTGTTTGTACCATGATACTCTTTCACAAGCATATGTTTTGAAGTACATACTGTTCTCAGGGATCTCAGGTCACACACTCACACCTGATTATGATCCCATTGATTTAAAACACCTGACTTTCATTTCACCTTCAAATTGTCTGCTAATCCTAATGTGTTATTGGATAATTTTACTCAATAAAAAAATAACCAAGTCTAATATTTTTCACTCATTTGTTTCATCTGGTTGTCTTTATCTATGTTTTGGACTTTTTGGGACAAATTTATGCAGAAATATTGAAAATTCTGAAAGGTTCACAAACTTTCAAGCATCACTATAGTGTGTAAGGTTAGAAAAAACATCCGTCCATCTAGTTCAGCCTACTAACCTCCAAAGTTGATCTAGAGGAAGACACAAAATCCTTATGAGTTAGAAGCTAATTTTCCTCATCTTAGAGGGGGGACAAATCATACCAGACTCCAAATCTGGCAAATCTGAAAAAATTATTCATAGTTACATAGTTAACCACTTCAGCCCCGCTAGGTGAAACCCCCTTCATGACCAGGCCACTTTTTACACTTCGGCACTACACTACTTTCACCGTTTATCGCTCGGTCATGCAACTTACCACCCAAATGAATTTTACCTCCTTTTCTTCTCACTAATGGAGCTTTCATTTGGTGGTATTTTATTGCTGCTGACATTTTTACTTTTTTTGTTATTAATCAAAATGTAACGATTTTTTTGCAAAAAAATGACATTTTTCACTTTCAGCTGTGAAATTTTGCAAAAAAAACGACATCCATATATAAATTTTTCGCTAAATTTATAGTTCTACATGTCTTTGATAAAAAAAAAATGTTTGGGCAAAAAAAAAATGGTTTGGGTAAAAGTTATAGCATTTACAAACTATGGTACAAAAATGTGAATTTCCGCTTTTTGAAACGGCTCTGATTTTCTGAGCACCTGTCATGTTTCCTGAGGTTCTACAATGCCCAAACAGTAGAAAAACCCCACAAATGACCCCATTTCGGAAAGTAGACACCCTAAGGTATTCGCTGATGGGCATAGTGAGTTCATAGAACTTTTTATTTTTTGTCACAAGTTAGCGGAAAATGATGATGATTTTTTATTTTTATTTTTTTCTTACAAAGTCTCATATTCCACTAACTTGCGACAAAAAATAAAAAATTCTAGGAACTCGCCATGCCCCTCACAGAATACCTTGGGGTGTCTTCTTTCCAAAATGGGGTCACTTGTGGCGTAGTTATACTGCCCTGGCAATTTAGGGGCCCAAATGTGTGAGAAGAACTTTGCAATCAAAATGTGTAAAAAATGCCCTGCAAAATCCGAAAGGTGCACTTTGGAATATGTGCCCCTTTGCCCACCTTGGCAGCAAAAAAGTGTGACACCTCTGGTATCGCCGTACTCAGGAGAAGTTGGGCAATGTGTTTTGGGGTGTCATTTTACATATACCCATGCTGGGTGAGAAAAATATCTTGGTCAAATGCCAACTTTGTATAAAAAAATTGGAAAAGTTGTCTTTTGCCAAGATATTTCTCTCACCCAGCATGGGTATATGTAAAATGACACCCCAAAACACATTCCCCAACTTCTCCTGAGTACGGCGATACCACATGTGTGACACTTTTTTGCTGCCAAGGTGGGCAAAGGGGCGCATATTCCAAAGTGCACCTTTCGGATTTCACCGGTCATTTCTTACACATTTTGATTGCAAAGTTCTTCTCACACATTTGGGCCCCTAAATTGCCAGGGCAGTATAACTACGCCACAAGTGACCCCATTTTGGAAAGAAGACACCCCAAGGTATTCCGTGAGGGGCACTGCGAGTTCCTAGAATTTTTTATTTTTTGTCACAAGTTAGCGGAAAATGATGATTTTTTTTTTTTTCTCTTTTTTCCTTACAAAGTCTCATATTCCACTAACTTGCGACAAAAAATAAAAAATTCTAGGAACTCGCCATGCCCCTCACGGAATACCTTGGGGTGTCTTCTTTCCAAAATGGGGTCACTTGTGGCGTAGTTATACTGCCCTGGCAATTTAGGGGCCCAAATGTGTGAGAAGTACTTTGCAATCAAAATCTGTAAAAAATGACCGGTGAAATCCGAAAGGTGCACTTTGTTATATGTGCCCCTTTGCCCACCTTGGCATCAAAAAAGTGTCACACATCTGGTATCGCCGTACTCAGGAGAAGTTGGGGAATGTGTTTTGGGCTGTCATTTTACATATACCCATGCTGGGTGAGAGAAATATCTTGGCAAAAGACAACTTTTCCAATTTTTTTATACAAAGTTGGCATTTGACCAAGATATTTTTCTCACCCAGCATGGGTATATGTAAAATGACACCCCAAAACACATTGCCCAACTTCTCCTGAGTACGGCGATACCAGAGGTGTCACACTTTTTTGCTGCCAAGGTGGGCAAAGGGGCACATATTCCAAAGTGCACCTTTCGGATTTTGCAGGGCATTTTTTACACATTTTGATTGCAAAGTTCTTCTCACACATTTGGGCCCCTAAATTGCCAGGGCAGTATAACTACCCCACAAGTGACCCCATTTTGGAAAGAAGACACCCCAAGGTATTCCGTGAGGGGCATGGCGAGTTCCTAGAATTTTTTATTTTTTGTCGCAAGTTAGTGGAATATGAGACTTTGTAAGGAAAAAAGAAAAAAAAAGAAAAATCAGCATTTTCCGCTAAATTGTGACAAAAAATAAAAAATTCTAGGAACTCGCCGTGCCCCCCACGGAATACCTTGGGGTGTCTTCTTTCCAAAATGGGGTCACTTGTGGCATAGTTATACTGCCCTGGCAATTTAGGGGCCCAAATGTGTAAGAAGTACCTTGAAATCAAAATGTGTAAAAAATGGCCTGCGAAATCTGAAAGGTGCCCCTTTGCCCACCTTGGCTGCAAAAAAGTGTGACACATCTGGTATCGCCGTACTCAGGAGAAGTTGGGGAATGTGTTTTGGGGGGTCATTTTACATATAACCATGCTGGGTGAGAGAAATATCTTGGCAAAAGACAACTTTTCCCATTTTTTTATACAAAGTTGGCATTTGACCAAGATATTTTTCTCACCCAGCATGGGTATATGTAAAATGACACCCCAAAACACATTCCCCAACTTCTCCTGAGTACGGCGATACCAGATGTGTCACACTTTTTTGCAGCCTAGATGCGCAAAGGGGCCCAAATTCCTTTTAGGAGGGCATTTTTAGACATTTGGATCCCAGACTTCTTCTCATGCTTTAGGGCCCCTAAAAATCCAGGGCAGTATAAATACCCCACATGTGACCCCACTTTGGAAAGAAGACACCCCGAGGTATTCAATGAGGGGCATGGCGAGTTCCTAGAATTTTTTTTTTTTTTGCATAAGTTAGCGGATATTGATTTTTTTTTGTTTTTTTTCTCACAAAGTCTCACTTTCCGCTAACTTAGGACAAAAATTTCAATCTTTCATGGACTCAATATGCCCCTCACGGAATACCTTGGGGTGTCTTCTTTCCGAAATGGGGTCACATGTGGGGTACTTATACTGCCCTGGCTTTTTAGGGGCCCTAAAGCGTGAGAAGAAGTCTGGAATATAAATGTCTAAAAATGTTTACGCATTTGGATTCCGTGAGGGGTATGGTGCGTCCATGTGAGATTTTATTTTTTGACACAAGTTAGTGGAATATGAGACTTTGTAAGAAAAAACGAAAACAAAAACAGACAAAAAATTTCCACTGACTTGTGCCAAAAAAAATGGCTGAATGGAGCCTTACCAGGGGGGGGAGTGATCAATGACAGGGGGGTGATCAATGACAGGGGGGTGATCACCCATATAGACTCCCTGATCACCCCCCTGTCATTGATCACCCCCCCTGTAAGGCTCCATTCAGACATCCGCATGATTTTTTACGGATCCATGGATACATGTATCGGATCCACAGAACGCATGCGGACGTCTGAATGGAGCCTTACAGGGGGGTTATCAATGACAGGGGGTGATCAGGGTAATCAGGGTGATCACCCCCCTGTCACTGATCACCCCCCCTGTAAGGCTCCATTCAGACATCCGCATGATTTTTTACGGATCCATGGATACATGTATCGGATCCACAGAACGCATGCGGACGTCTGAATGGAGCCTTACAGGGGGGTTATCAATGACAGGGGGTGATCAGGGTAATCAGGGTGATCACCCCCCTGTCACTGATCACCCCCCCTGTAAGGCTCCATTCAGACATCCGCATGATTTTTTACGGATCCATGGATACATGTATCGGATCCACAGAACGCATGCGGACGTCTGAATGGAGCCTTACAGGGGGGTTATCAATGACAGGGGGTGATCAGGGTAATCAGGGTGATCACCCCCCTGTCACTGATCACCCCCCCTGTAAGGCTCCATTCAGACATCCGCATGATTTTTTACGGATCCATGGATACATGGATCGGATCCACAGAACGCATGCAGGACGTCTGAATGGAGCCTTACAGGGGGGTTATCAATGACAGGGGGTGATCAGGGTAATCAGGGTGATCACCCCCCTGTCACTGATCACCCCCCCTGTAAGGCTCCATTCAGACATCCGCATGATTTTTTACAGATCCATGGATACATGGATCGGATCCACAGAACGCATGCGGACGTCTGAATGGAGCCTTACAGGGGGGTTATCAATGACAGGCGGGTGATCAGGGTAATCAGGGTGATCACCCCCCTGTCACTGATCACCCCCCCTGTAAGGCTCCATTCAGACATCCGCATGATTTTTTACGGATCCATGGATACATGGATCGGATCCACAGAACGCATGCGGACGTCTGAATGGAGCCTTACAGGGGGGTTATCAATGACAGGCGGGTGATCAGGGTAATCAGGGTGATCACCCCCCTGTCACTGATCACCCCCCCTGTAAGGCTCCATTCAGACATCCGCATGATTTTTTACGGATCCATGGATACATGGATCGGATCCACAGAACGCATGCGGACGTCTGAATGGAGCCTTACAGGGGGGTTATCAATGACAGGGGGTAATCAGGGTGATCACCCCCCTGTCACTGATCACCCCCCCTGTAAGGCCCCATTCAGACGTCCGCATGATTTTTACGGATCCATGGATACATGGATCGGATCCGTAAAAATCATGCGGACGTCTGAATGGAGCCTGACAGGGGGGTTATCAATGACAGGGGGTGATCAGGGTAATCAGGGTGATCACCCCCCTGTCACTGATCACCCCCCCTGTAAGGCTCCATTCAGACGTCCGCATGATTTTTACGGATCCATGGATACATGGATCGGATCCGTAAAAATCATGCGGACGTCTGAATGGAGCCTTACAGGGGGGGTGATCAGTGACAGGGGGGTGATCAATGACAGGGGGTGATCAGGGAGTGTATATGGGTGATCACCCGCCTGTCATTGATCACCCCCCTGTAAGGCTCCATTCAGACTTCCGCATGATTTTTACGGATCCATGGATACATGGATCGGATCCGTAAAAATCATGCGGACGTCTGAACGGAGCCTGACAGGGGGGTGATCAATGACAGGGCGGTGATCAATGACAGGGGGGTGATCAGGGAGTTTATATGGGGTGATCATGGGTGATCAGGGGTTTATAAGGGGTTAATAAGTGACGGGGGGGTGGGGTGTAGTGTAGTGTGGTGTTTGGTGCGACTGTACTGACCTACCTGAGTCCTCTGGTGGTCGATCCAAACAAAAGGGACCACCAGAGGACCAGGTAGGAGGTATATTAGACGCTGTTATGAAAACAGCGTCTAATATACCTGTTAGGGGTTAAAAAATTCGGATCTCCAGCCTGCCAGCGAGCGATCGCCGCTGGCAGGCTGGAGATCCACTCGCTTACTTTCAGTTCCTGTGAGCGCGCGCGCCTGTGTGCGCGCGTTCACAGGAAATCTCGCGTATCGCGAGATGACGCGTATATGCGTGACTGTGCGCAGCCCTGCCACCTCCGGAACGCACATGTGCGTTAGGCGGTCCGGAGGTGGTTAATATGGTTGAAAAAAGACATAAGTCCACCAAGTTCAACCAAGGGATAGGTGGGGACGCGAATTCCAGAAGGATTTCTATACTTTTTTCATTAGCATTAATGTTGTTTACTTTTAAGAATTCATCTAAACCCTTTTTAAAACTGTACACTGTTCTTGCTGTGACCACGTCCTGAGGAAGTCTATTCCACAGATTCACTGTTGTTACAATAAAGAAACTTTGACGCTTCCGATGCCCCCTTATCTTTTGAGCACATTTTACATGGAACAGTTTTTTACCGCATTTTTTGTATGGCCCATTTATATATTTGTATGGGTTAATCATGTTCAACCTTAGACATCTCTTCTCAAGACTAAATAAATTCAATTCTTTTAATCTTTCTTCATAGCTAAGATCCTCTATGCCCCTTATCATTTTAGTAGCGCTCCTCTGTACTTTTTCCAGCTGTAGTGCATCCTTTCTATGGACTGGTGCCCAGAACTGAACTGCATATTCCAGATGAGGCCGCACCAACGCTTTGTAAAGTGGTAATATCACATCCCTTCCCCACGAGTCCATGGCTCGTTTAATGCATGACAATATCCTGGTGGCCTTCGAAGCAGCTGATTGAGATTGTATACTGTAATTTAATCTACCATCCACAAGGACACACAAATCCTTCTCTATAAGTGACTCTCCCAGTGCTACATCACCTAGGACATATGAAGCACAGAGATTATTACAAAGCGGATTCCAAAAAAGTTGGGACACTAAAAAAATTGTGAATAAAAACTGAATGCAATGATGTGGAGATGGCAAATGTCAATATTTTATTTGTGATAGAACGTAGATGACAGATAAAACGTTTAATCCGAGTAAATGTATAATTTTAAAGGAAAAATACGTTGATTCAAATTTTCACGGTGTCAACAAATCCCCAAAAAGTTGGTACAAGTAGCAATAAGAGGCTGGAAAAACTAAATTTGAGCATAACGAAGAGCTGGAAGACCAATTAACACTAATTAGGTCAATTGGCAACATGATTGGGTATAAAAAGAGCTTCTCAGAGTGGCAGTGTCTCTCAGAAGCCAAGATGGGTGGTAGAGGATCACCAATTCCCACAATGTTGCGCAGAAAGATAGTGGAGCAATATCAGAAAGGTGTTACCCAGCGAAAAATTGCGAAGACTTTGCATCTATCATCATCAACTGTGCATAACATCCGAAGATTCGGAGAATCTGGAACAATCTCTGTGCGTAAGGGTCAAGGCCGTAAAACCATACTGGATGCCCGTGATCTCCGGGCCCTTAAACGACACCGCACCACAAACAGGAATGCTACTGTAAAGGAAATCACAGAATGGGCTCAGGAATACTTCCAGAAACCATTGTCAGTCAACACACAATCCACCGTGCCATCCGCCGTTGCCAGCTGAAACTCTACAGTGCAAAGAAGAAGCCATTTCTAAGCAAGATCCACAAGCTCAGGCGTTTTCACTGGGCCAGAGATCATTTAAAATGGAGTGTGGCAAAATGGAAGACTGTTCTGTGGTCAGATGAGTCACGATTCAAAGTTCTTTTTGGAAATCTGGGACGCCATGTCATCCGGACCAAAGAGGACAAGGACAACCCAAGTTGTTATCAACGCTCAGTTTAGAAGCCTGCATCTCTGATGGTATGGGGTTGCATGAGTGCGTGTGGCATGGGCAGCTTGCATGTCTGGAAAGGCACCATCAATGCAAAAAAATATATTCAGGTTCTAGAACAACATATGCTCCCATCCAGACGTCATCTCTTTCAGGGAAGACCCAGCATTTTTCAACAAGATAATGCCAGACCACATTCTGCATCAATCGCAACATCATGGCTGCGTAGGAGAAGGATCTGGGTACTGAAATGGCCAGTCTGCAGTCCAGATCTTTCATCTATAGAGAACATTTGGCGCATCATAAAGAGGACGGTGCAACAAAGAAGGCCCAAGACGATTGAACAGTTAGAGGCCTGTATTAGACAAGAATGGGAGAGCATTCCTATTTCTAAACTTGAGAAACTGGTCTCCTCGGTCCCCAGACGCCTGTTGAGTGTTGTAAGAAGAAGGGGAGATGCCACACAGTGGTGAAAATGGCCTTGTCCCAACTTTTTGGGGATTTGTTGACACCATGAAATTCTGATTCAACATATTTTTCCCTTAAAATTGTACATTTTCTCAGTTTAAACTTTTGTTCCGTGATTTATGTTCTATTCTGAATAAAATATTAGAAGTTGGCACCTCCACATCATTGCATTCAGTTTTTATTCACGATTTGTATAGTGTCCCAACTTTTTTGGAATCAGGTTTGTACTACCAAGATGCATAACTTTACATTTGTCCACATTGAACCTCATTTGCCAAGTTGATGCCCAAAGACTCAAGTCAGCTTTTATTATATGGACATCTTCCATAGACTGTACAGTTTTACATAGCTTAGTATCATCTGCAGAAATAGAAATGGTGCAATTAATCTCGTCCTCGATATCATTAATAAATAAATTAAATAATAAAGGGCCCAGCACTGGACCTTGGGGTACACCACTTATAACCCGGGACCATTCTGAATAGGAATCATTGACCACAACTCTCTGGACACGGTCCTTCAGCCAGTTCTCAATCCAATTGGTAAACCCATGTTGGTTATCACGTATAATATTATATACAGTCACATACTCCTGTATATAGTCCCTTAAGAGTCCTTCAGACATTTTTCCCACAACAAAAGTTAAACTCACTAGTCTATAATTACCTGTGAAGGACCTTGATTCTTTTTTGAATATGGGCACCACGTTTGCATTGTGCCAATCACTTGGCACTGTACCAGTACCTAGAGAATCTTTAAAAATGTAAACAGGGGCACAGCAATGACTGAACTGAGCTCTTTAAGCACTCTTGGGTGTAATCCACCTGGACCCGGAGCCTTGTTCAGATTTGCCCTATTTAACTTGTCTTGGACCATATCTACAGTTAGCCAAGTGACTATATTACTGGATGGACTAACAGCCCCAGCACCACAGATATCAGCTCCTTACTCTTCTTTTGTATATACATAGCTAAAAAAAAACATTTAGTAACTCTGCCTTTTCCTTATCTTCAGTGACCACCCCAACTTTGGCATTATTTAGTGGACCTACCTGCTCAGACCTAGGTTTTTTAGCATTTATATATTTAAATAACTTTTGGGGATTTGTTTTGCTCTCTTTTGCTACCTGCTGTTCGTTTTGTATATTTGCTAATTTTATCTCCTTTTTACAGATTTTATTAAGCCCTTTGTAATCTTCAAACGCCACAGCTGACCCCTCAGATTTGTATTTCTTAAAGGCCCTTTTTTTTGTCTTTTATTGCCCTTTTTACCGTAGCTGTAAGCCATGGAGGGTTTATTTTATCTGTTTATACTTGTTACTTAAAGGAATAAAAATAAATTGTGCAATTACTCAATGTGGATTTAAAGCTCTGCCATTTATCCTCAATATTATTATGTGACAGTAGCTGCTCCCAGTCTATGCCCTGAAATGCTGCCCTCAACCCAGGAAAAATAGCCTTTTTGAAATTTAGTGTCTTTGCTCTGCCTGAGAGATTTGCTTCTTATAGTTTAGGGAGAATATAATTATATTGTGGTCACTATTACCTAGTGTTTCTCGAATAGTAACATTACCAACAAGCTTTGCATCATTAGAGATTACCAGATCCAAAAGAGCATTGCCCCTAGTGGGAGCTTCTACAAACTGGCCCATAAAGTGGTCCTGCAGCAAGTTGAGGAATGTTCTCCACTTTGTGGTTGAGGCAGAACCATGACCCCAGTCAATGTCTAGGAAGTTAAAGTCTCCCATTATGACCACTGTACCAGCCTGGGCAACCCACTCTATTTGGTTATACAGTTGCGTTTCTATCTCTTTTGTTAGGGGGTCTATAGATTACACCAAGTATTATTTTTTCTGTGTTTTTATCTCTTTGAACTTCCACCCATAAGGTTTCCACATCCTCACCATCCTCACCCACAATTGCCTCTTTCACACTTGTCTTAAGATCACTCCTCACATACAGACACACGCCACCGCCTTTTCTATTGACCCAGTCTTTCATAATTAGTGTAAAACCCTCAATATTTACAGCCCAGTCATACAAAGAATCCAACCATGTCTCAGCCACACCAACTACATCTATGTGTTCTTCTAGTACCATAGCTTCCAGCTCCCCCATTTTGCTAGCTAGACTTCTGGCATTTGTGAAAAGTGAATATCCGGGATTTTTGGGTTACCTTGGTAGATGTTTGTATGTAACAGGGTCTTGTTACCAGCAGTTCTATTTTTCAATGGTGCATTTGTTCTGCCCAGACTTCTCCCTACTTTCCTCACTAACCCCAGCCCCCACTAAATCCACACTGTCCCCTCCTATATCCCAATCTCTATCTACACTATATACCCCCTTATTAGGGGACCTTCCATCTCTCCCTGACTTTGTCATTAATGCCAATGTGTACCATGACCACCGGTTCTTCCCCAGCCCCACCCAGCAATCTGTCAATCCGATCTGCAATATGCCGAACCCCAGCACCCGGCAGACAACACACTGTTCGGCATTCATGGCTCTGTCTGTCCTCCTAATAATAGAGTCTCCTACCACAAGCATCTGTCTAACCTTTGCTGCACTCCTTTTCCCATCCTTCCTGCAGCGGTCATCCTCCTGGTTGCTAGGAGAAATGCCCTGCTATAGTGTTGCTGGCCCTGGGATTTCATCCCTAATATCAGCCGAACAGGCATATTTACTAGGGTGTTCCAACTCAGGACTAGCCTCCCTGGCACTTTTCCCTCTACCCCTTCTTCCTGCATTAACCCAACTGCTGACCTGAGAGTCCTGATCTTGCCCTCCTCCCCCACCTCCATTTCACTGACCACAGTCAGTGCCTGCACAGTGAGGTCTAAGCCTCTCTCCAGGTCTGCAATGCCCCTAAGTGTTTTAAGCTGCTTATTTAGATCCAAGATCCGGGCTTCCAATTATGCAACATGATTGCATCTAGTGCAAATCTATTCACCCTCGAATGGCTTTTCAAGACATGCATACATTGCACTGGACACACACTTAGTGGCATTGTCCATGGAGCACATGTTTAAATGGGGATGAACAGTAAAGAAGGAAAACAGTAAATATGAGTTAGAATTAGACCCTGTCTGCTGTAGTTGGAGGACTAGCTAGAATCAAGCCAACAATACACAAGGAAAATCTATCAAACCTTAGTTTCTTGCTCCTTGTCTAGGAACTCTGGTTCTTTACCTCCACTTATTCAGCAGCCACGTAGTACGGCAAGCTTCAGGTAGCGCAAGCTCTGGAAGAGTGCAGTGGTGTAATTAATAGCACCTGGAAGCACAAGCCACTCCCTCAGCCACTTGCAATCACTCCCACAAAATCACACTCAGCACCAGAACTCCGGTTCTTTTCCAATCCACGAAGGCCCCATCTCACAACTTACAGCACACCACCTCAGTAGGGCAGAGCTTTGTTTTTATGACTGAGTATGTCAAGTTAAACCAGTGAGTAGGAGACAACATGGCCGAAGGGAAGCCGTAGGAATACATTTTAGAACTTCGTTTACCCTGTTGATCCAGATGAAGGTAAAAAAAAAAGAAAACATATGGCTTAATGCAATCTGCCCTAGAAGGCAAACCTTTCTGATCCCAAGTGGCCATCAGACTAGAAGAATTCTGCACATTTACACAATCTTTTTCCTTATGTTCTAAGAAATCATCTATTCTAAACTTCTTTTGAAGCCATTACCTGTTCTTGCTGTGACCCGCTCCTGAGTCACAGCAAATTCGAGAATTCACGAATATGGTCTTGATTGCGAAAATCGGCAATGTAATACGCCTAATGTGCGCGCAATACAGGCGTGGGTCACTATAGCTACATTTTTCAAGCTGCTAGAAGTTTCCTGAGACTGGAGAAAATGGTTGGAACGGCAGAACATTACAATAGCTTTATATGCAGATAGAGTGCTCCAATATATTCGCAATTGCAAAATCGGCACTAATGATGCGAATATTTTGCAATACGTGCAACTTCACATTTTAACAGGTCTGACTACTTATTAGTGATTGGTGCACTAAGTATTGTTGTGACATCACAGCACTATGTCTGTAGCATGTATGTATGGACAGCAGAACCTATATCACTATCTAACCTACACTGACTATCTCCCACTAACTATCTGTATTATATATATATACAGTATAGACCAAAAGTTTGGACACACCTTCTCATTCAAAGAGTTCTCTTTATTTTCATGACTATGAAAATTGTAGATTCACACTGAAGGCATCAAAACTATGAATTAACACATGTGGAATTATATACATAACAAAAAGTGTGAAACAACTGAAAATATGTCATGCAATCCAGCCGTGGTCATGCTTGAACACTATAGAAAAAGCACCGGCCTAAATGAGCTCCCACGGTCCCGGCCAACAAAGCGGCCAGCCCTGTTTCCTATATTGTGCAAGCATGGCCACCACTGCTGGATTGCAGGGTGGTCATAACCATGGAAACGAGCAGTGTACAACGCAATGGAAAAAGGAATCAAGCCCGCAAAGGAGGCAATATGGACAATCACAGTACATTAGAAAGTCCACAGCCCCTTTAATATATTATATATTGTGTCTCAGCAGAACTGTACTGCCAGTTGACCTTACCACAAACTACATGGTTGTATTACGGATCTATGTTATTAGAAGCCTGTAGTATGACACCTATAAAATGGAAAGGGCCCATAGTCTCTACAATTTCACATGGAAGCGCACAGAGTTTTTTTTCCTCATAAATTCATATAGAATCCTGAATAAAAGGATGCTGTATTACGGAGGCATCATATGACAGCACACAGCGACTGGTGGTCATTGCATTTTGCATAAGAATGTTACATTAAAAGGGGTTATCCCATTACTAATGTAAAAAATGAAAATCAGACATCATAAGTACATGACAATCTATTTCTAGCTAAGCTAGAACCAGCCCTGGACCTCACATGGATCCAGAGATCCCTCCATTTATTGCTCTGCTAGATTTATATCAAGCTGACAGTCAAGGGAATGTCTTTTCTGCTGCAGCTCTCCCCCTATCACAGCTCAGGAGGCAGCTGAAGGATGAAACTGAGCATGTGCGGCCTTCTCAGTAAGCCGGACAAAGAAATTAGAAAAAAAAACAGCAGGTGGCGCTATACAGATACATTTTATTAAATAACTCAGTGGCTATACAAAATTTTTAATTACATGCAATTACAAAAAAATTCAGGTGCTGGTTTGAAAACTGTAGAATATATTTCATGGGACAACCCCTTTAAGGAACTGCTTATTATATATTTTCCAATTATATATTTTTTAAATGGCTCCACAGGTAGAGCAGAGCAAACCTCTTCAGGTAGTTCATGCTCAGCAGATTGTACTATTAATGTGTATGCAGCTTTTAAATAATTCTGATCAACTACAATGTTCAATTTAAAGAACAACATTACAAAACCCATCCTAGAGCAAAGTCACAGATTGTAGTTACATGAACGCTGAAGACAGACATCTCCCCAGCATACTGAACAGGGCTTAAAAATGACATTACAATCACCAAGTGAAAATAATAGATTGGATTCGGCTGAACCCTGCTGTCCTTGAAAATAAGCAGGAAAATCTGCTTTTCTGTTTGTCTGCTGCACCAAGAAATTCTAAACCTTTCAGCGACGATGACGGCTGCTGCGCTCTATAATACCATTTCTTGTCGGTTTGGGCAGGAAATTGATAATTAAATGAAGCATTTTGTGATAATGGACAAACATTTAAAGGTATAAAGAAATAAGTGAACCTCCTGCGCTCTTAACTGCATTCTGGAAATTGAAGATTTTTTGATATCTTGATATTCAGTGAAGACGTGCAGCATGGGTAATAAAACCAAACCTGTTATAAACTAGCCCAACTATTTAAAGGGACATTTCCATCAGAAAGGGGTATCTTTTTTTAACTCAGTTTTCAAAGAAACTTTTTTTATTTCGGCAGTTCTATGCCATTGAAAGAAAAATATTGTCCTTCTGTAGAGGCTAGAACAGATGATATGGTTTCTTATATAGACAGTTCCATTGTCATTTTACTGCTGCTATGAGGGGAAGATGTTATCTGAGGGGTTATCCTTGTGTTAATTGTAGATATAGATGTGGAATAACAGTATGACAGCTTTATTGTTCTCTTGACAGGCCTATATAAAGATGCCCCCAGAAGAACATTGCATTGATTAGTGTAATGTGCAATGCTTTAGTTGAGTCACTACAGGAGGTCTTTCTCTAGTCACAGGGATGGTCTGATTGAGAGAGTTAAGTGACACTATCTACCATGCTAAAAGTCCAAACTAAGAAGAAGTTAAACAGTTAGGACATAGAATATATTAAATTAATTTTAAAATATGCATCATAGAAAAATAAAGAGTGACATGTCACGTCTTGACATGTATTCCCATGGTAATACTTAAAAATGGGAGGACTTAAAGGGCCATTTTACTACATGCCCGCTGATCAACTTTTAAGATGCTTATTGCTACTGAACTACATAATTCTCAGTCTATACAATACAATATGCGGATATAGAAGTGTACGACTGACCCCAAGTTAGGACTGGTAGTACACGATGAACAAAATAGTTTAGGAATAGCAGCTGATGGATCAGATAATCAAATGGTGGATTAAGTGGGTTGTTTCAGATTATAAAATGGCACCACCGTTTTCCACAGGATGTGTCTGGTATTGTAACTTAGACCCATTCAATTTATGGGGCTGAGCTACAATACAAGATATAGCTTGTATCATGATATATACAGCGGCGCCCGGGGATCTCACTGCACTTACTATTATCCCTGGGCGCCGCTCCGTTCTCCCGCTATGCCCTCCTGTATGTTCGGTCACTTGGTTATAGTAGGAGGAGTCTGCCCTTGTTCTCCTGGGCGTCTCCTTCTCCCAAGGCTGTAGCGCTGGCCAATCGCATCGCACAGCTCACAGTCTGGGAGAAATAAACCTCCCAGGCTGTGAGCTCTGCGCTGCTATTGGCCAGAGCTACAGCCTAGGAGGAGGAGATGCCCAGGAGAACAAGGGCAGACTGTGATTGTAAAATCGCAGCCTTCGCCCCCACTTTTGGGGGGGGAGGGAAGTGCATCTTATGGGGTGAAAAATACTGTATATGCTTTAGAGGAGTTGTTATCCTTCAGACTAATAAGTAGGTTCAAGCCATCCATCAATGGACTCTAGTTTAGTAACTTTATTAAAAAGGATGTCTTCAGAAATTCTCTCCAAAACTGTTAAGTGAACCAAAATGAATAGACTTTATCAGGAATGTTTCCATTGCTGTTATATGGGAAATGTACTTATATAATACATTTTGTAATACATTCTATATATGAATTTCTAACTTTTAACATAATTTTAATTTTCAATCCAAAATTCTGTGTGACCATAAAAATAAAGGCTTATTGCCTACAGCCACCACTACAGGGAGCTTAGGAACGTACTGCATACTGAGTTTATATTCAGAATTTATAAACTGTATGCAGCATGCCCTCTAGCCCCTCCTAGTGGTGACTGTCAGCAGAAAGAATTGCATCATTAAATGTCTATGCAGCGGATTTGGAGCTTTGTATCATGAAAAAAAATATTCAATCTTTATAATGTCTTTGATGTGTTGGGGTAGTGAGTTTCAGAGTAGGGGAGAGGCACGTGAGACTGTGTGAAGAACAGACAAGAAGAGAACAAAGAAATCGGTCCTTTGAGGATCAGAACTTACGTGTAGGGATGTATCTGGAAAGCAGGTCAGAGATGTAAGGAGGGGACAGGTTGTGGGTGGCCTCAATTGTGTTGTTAGTATTTGAAACTGAATTTGCTGGGTAATGGGGAGCCAGTAAAGAGAACGGAAGAGGGGGAGGCAGAGGAGAAATGAGGGGAGAGGTGAATTAACTGGGCAGTGGAGTAGAGAATAGATCAGCACTAATTTTAGATCTACTGAATTCAAATAAAAATAAATTCTGTTGGGCATTGAGGTGCTCCAGGGTGGGTCTTCACTTTAACCATCGAAGTGAAAAAGTGCAGGGACTTTATTAAGTACTCTAGATCAATATCTGTTATTTCAGTCTTTAAATAAGTGCCCCTTTATCCTCACATCTAATCAGCATTATACATATTACTGTATCAACAAGCTCCTAAACTTGTCAGAAGATTTCTTAAGTTTAATTGGTTTGAGCTGAGAGTAAGCACAGGTAGACAGAGACAAGTAAACCTCATTGATCTGGTAATATTTTTCTCTCTCACTCTATCTACGCTTCTAATCACATATGCAATGGCAGTCTTGCCCTCAGACACTTCCCGCGGTCGCTACTCAATAGGCTCACTTACTTGTCAACCCATGCTGAATGAACTGCGGAAGGAATTTCTGATTTGGAAAATTACTAAGCCCATAGAAACAAATGAGAGATGTTCACCAGCTACAATTATTGCCTCACCTGATCACCTCTCCTGCTGCACTTTTGATATTCTCTGTAAACTACAACCAAGTACAGAGAAGTAGGTATCCTGTGAGCAACGATGATCTGGCATCTAAACATATATTAAATATTATATAAATCAAGTCGCAAAGTGAATCTGTTCAGCATAAGGAAGTCATTATTAAACTGCTGCATATAAATATAATTTTTTAGCTGATTTTATATTTCTTAAAAGCTATGTACAACTTTGGGATTTGGCATTTTTTTTATTATTCCATTATACTCATTTTGAGCTAAAAATAATTTTTTTAATTCATATTTATTAAAAAAATATGGAGTACTTTTCTCTGTACAGAGCTAAGATTCTCTGCTAGCAGAATCTGAATTTTCTCTCTGCTCTTTCAGGCAGGGAGCTGATGGGCCTATCTCTGCTTTCTGACCTTAATGAACACTCTGTGTAGCTCTGATTCTTATCTTAATGATAAGAATGTGGCTTAAATAAGTATTTATGACCTCTTAGTAATTTAGAGACAAGGTTTATTAGATGGCACGAAGTGAAGTGAAAGTACCAGTCACACATTTAGAAAAACAGTTAACCCTTTGTGACAGAACAGCTCAATAGTTTTAATAAAGGCCAATTGAAAATATGATTTTTAGCCAAACAAGAGTAAAATGCAATGATAAATGAAAATTGTATCCGAAGGTGTACATAGCCTTCATACATAAACCGCATAGTTTAGCCAAGGACACGACTGGAGATCTGTGAGATCAGGAAAGCCTTCCATAAAGCAAGCTACGCTAAGAACAGAGATGCATTAGAAATATATAATAAGAAATCTTAATGTAATGGATGTTTTATGCTTGGACGCACCAGAGCTTTCTCCACAGTACTGCATTCATGCATAGGGGCCAACACATGGGATTATTATTCATTATATACTGTAGAATCCTATATAGATTAGTCATAAGGGAAAAAACAATATTAACAATTAGAATGGCTTAAAAGCAAAAATACCGAAACAGCATTTATATATGTCATGGATAATGGCACACAGCCTGTACCGCTCTCTTAGTATGGAGCTGCACAGTCTTCGAGCACTGCTGAACACTCCATCTGTAGGACTCCATGTGTAGAGAATACCACTGTACATGTGAGCTAGGAGCTAGCTTTCTAGAGTACATTTTGTTAAATCCATCAGGTCACTTAGGCCATGCCTCCTCTTGTCCACACCACCTACTTTTCAGAAAATTTTGTGAGAACAGCTGTGATTTTTCTACACCAGAAAAATGGCGTAGAGGTCTTCTGCAGCATGGACTCTGATGAAGCATGCCATAATTGTTTTTCTGAGCAATCAAAAACAAAAAAACCCTCTGCAATCTGAGGCATATAGAGGAGAGGTAGAGACCTCATGCACCTCTAAAGAAGCCCTATTAGAGCTCTATTCAAGACCCCAAAGTACTGACTGGATGTATCTTACATACTGTATAGGGGTAAGCACTTTTTATAGTTGTTAAATAATATTATCTCTCATAAAATGTTTTGACATATTTTCACTGCTGGAATCTAGTCCTCAAAAACTTCTCGCAACAAAACACAATCATATACCACCTTATCGCTCAACGCTGGTCTTAATCTTCAGATTTACAGATGACCATGTGTGAAGTCTCTCTCTACTCCACCAGAAGAAAACTCACCGTAATCATACCCTAGTGCGGTACCACTGAGATCCTGTAATGGACCGCTCCTACAGAACAACTCCTAAAAAACTTGAAAAACCTTGGAAAGCTATGAAGAAATAAGTGCAAAGAGGGTTTGTGAGTGTACTGGGGCCTCTGAATTCACCGAAGCAACCACACCTGACCAGATGGCATTCCAAGCACAAGTCTAAAGTATTTTTTGTGTTCCATTATCCATTATGCATGCTGGGACGTTTAAGGCTATGTTCACATCAACATTTAGCTTTCCGTTCTTCTAATCTGTCAAAAAAACTGGGGAAAAAAAAAACTGGTCAGGCAAGCCTCGTTCACATCTCTGTCAAGCAGATTCGGCTGCCTGATCTGGCACAATTGGTGGCTGTGAGCCAGACAAAAAACGTTGCATACAATGTTTTTTGTCCGGTCAAAAACCTGGCATTTATGCAGAAAAGCGGCCAGATCATTACTGGACTTCATGACAGTCAATGGGGATCCAGAGGTGAACTAGAAAATCCGCTAATGCCCGATGCAATGAAATACTCTGCTTGACTAGAGATGTGAAAGAGGCCTTATTTTGACACATCAGCTTGTGTCACTTCCATAGGAGCCCAACTATTTTTGACAGGAGGAAAAAAGTACTTTTTCTCCCATTAAAAATAACTGATCTTTGACGGAGGTGACACAAACTGATGAAAAACTGATCATAACTGATGCTCAAAATAAAGGCTCATTCAGATGACCATATATTGTATCCACATCGAAATGGATGCAGACCCATTCGTTTCAACGAGGTCGCAAAAGATGCGGACAGCACTCCATGTGCTGTCCGCTTCCGTACTTCCGTTCCGTGGCCCAGCATAAAAGATAGAACATGTCCTATTCTTGTCCGCAATTGCGGACAAGAATAGGCATTTCTATCATAGGGCCGGCCATGTACAGTCCGCATAATGCTAAATGCACACGGCCGGTATCCATGTTTTGCTGATCTGCAACTTGCGCCCCACAAAACAGATACAGTCGTCTCAATGAGCCCTAATGGATCAGGTTTTTTTTTGTTTTTCTGACAGATCAGAAGGTGATATGAACTGAGCCCAAAGTCTTTTTCCTACAATAGTATTTTAAGCCCAAAAGTTCTAAATATAAACCTATGTGATCCTACTGTATACCTTTTATATAGGGAACATACAGCTGTGTGTAGTTGTAATTTCCTCTGCAATTTTCTCCGCAACTAAACCTTGTCAGGCTTAGAACAAATTCCACAAATCCACCTAATCCAAATAGGACAGTGAAATGCTAATATCATAAAACAGGTAATAGGGAAATGAACAGTACACACGCCTAGATGTTTCTTAAGGTCAGCTGAGCCTATTAGAATGAATTTGGAAAGGTTACTATTGTCTTTTGTTGATCTCCAATCAAAATTGCAGTGGAGAAAAAAGGTCGCCAAGCAGTATGAATCAGCCGGGCTGGAATGTTCCAATCTATCAAAGGACAAAAAAAAAATAAAACCTATTTATTCATGAAATCATTCTTTAAAATGCTAAGATGCATTAAATCCAAAATAATGGCAGGAGGGTTTGTTTGCACCCTTCAACTTGAGGTTTTTAACATTTCTTCAAAGGCGGGTGTATGATATTTGCGTCAATACATTTACTATTCATTAGAATGCGCTTTTAAAAAATTGCTGTTTTTTTCTTGATGTGCTATCTTTCTTTTCTGTTTTGTTGCAAATATACATAATGAAAGATAACGCTCCTCGGCAATCCATTCCAGTACGTTTGTGCCGTGCGTGCCTTTGGCGTCTCTCGGTGCTTTGATGTGAATATGAAGGATTGATGCCTCCTTAGGGAATCTGGACAGTGAGACACGTAGAAGAAGAACTGGAACGAGGAGAGTTTTTTTTTCCTTCTTCTTAGCAGATGATTAGGAAAATAAAAGGGTTTTGGTTTATTTGTTGATTTGCCACAAAAAGCCTTATAAAAACTCTAAGATTAAGGTTATTGTTGTCTTATAAATGTAATCAGAATGGAATAAAGATTTCAATTTACATCCAGCTATGTCTGTTCTATTTTTTTCAACCTAATGTGGCAATCAGTCCAAGAGATGTGCTGTGCATAGGCAGATGGTGATTTCTGCTCCGAAGTACTTAAAGAGGACCTGTCACCTCTCCCGACTGACTGTCTGATTTAGTAAATAATTGTATTTCCAAATGAGATGACAATTCTGGAGCGCCTACTCTTATGATTTTATGTTAAACTGCTCTTCTGTTACTCCTTCTTAAAGTTCTATGAATAAATTGCCAACTGTGTTAACAAGTTAGGGGGATGAGGGGTGTACCTGCCAGTTTGCCATTCAGTGCTGACAGTGGCAGACTGTTCATGGAAACACCCCTTTGACAAGGAGAATGGTATTGCCCAGTAGACGATTTATTCATAAATTTATAATAGGACTAATAGAGGAACTGCACAACGTAACGTTATAAGAATAAATGTACCAGAATTGTTACTGAAACAGACATATGAGGAGAGATGACGGGTAGGATTTTTTTCTATTTAGACATCATATTCATAAAAAATGAATATTCATAAAGAATGACAGGGATTTCAATTCTTCCCTCCCTTGGTCTGTTCAGATCATTTTCAGCAGTCATCTCACTATCATCACAGGCAGGATTACAATGACAGATTTCACTTCTTCATAGATAACACAGGAGCCTATGGCTTCCATCCCCTCCATTCTGCCTCATAAGCTTCAGGCCAGGCCTGAAGCCTATGAAGCAGTAGAATGGTGCGGGAGATCGCGATTACATCACTGTGACCTCCTGCGCCGGGTCTCGCGAGATGACGTGACAACGCGGCGCAGGAGGGCATGGAAATGATGCCCAAGCAAAGGCTACAAGTGTCACGACCCTTGGTCATGGTCGTGACTCCTTGGGAGCCGCATGCAGTTGCCCGCGGTTTGGTGTTGTGTCAACCGCAGCTGGGGGCACTTAGTTGTTTGCCTCAAGTGCGGTTGCCGCGGACAACAGGTATGCGTGCGGTTGCTGTTGGCAACGTGTGTTTGTGTGCACGGGGGTTATTGTGTGTATTCCCCTTTAAGTTGCTGTCTTCCCTTCCCTGGTGTGTGAAGGGTTAACTTCCTTCCTAGTGTGTGTGTGCACTGGGTGTGTCTGACTGTGGGTGTGGCTACTTGGCCCTATATAGCCTCAGTGGAAGGCAGTAGTCAGAGAGGGTGCTTCAGCCATGCTTGCTGGAGACATCCTCCTGGTTACTCTACCATCTGCCAGTGGGGGCCACCCTTCTGGTCATAAATTGTTACCTTGTCTGATGTGATGTATATGTGTGTGTGGTTGCTTGTTTATTGCACCTTATGGTTTCCTGGTTTCCCGTGTGATGTATGGTACAGTGGCGGAAATAATTATTTGACCCCTCACTGATTTTGTAAGTTTGTCCAATGACAAAGAAATGAAAAGTCTCAGAACAGTATCATTTCAATGGTAGGTTTATTGTAACAGTGGCAGATAGCACATCAAAAGGAAAATCGAAAAAATAACTTTAAATAAAAGATAGCAACTGATTTGCATTTCATTGAGTGAAATAAGTATTTGAACCCCTACCAACCATTAAGAGTTCTGGCTCCCACAGAGTGGTTAGACACTTCTACTCAATTAGTCACCCTCATTAAGGACACCTGTCTTAACTAGTCACCTGTATAAAAGACACCTGTCCACAGAATCAATCAATCAAGCAGACTCCAAACTCTCCAACATGGGAAAGACCAAAGAGCTGTCCAAGGATGTCAGAGACAAAATTGTAGACCTGCACAAGGCTGGAATGGGCTACAAAACCATTAGCAAGAAGCTGGGAGAGAAGGTGACAACTGTTGGTGCGATTGTTCGAAAATGGAAGGAGCACAAAATGACCATCAATCGACCTCGCTCTGGGGCTCCACGCAAGATCTCACCTCGTGGGGTGTCAATGGTTCTGAGAAAGGTGAAAAAGCATCCTAGAACTACACGGGAGGAGTTAGTTAATGACCTCAAATTAGCAGGGACCACAGTCACCAAGAAAACCATTGGAAACACATTACACCACAATGGATTAAAATCCTGCAGGGCTCGCAAGGTCCCCCTGCTCAGGAAGGCACATGTGCAGGCCCGTCTGAAGTTTGCCAATGAACACCTGAATGATTCAGAGAGTGACTGGGAGAAGGTGCTGTGGTCTGATGAGACCAAAATAGAGCTCTTTGGCATTAACTCAACTCGCTGTGTTTGGAGGAAGGAAAATGCTGCCTATGACCCCCAAAACACCGTCCCCACCGTCAAGCATGGGGGTGGAAACATTTTGCTTTGGGGGTGTTTTTCTGCTAAGGGCACAGGACAACTTATTCGCATAAACGGGAAAATGGACGGAGCCATGTATCGTGAAATCCTGAGCGACAACCTCCTTCCCTCTGCCAGGAAACTGAAAATGGGTCGTGGATGGGTGTTCCAGCACGACAATGACCCAAAACATACAGCAAAGGCAACAAAGGAGTGGCTCAAGAAGAAGCACATTAAGGTCATGGAGTGGCCTAGTCAGTCTCCGGACCTTAATCCAATCGAAAACCTATGGAGGGAGCTCAAGCTCAGAGTTGCACAGAGACAGCCTCGAAACCTTAGGGATTTAGAGATGATCTGCAAAGAGGAGTGGACCAACATTCCTCCTAAAATGTGCGCAAACTTGGTCATCAATTACAAGAAACGTTTGACCTCTGTGCTTGCAAACAAGGGTTTTTCCACCAAGTATTAAGTCTTTTTTTGTTAGAGGGTTCAAATACTTATTTCACTCAATGAAATGCAAATCAGTTGCTATCTTTTATTTAAAGTTATTTTTTCGATTTTCCTTTTGATGTGCTATCTGCCACTGTTACAATAAACCTACCATTGAAATGATACTGTTCTGAGACTTTTCATTTCTTTGTCATTGGACAAACTTACAAAATCAGTGAGGGGTCAAATAATTATTTCCTCCACTGTATGTGCTGTTGTCATTTCTGTTGTTGTGGACAACAGCACTTTTACATGGGTTCCAGGCTGTGTGTCTGTGGCAGGTAGGTAAGGTTGTAGTTTCCACGTACCTGCCACTGCCATAAGTTGTATTGGTTTCCCCTTAATTACAGCTTGGCCATTCTAGGCTCCTGTTCCTCCATGTCCAGGAGGAACAGGTAGTCTACCCAGTTCCTAGCTTAGGGACCTGCGGAGAGTTAGTAGGGACCCGAGGTTCCAGAGCATGAGTCCTCCTACCTTTAAGGTTGGCTTATGCCGCTAGGAGTTAGGGTCACATTAGGGAGGCTTTAGGAGGTGACCTGCTCCCTGATCCTGTGGTCCTGGCCAAGCAGCGACCAAACATCTACGGGTACCGCACGGCTGAGGGTTTCCCCCATCCCCAGCCGTGACAACAAGAGGCGATGAAGAGAGGTGAGTATTTATTAGATTTTTTTTTTGTAAGTACTAGGGGCTATAGTGGGGGCATTATGGAGGGGGGGGGGGCAGAAGAAAGAGATACAAAGAAGGCCGTGGGGCCATTATATATTATACAGAGGGGCCATTATATATTATAATTACAGGGAGTGCAGAATTATTAGGCAAGTAGTATTTTTGAGGATTAATTTTATTATTGAACAACAACCATGTTCTCAATGAACCCAAAAAACTCATTAATATCAAAGCTGAATATTTTTGGAAGTAGTGTTTAGTTTGTTTTTAGTTTTAGCTATTTTAGGGGGATATCTGTGTGTGCAGGTGACTATTACTGTGCATAATTATTAGGCAACTTAACAAAAAGCAAATATATACCCATTTCAATTATTAATTTTTACCAGTGAAACCAATATAACATCTCAACATTCACAAATATACATTTCTGACATTCAAAAACAAAACAAAAACAAATCAGTGACCAATATAGCCACCTTTCTTTGCAAGGACACTCAAAAGCCTGCCATCCATGGATTCTGTCAGTGTTTTGATCTGTTCACCATCAACATTGCGTGCAGCAGCAACCACAGCCTCCCAGACACTGTTCAGAGAGGTGTACTGTTTTCCCTCCTGGTAAATCTCACATTTGATGATGGACCACAGGTTCTCAATGGGGTTCAGATCAGGTGAACAAGGAGGCCATGTCATTAGATTTTCTTCTTTTATACCCTTTCTTGCCAGCCACGCTGTGGAGTACTTGGACGCGTGTGATGGAGCATTGTCCTGCATGAAAATCATGTTTTTCTTGAAGGATGCAGACTTCTTCCTGTACCACTGCTTGAAGAAGGTGTCTTCCAGAAACTGGCAGTAGGACTGGGAGTTGAGCTTGACTCCATCCTAAACCCGAAAAGGCCCCACAAGCTCATCTTTGATGATACCAGCCCAAACCAGTACTCCACCTCCACCTTGCTGGCGTCTGAGTCGGACTGGAGCTCTCTGCCCTTTACCAATTCAGCCACGGGCCCATCCATCTGGCCCATCAAGACTCACTCTCATTTCATCAGTCCATAAAACCTTAGAAAAATCAGTCTTGAGATATTTCTTGGCCCAGTCTTGACGTTTCAGCTTGTGTGTCTTGTTCAGTGGTGGTCGTCTTTCAGCCTTTCTTACCTTGGCCATGTCTCTGAGTATTGCACACCTTGTGCTTTTGGGCACTCCAGTGATGTTGCAGCTCTGAAATATGGCCAAACTGGTGGCAAGTGGCATCTTGGCAGCTGCACGCTTGACTTTTCTCAGTTCATGGGCAGTTATTTTGCGCCTTGGTTTTTCCACACGCTTCTTGCGACCCTGTTGACTATTTTGAATGAAAAGCTTGATTGTTCGATGATCACGCTTCAGAAGCTTTGCAATTTTAAGAGTGCTGCATCCCTCTGCAAGATATCTCACTATTTTTGACTTTTCTGAGCCTGTCAAGTCCTTCTTTTGACCCATTTTGCCAAAGGAAAGGAAGTTGCCTAATAATTATGCACACCTGATATAGGGTGTTGATGTCATTAGACCACACCCCTTCTCATTACATAGATGCACATCACCTAATATGCTTAATTGGTAGTAGGCTTTCGAGCCTATACAGCTTGGAGTAAGACAACATGCATAAAGAGGATGATGTGGTCAAAATACTCATTTGCCTAATAATTCTGCACTCCCTGTATACAGAGGGCCCATTATTAATGGTCCCTCTGTATAATTATTATATATAATGGCCCCTCTGTATAATATATAATGACCCCTCTGTATAACTTTAATATATAATGGCCTCTCTGTATAATATATAATGGCCCTTCTGTATAATTATTATATATAATGACCCCTCTGTAATCTTAGGATATATAATGGCCCTCTGTATTTTTACAATATATAATGCCCCCTCTGTATTATTAGGATATATAATGGCCCATTATATATAATAATAATACATCAGAAGGACTACTACATTATCTGTAAAAAGGGGCATGTCCACAGGTTGCAGGGGGGGCGCAATACATGGCTTGCCCAGGCTGCTGGCAACCCACGCTACGCCACTGGGTATGCAATTTCCTCCTTTTTTTGTAGTTCGTGAAAAATGAAAGACACACGGAAACGTCCATATTTTGTGGACGGATGCGGAAACAAAATGGAATGACAACTGACTTAAATGTTGACTCACAGATCCGTGTTTTGCAGATTGCAAAATGGTAACAGTCATGTGACTGCACCCTAACAGATGATGGTAGATGAGTCTCCTGTAGAACACCATAGTGGTTTGAGATTAGGGGTTAGATCATCGGAAACACCTCTACGTGAAAAAAACTAAACAAAACAAAAAAAAATATGCCCCTCACTATTTTACTGCTCCTTCTGGTGCTATTAAAAGAGAAAAATTATTTTGTGGCTATTTCCAAAAATGCTATTTTACTCTTCACCCCCTTCTATACTCCACTGTTCTATCTGTTATACATTGCATATACAGTCCTGATCAAAAGTTTAAGACCACTTGAAAAATGGCAAAAAATCATATTTAGCATGGCTGGATCTTAACAAGGTTCCAAGTAGAGCTTCAATATGCAACAAGAAGAAATGGGAGTGAGACAAAACATTTTTTGAGCATTCAATTTAATGAAAACAACAAACAAACTGAAACAGGCTGTTTTTCAGCTGATCAAAAGTTTAGGACCACACTTCCAAAGAAAAAAAACTAAACCTCCCCAAAACAGAAATCCAACTTCCAAACATGAACTCAGTAATAAGTAGCTCCGCCGTTAACACTTCCAAAATTAGTTTCAGCATGCTTGATGCAAGCGTTTCCATGAGGTGAGTGGGAACATTTCTCCAAGTGGTACAGACAGCCGCACGAAGGCCATCTACTGTCTAGAACAATTGGATTTAGATCAGGGGAACACGCAGGATGGGCCAAAAGAGTGATGTTATTCTCCTGGAAGAAGTCCCTTGTCCTGCGGGCATTGTGTACTTTAGCGTTGTCCTGTTGAAAAACCCAGTCGTTACCACACAGACGAGGGCCCTCGGTCATGAGGAATGCTCTCTGCAATATCTGGACATAGCCAGCGGCCGTTTGACACCCCTGCACTTCCTGAAGCTTTATTGTTCCACTAAAGGAAAAAGCAGCCCAGACCATTATGGCGCCCCCTTCACTGTGGCGTGTAGAAAACCTCCTCAAGCGAATCATCAGAATGGCTGGCAGTATCACTGGTACTCAGTTACCATCACTGGATGACATCTTCACTGCTCGCTGCAGCAACAGGGCAAAAATTATCTGCAGGGATCCAACTCACCCCGGCCACAGCCTTTCCACTCCCCTACCCTCTGGTAGGCGTCTTAGAGCCCTACATGCCCGCACCACTAGGCTGAAGAACAGCTTTTACCCCAAAGCAATCAGTCTCCTAAATGCTCAGAGATTATTGCCCCTTCCTAGGATAGAAACTACCACAGACTGAAAGTGACTGCTGCATTCATGACCCCATGATGACCTCTTTTCTGCAGTGGTGTCTGAATCAGTGTGTATATACTCACAAGCACTTCCTACTTTGCTCTTGCTATATATATGCTGTAAACTGTGAATAGTAATGCCTTCTAGTGCAATGTTTTGTTTTTTTTTTCTCTAGTGTAATGCTTTAGTTTAAATGTCAGTTCTTGTTCCTCTGTCCATGGCATCTAGGATTGCTCCAAACAACATTTCATTGTATTGTACATTGTATTACATTGTATTGTACAGTGACAATAAAGGCATCTTATCTTAAAACATCTCAGGTGGGATCTGCTTGTCATGCCAGTAACGTTGGAAACCATCAGGAACATCAAGGTTAAATTTTTTCTCATCAGAGAATAAAACTTTCTTCCACCTTTGAATGTCCCATGTTTGGTGCTCTTTTGCAAAGTCCAAACGAGCAGTTCTGTAGCGTTCAAGGAGATGAGGTCTTTGAAGACGTTTTTTGTTTTTGAAGCCCTTCAGTCTCAGATGCCATCTGATGGTTATGGGGCTGCAGTCAGCACTAGTAAAGGCCTTAATTTGGGTTGAGGATCTTCCAGTGTCTTGACGGACAGCCAATTGGATCCTCCGGCTCAGTGCTGATGACATTTTTTTGGTCTTCCACTTGACTTTTTTGTTCCATAACCCTCAGGATCATTTAAGAAATTCCAAATGACTGTCTTACTGCGTCCCACCTCAGCAGCGATGGCGCACTGTGAGAGACCCTGCTTATGCAGTTCAACAACCCGACCACGTTCAAAAAGGGAGAGTTTTTTAGCCTTTGCCATCACAACGTGTGACTACCTGACAGAAAATGACAATGAATCCACATCTTTGCACAGATTTGGCCTTTTAAAGGCATGTGGTCCTTAAATTTGGATCAGCTGAAAAACACCCTGTTTTGCGGACAGGAATAGGCATTTTCGATGATAGCCGCGGCATGTGCGGTCAAATAGCGAAACGCACATGGGCCAGTATCCGTATTTTGCGGATCCGCAACACACAACATTTGTGTGAATGTAGCCTAAGGGGGAGATTTACTAAGACTAATGTTTCATCTGCCGGTCTATGCTGTTACACAGTTAATATTTACATTAATATAGATGGTAGTTTATAAAGTTTAAAGTTTATCCTTTGAACCATTGCCTATGGATATTTCTATGGTTAGTTATATGCTGCCATCTAGTAGCATGCATTGATGCTTATACAGGCCAGGCATAGAGGTCTTACAAGGGATAGATCGCTATCACAACAATCAGAGTCAGAATAGTCAAAAGATGCATAGAATTCCTACAAATTGCTGTGTATATGTGTGTGCCTAATCTGCAATCAAGCTTAGTGCCATCCGCCATCTTGTGAAAGCACATGGTCGCACAAGCTTACTGCACTCCACGTGAATGTTGAAAATTGTTTCTCTACATTGAACTGTGTTACCTCATCTGTCTAAGTTGCTGTTCGTCTTCTTAAAGAGACAGTACCATTTTTGGCAAAACCATAAAAAATTTCTAGACAAGGCTCTGAACACTCTTATGGCCGAACCAACGCAAATTCATCATGCCTCTGAACCGGCAGACGTACAGGGAGCAGATTCTGCAGATATTACCGAACAGAGTGTAAGACCCAAACGCACTATAAAACCGACACAAGAGAAAACTATGAAGCCACTAAAGATGAGTTCTCCAGTAAGGCTACTTTCACACTCGCGTTTTGGCTTTCCGTTTGTGAAATCCGTTCAGGGCTCTCACAAGCGGTCTAAAACGGATCAGTTTTGCCCCAATGCATTCTGAATGGAAAAGGATCCGCTCAGAATGCATCACTTTGCCTACGATCAGTCTCCATTCTGCTCTGGAGGCGGACACCAAAATGCTGCCTGAAGCGTTTTGCTGTCCGCTTGATGAAATTGAGCCAAACTGATCCATCCTGGCACACAATGTAAGTCAATGGGGACAGATCTGTTTTTGTCTGACACAGTCTGGCACAATAGAAAATGGATCTGTCTCCCATTGACTTTCAAAGGAGTTCATGACGGATCCGTCTTGGCTATGTTACAGATAATACAAACAAATCCATTCATGACGGATGCATGCGGTTGTATTATTGTAGCAGATCCGTTTTTGCAGATACATGATGGATCCGCCCAAAACACGAGTGTGAAAGTAGACTAATCTGTCAGACCTCTGGGACAGACCCTCACACTGCATGTCAGTTTTGTCACACTTTAATGATCAACCAACTGAATTAAGAGACTCTATGGATCGCCTATTTGCTGCGTATGAACGGCTGTCTGCAAAATACTCAGCTTTCTGGCAAGACTCTAATATAGAGATTCTTCAGCAGAACTGACCAGGATTGATGCACTGAACCAACAAAGGGATCTTGCAGTACAAAATGCTAAGTTTAAGGCAGAACTCTGCATTACACACTGCACTTTCTTCTAGATCCTCTCGCTCCAGAAGTTCAACATTAAGCGACAAGCTAATAGAGGCACTCGCTGATGCGGAATCAAAAAAAGCACAAAGCTCTTTTACCAGAAAGCAAGCAGAGGTAGAAGCACACAAGGCAGCTCGCCATGCCAAGATGGAAGCTCAAATGGTAGCTCAACAAGCAGAGGCAGCTCCTCATGGAGCTAGAGTTGGCAAAGACAGACCCACGTTTACCTGGACTAAGCTTCCTGGACACCGCTCATGCTGTCAACTCAGTGGTGTCTAAACTGCCATACGGCCTGCAAGAGAAATGGGCACAACAGGGCATAAGGTACAAAAGAGACTATAACGTATCCTTTCCTCCATTCTTATACTTTTGCAGGTTCATTAGTGATCAAATCTGGACAAGAAACGATCCCAGCTTCAGTGAATCCAACTTGCCTGCTTCATCCTCATCATCATCAAGGTATGATAACACAGCAGCTAAACGTAGAGACTTTATTACAGCAATATCTGTTAAAAGGACAGACATCTCACCCCTCACAACCTCACCTACTGTTCAGAGCATTGTGGATGACAGAGATAAAGACCCTAATCATCAGTGTCCTATTCACAAGAAGCCTCACTCTCTTAAGAAATGTTGTTAGGGCAAAGACTTTACAAGAGCACAGGAAGATTCTCCACAAACTTGGAATATACTACAAGTGCTGTGCTTCATATAGCTATTTTGCTAAAGACTGTAAAGTTGTCATCAAGTGCACAGAATGCAGTAGCGACAGACATGTTACTGCTATGCATCCTACTCCACTTCCAACCCACAGCAGCTCAAATCACCGAAGTCTCAAATCAAGGTGGGGAGCAACAAAGTCATGCCCCAGCCAAAGATAATGTTTCTTCTTGATGCACAGAAGTCTGTGGAGAAGGCATGGATCACAAATGCTGTGCCAAGATATGCCTGGTCAAGATATACCCAAAGGGTCATCCTGAGAGAGCTGCTAGGATGTATGCCATAATAGATGAACAGAGCAACAGATCCCTGGTTAAGCCTAAATTCTTTGAGATCTTTCGCATAGAGGGTCACGCCACATCGTATACTCTCAGAACCTGTTCTGGTCGTGTAGAGACCTTCGGCAGAAGGGTCGATGGGTTCATGGTCTCTCATATCAACAGGGGAGAGGGCAAACCCCTACCAACATTAGTTGAGTGTGACCAGATACCAGACGAAAGGGAAGAGATTCCCACTCCAGAAGCTGCACATCAACACCCTCACTTAAGGCACCTTGTTGATGAGATTCCTGCAATGGACATGTGAAATCTTAGTCCTGCTAGGAAGGGACATTCTCAGAGTACATAAAATCCGCGACCAGTGCGATGGACCTGACGATGCCCCTTATGCACAAAGACTTGACCTACGCTGGGTAATAGTGGGCGATGTACAGTCAGGTCCATAAATATTGGGACATCGACACAATTCTAAAATTTTAGGCTCTATACACCACCACAATGCATTTTTAATTAAACAAACAAGATGTGCTTTAACTGCAAACTGTCAGCTTGTAGTAGTGTAGGAATTATAACAGTTGGGTTTCATCCCTGGTGATGCTCTGCCAGGCCTCTACTGCAACTGTCTTCAGTTCCTGCTTGTTCTTGCGGCATTTTTCTTTCAGTTTTGTCTTCAGAAAGTAAAATGCATGCTCAATCGGATTCAGGTCAGGTGATTGACTTGGCCATTGCATAACATTTTACGTCTTTCTCTTAAAAAAACTATTTGGTTGCTTTTGCAGTATGCTTTGGGTCATTGTCCCTCTGCACTGTGAAGCGCCGTCCAATGAGTTCTGAAGCATTTGGCTGAATATGAGTAGATAATATTACCCGAAACACTTCAGAATTCATCCTGCTGCTTTTGTCAGCAGTCACGTCATCGATGAATACAAGAGAACCAGTTCCATTGGCAGCCATACATGCCCACTCCATGACACTACCACCACCATGCTTCACTGATGAGGTGGTATGCTTAGGATCATGAGCAGTTCCTTTCCTTCTCTTTACTCTTCTCTTCCCATTACTCTGGTACAAGTTGATCTTGGTCTCACCTGAACCCTCTGTATTCACTCTGGTGAAGTCTTCTCCTGATTGTTGACTTTGACACACATACACCTACCTCCTAGAGAGTGTTTTTTGATCTGGCCAACTGTTGTGAAGGGAATTTTTTTTACCAGGGAAATAATTATTCGTCATCCACCACAGTTGTTTTCCGTGGTCTTCCATGTCTTTTGGTGTTGCTAAGCTCACCGGTGCGTTCCGTCTTTCTAAGAATGTTCCAAAATGTTGTTTTGTCCACGCCTAATGTTTTTGCTATCTCTCTGATGGGTTTGTTTTGTTTTTTCAGCCTAATGATGGCCTGCTTTACTGATAGTGACAGCTCATCTTGAGAGTTGACAGCAACAGATTCCAAATGCAAATAGCACACTTGAAATGAACTCTGGACCTTTTATTTGCTCATTGTAATTGGGATAATGAGGGAATAACACACACCTGGCCATGGAACAGCTGAGAAGCCAATTGTCCCATTACTTTTGGTTCCTTAACAAGTGGGAGGCACATATGCAAACTGTTGTAATTCCTACACCTTTCACCTGATTTGGCTGTAAATACCCTCAAATTAAAGCTGACAATCTGCAATTAAAGCACATCTTGTTTGTTTCATTTAAAATCTATTGTGGGGGTGTATAGAGCCAAAAATGTTAGAATTGTGTCGATGTCCCAATATTTATGGACCTGGCTGTATGCTTGGCCATGATGCATACGTCATTTGAGATCCACTCCTTCAAAACTTACATGTTGGGAAATGGACATGCATCCCACTTTAAACAGTGCCCCCACCATTATGAAGGAGAAGCCTCTTGACATCATCCAAGTACATGATGTTACTCCTGTCCTTTGTGATGACAACCTAGGTACCACAGTGTTTTGTACTACAAGTGATGACAACAAAATCCCTAAACGATGTTCTTCTCACTGGCCCGAATCTAACCAACAACCTTGTAGGTGTGCTTATGAGGTTTAGAAGAGAACCAGTTGCCATAACTGCTGATATTAAGCAAATGTTTCATTGCTTCATTGTACGCGAAGACCATAGGAACTTCCTAAGGTTTCTGTGGCACCGTAACAACAACATGGACAATGAGATTATTGAATACCGCATAAAAAGTACATGTTTTCGGAAATAGTCCCTGTTGCAATATACGGTTTACAAAGGACTGTCCTTGATGGAGAAAAGGAGAATGGCGTGGATGCTCACTTCGTTGAAAGAGACTTTTATGTTGACGATGGACTTAAGTCTTTACCTACAGACGAAGAAGCCATAGACCTGCTCCAAAGGACATAAGGTATGCCTTCTGAGGCTAACCTCACACTACACAAGATTGCCTCTGCCTCAAATAGTGTTGCTGTTATGAAAGACTTTCAACCTGGCGATCATGCCACAGGGTTTAAAGACTTAAATCTGGTAATAGACATGCCACCTGTACAGAGAAGTCTGGGCCTACGGTGGGACTTATTAAAAGACACCTTTGGCTTTCAAGTCAGCTCTGCAGACAAGCCATTTACCAAGCGTGGTGTTCTGTCAGTGGTGAACAGCCTATACGACCCAATGGGATTTATGGCTCCCATCTCCATACAAGGAAAAGCCTTACTTAGACAGCTCTCAGAGTCTATTAAAGATTGGGACGCTCCACTGCCATCAGACAAGCTTTCAAAGTGTAAGTCCTTGAAACAATCTCTACATGCCTTAGATGGAATCCATATACCACGCTGCTACACTTCAGCTTCCCTTGCTACAAGTCAGAGAAAAGAGCTTCACATCTCAGACGCATTTACTGAGGCCATAGCAGCTGTTGCCTACCTCAAGATAAGAGACTCCTCTAATCAAACCCACATAGGGTTTCTGTTTTGGAAAGCTAAGTTAGCACCTAAGCCTGAACACACAATTCCTAGGCTTGAACTTTGTGGGACCGTGCTAGCTGTAGAAATTGAAGATTTCATACTGCGTGAGCTAGACATTCAGATAGATGACACCAAATTCTACATAGACAGTAAAGTTGTTCTGGACTACATATACAACCAGACTATGGGTATGTCAGCAACCGTGTAGAAAGATTCAGGAAATCATCTAAACCTGAACAATGGCATTATGTCCCATCTGAAATTAATCCTGCAGATCATGCCACCAGGCCAGTGTCTGCAAGTGCCTTTGGTTCACAGGTCCTGAATTCCTGAGGATCATCCAGAAGAAACCACATCTGATGTCTTCAGTCTTCTAGAACCTGAACAAAGACTCATCTTGGGTTGTCAATCCTTTGAACGTTTTTCCAAGTGGATAAGGCTTGTACGCACCATCGCAAGGTTAGCCCATATTGCACACTGTTTTCACACAAAGCCCACCGATGTTTAATGTCAAGGTTGGCACATGTGCCAAAAGCTTCTTTCTGCAAAGGACATTGCTGAAGGTGAAATGATCATAATACGCAGTGTACAACAGGATGTCTTTGGTTCAGAAATTAAATGTATCCGTGACAAGAGGGACATTCCAAAAAACAGTCCAATTGCTAACTTGAACCCATTCATTGACAATGATGGCATGTTAAGGGTTGGTGGATGTTTAAACAAGGCTGAGTTGGGAGAGCAAGAACAGAATCCTCTCATTATACCTGCTCGCCATCACATCGTAACTCTGCTCGTACAGCACAAACATGAAGGGGT
Source organism: Bufo gargarizans (assembly GCF_014858855.1). Lineage (NCBI taxonomy): Eukaryota > Metazoa > Chordata > Amphibia > Anura > Bufonidae > Bufo > Bufo gargarizans. Next base: position 418,645,281 of record NC_058084.1, read on the forward strand.
TAAGTACCAAGGTAGACACTTCACAGAGGGTGCCATAAGAGCTGCAGGCCTTTGGATTATAGGAGCAAAAATACAGATTAAAGCTACACTACACAGCTGTGTTCAGTGCCCTAAACTAAGAGGTAAACATCAGCAACAGCAAATGTCAGATTTGCCAGCTGACAGGTTAAAAACTGACCCACCTTTCACTTATGTTGGTCTGGATGTATTTGGACCATGGATGGTAACAGCCCGCAGAACTCGAGGTGGTCAAGTAAATAGCAAACGATGGGCAGTGCTGTTCACTTGCATGAGTGTGCGTGCAGTACACATTGAAGTAATAGAATCTATGGATGCTTCAAGTTTCATCAATGCTCTAAGACTATTTCTTGCGATCAGAGGACCAGTCAAGACACTAAGGTCTGACTGTGGAACTAATTTCGTTGGAGCCTGTTGAGAGTTACAGCTCAACTCTAGGCCAATCCAAGACCTTTTAGCTGAAAAAAGCTGTACATGGATTTTCAATCTTCCTCATTCTTCCCACATGGGTGGCTCATGGGAGAGAATGATAGGCATCACATGTGAAATACTGGACTCTATGCTTATGGACTTGAACTCTACAAGACTTACCCACGAGATTCTAACCATCTTCCTGGCAGAAGCATCTACCATAATCAATTCAAGACCACTTGTTTCAGTGTCTACAGATCCAGAGACCCCAACTATCCTTACCCCAGCTACCCTGCTTACCCAGAAGCTTGGGTCCGTTCCTGTTCCACCTGGAAACTTTAAAGCACGAAATCTGTGCTACGACCAGTGGAAGCAAATACAACACCTCGCCAATTGCTTCTGGAATCGGAAGATGGAGTATCTTTCTACTCTGCAAGGACGCAGGAAATGGCAACGACTGAACCCTAACATTCAAGTTGGAGATCTCGTTCTGCTCAAGGACCAGCAAGCCGAAAGAATTGAGTGTCCTATGGGACTTATTGCATAGAGCGTTCCTAGGGATGACGGTAAGGTACACAGGGTGGAGGTGAAAGTTGCAAGACAAGGGACTGCAAAGACTTTCATCAGACCTATCACGGAACTTATTCTGCTCTTTCCCTTTGGAGAATGAAGTTGCTTGTGTATGCTGTTGGATCCTACCTGTGACTTCAGAAGGAAGTGTCTTGAACTTTAATTGATACAACTTGAAGCCTTACATTATAGTGGTTGCATTATATGCATACTCTTTTATGTCTTTCAGGTCTTCAGACATCAAAGCAAATTGCACTATTGTTTATTTGCATTTGTATAACTACCGTTATGGTATAGTGACATTTACAATGCCAGATGGGGAATATGCTGTTACACAGTTAATATTTACATTAATGTAGATGGGGGTTTATATAGTGTATTCTTTGAACTATTTCCTATGGATATTTTTATGGTTAGTTATATGCTGCCATCTAGTGGCCTTTTTTTTTGGTAATGCACTTGTTTTTTCATGTTCTCTTCCCTGACATCTATGACTTATTTCATTTTGTTTGCAATGCTCCGCCCTTCTTCTGGAGTATAGCACATGTAACAGGGACACATATATTCTCCATGGTATGCTAAAGAAAGTATCATCTTTTGACCGCATAATACTGAGATCCATTCATTCTGCTGTATCCTGTTGTATGATGTACAGAATAAAGCAACTTTGTGGATGAACACGGTATTAGTGAGTTCAGCTATCTGATGAGGATTATCCACAGTGATTATATCTGCTTATACAGACCAGGCATAGAGGTCTTATAAGGGATAGATCGCTATCACAACAATCGGAGTCAGAATACGGTCTTTTAATCTAAAGTAGTTACAAGTGTTGAGCAAATCGAAGTCCATGAACTCCAAATTTCAGGATAAATTTGTTTCGCCGCAAAGCCGAATTTCCTTGTGCGTCATGGTAGAGAATCGATTTAACCTGAAATAGTGCAAAAAAAAAAAAAAAAAAAATCATACTTATCTGCACCATTTGCTCGCGAAGGGCCGCCCACCGCCATCTCGATTGAAGATCTCTGCCGAAATCCGGTGCGTTATTACGTCATCTTGGGCCTCGCGCCAGATCTTCAAGCAAGATGAAGGCGACCAGCCCATTGCAAGCAAATAGATCAGGTAAGTATTATTATTATTATTTTTTTATTATACACTGGATTTTACATTGGATGTGTGAACATAGCATCTGAGGGGTACAATGACAGGGGGGCGGCACACTCGCTGCTCCCTATCATTGCACCCACTACTTACAATGAAATGCACTTTGTGACAAAGCAGCCGAATAAAAATTTCCAGTGCTTTGCTCATCTCTAGTAGTTACTAAACCCCACCAGCTTTTTTTGTCACTTTTTTATGTGGCTTTTGAAAAAATGGTGACTTCAATCCCCCCTAAGACTCTTCCAATATCGGAACACATAAATACTGGAAAAACATGTTCTGCTGTTTCGGTTCACTCCATTTCATGTAATAGGTGGGAATGTTGACCTATACTAGTGATGGCAGCTGTGGAGGAACTACGACTCCCAGCATGCTCCATTCAATTCTATGGAGTTCTGAGAACAGTCAGAACCCCATTCACTGACCCTTGGGCCATTTTTCCGCTGCTTTATTTGCTAAAAAAGTTGTTCCTTTAGAGGGAGTCCTGACAAGGTTTTCACCTCCAGTAGAAGAGGAGATGATCCCAACTAAGACTGGGCCCCCTCTTACCCTGGGCCCCATAGCAGTCACATGGTCTGCCGCTATGGTAGTTACACCCCTGGTACGAGAATACTTTCCAGAATCCCATATAAAAGACAGGATTTACTCATTAACTGCTGATCCAATAAAAGAACGAAACCTTGGACGCCTAGGAATTAAATAGATTGACTTAGGGGCGCATTACTGGAAACGTAGTTAAAGAATAAGAAATGAACGGCTTGTGTTTGCTCATTTCCAACCACATTTTGATATAAAAGAGCAAGCTGGGAGCAATCTGATCACTCAGACCAAATGTTGAGTGTCTAGGTCTCATCCAACTATCACCCCTCCGCGTGAAGTGTAGAATACAATTATGTTCACTTATGAAACAATTGGCACATCTTCTAAAATGTTCTGTGTGAAATGCCTGGCCAGCTCCGCTATGCCAAATTGTAGTCCTACTGAGACCATGTAAATCTGACCATTTAGAAACTGAACCACTGAAGGAGCTGCCTGTATCTGGAGCCAAGCAGATTGTCATTTAAAGGGAACCTGTTACCACGAAATGCAGTACAATCTGCAGGTGCCATGTTATAGAGCAGGAGGAGCTGAGCAGATTGATATATAGGTTTATTATGGAGAAATAAATGTGGCTTCCAGCTCTGAATAACAAGCGTTTCTTTATTTCATGCGGTATAAAATTCTATTAAAAACCATTGCAAGATAGTCGGTCTACGCGTTTCGGGCCATAGAATCCTGGTCCTTACTCATGACTCATAGGATTATTATGGGAAAAGATTCAGGAAAACTTGTAATTTATACATTTATTGGGGTCAAAGTAGAACTGGCTAACTGGCCCATAGAAACCAATCAGATTCCACCTTTCGTTTTTCAGAGCTTTAGTTGCTATGGGCCACTTAGCCAGTTCTACTTTACACTAGTTTGATAAATGCCCCCATATAACTCTGCTCTTTTTATGCATTGGAGTCGTATGGTTGTTCCTATCAGTGATTGACACCCTTAGCTGTATGCTTAGTCATGGAGAGTTAGGGTGGGTTCATACTAGCATTAGGGATTCTGTTTTGGCTTTCCGTTATAACTTGGTTTAAACAGAAAATAATCGAATGCCCAGACAGAATGCAAAACGGAAGCCTTTAACCTCTTATGGACACAGGGCGTACAGGTACGCCTTGATGTCCCAGTATTTAAGGACACAGGGCGTACCTGTATGCCCTGTGTATTTCTGATCACCGCCGCGCGGTGGGCGGTGATCGGAATTGGGTGCCTGCTGAAATCAATCAGCAGGCAGCTTGGGTCAATGCCGAGGGGGGTCCTGTGACCCCCCCCCCGTATCGTTGATCGCTGTGGATTAACCCCTTCTATGGCGTTACCGCGGCATAGAAGGGTTTGTGTTTGAGGGAGCCCAATGCCTTGCACGGCATCGGGACCTGCCTTCTACGGGTGCCGAGGAGATCCAGTCTCAGGCTGGGTCTCCTAGGCTACCTCTTAGTGTATTACTCTGTGTAATACACTAACAGGCAATGCATTACAATACAGATGTATTGTAATGCATTGCAGAGGGGATCAGACCACGAAAAGTGAACATCAGAAATAAAGTAAAGAAAAAAAAGTAAAAAACTAAATGTTTTCAATAAAAGTAATAAAGTAATAAAATTAATAAAAGAAAAAAAGAAAAAAAACGCCCCTTTCCCCTTATTTTATAATAAAAAAATGAAAAAATAAAACACACATATTAGATATCGCCCCGTCCGTTAATGACCGGCTCTATAAATATATCACATGATCCACCCTGTCCGATAAATATCATAAAATAAAAACGGTGTAAAAAAACAAAACATTTTTGTCACCTTACATCACAAAAAGTGCAACACCAAGTGATCAAAAAGGCATATGCCCCCAAAATAGCACCAATCTAACCGTCAAATCATCCCGCAAAAAATGAGCCCCTACCTAAGCCAATCGCCCAAAAAATATGCAGACACTAAAACATAATTTTTTTTGTTTCAAAAATGCTGGTATTGTGTAAAACTTAAGTAAATAAAAATAAAAACGGTGTAAAAAAGACATTTTGCCACCTTACATCACAAAAAGTGTAATAGCAAGCAATCAAAAAGTCATATGCACCCCAAAATAGTGCCAGTCAAACCGTCATCTCATCCCGAAAAAAAAATGAGCTCCTACACAAGACAGTCGCCCAAAAAATAAATAAAACTATAGCTTTCAGAATGTGGAGACACTAAAGAATCTATTGTTTTTATTTAAATGCTTTGTTATGTAAAACTAAAACAAAACAAAAAATGGATTCAAATGGAAAATCTGCCAAAAAAGTGAAATTTTGAAATTTTATCTCTATTTTTCATTAATTCTTGTGGAACACCTAAAGGGTTAACAAAGTTTGTAAAATCAGTTTTGAATACTTTGAGGGGTGTAGTTTCTAAAATGGGGTCATTTTTGGGTGGTTTCTATTATGTAAGCCTCACAAAGTGACTTCAGACCTGAACTGGTCCTGAAAATGTGGGTTTTAGAAATTTTCCGAAAAATTTCAAGATTTGCTTCTAAATTTCTAAGCCTTGTAACGTCCCCAAAAAATAAAATGGCATTCCCAAAATGATTCAAACATGAAGTAGACATATTGGGAATGTAAAATAATAACTATTTTTGGAGGTATTACTATCTATTATAAAAGTAGAGAAATTGAAATTTGGAAATTTTTCCCAATTTTTGGTAAATTTGGTATTTTTTTTATAAATAAAAATGAATTATTTTGACTCCATTTTACCAGTGTAATGAAGTACAATATGTGACGAAAAAACAATCTCAGAATGGCCTGGATAAGTCAAAGCGTTTTAAAGTTATCACCACATAAAGTGACACTGGTCAGATTTGCAAAAAATGGCCTGGTCCTTAAGGTGAAATATGGCCGTGTCCTTAGGGGGTTAAAAGGCATTCCATTTGCTTTCCGTCCTAAGAAAAGTCTATGGAAAAGCATAAGAGATCCGTCTGGGTCCTGTTATGCAAGACGGAAAACAAAGTCCTGTCAACAGGACTTTGTTTTCCGTCTTGCATAATGGGACCCAGACGGATCCGTTTTGATTCCCATAGACTTCAATTAGGACGGAGAGCAAATGGAATGCCTTTTAAAGGCTTCCGTTTTGCATTCTGTCATAATACAAGTCTATGGGCAGAAGAAAGAAACCATGTTATAACGGAAAGCCACAATGGAATCCCTAACGCTAGTGTGAACCCACCCTTAGCTGTCCATCGCTGAGTAGAACAGTCCACATTGGACAGATATTTAAATGAATAAATTACAAGTTTAACAGAATTTTTCCTGCAAAACAATGGCGGGAGATTTATCAAAACTGGTGTAAAGAGAAACTGGCTTAGTTACCCACAGCAACCAATCATATTCCACCTTTTATTTTTAAGAGTGCCTTTGGAAAAGGAAAGTATCAATCTGATTGGTTGCCATGGGCAACTAAGCCAGTTTTCCTGTTTTAAAAAATCTCCCCCCATCATCTGCTCAGCTCCTCCTGCTCTATAACATGCTGCCTGCAGATTGCACTGTATTTTGTGGTGACAAGTAGTGTTGAGCGAATCAAAGTTCACAAATAGGGATGAGCGAACTCGAACTGTATAGTTCGGGTTCATACCGAATTTTGGGGTGTCCGTGACACGGACCCGAACCCGGACATTTTCGTAAAAGTCTGGGTTCGGGTTCGGTGTTCGTCGCTTTCTTGGCGCTTTTGTGACGCTTTCTTGGCGCTTTTTGAAAGGCTGCAAAGCAGCCAATCAACAAGCGCCATACTACTTGCCCCAAGAGGCCATCACAGCCATGCCTACTATTGGCATGGCTGTGATTGGCCAGAGCACCATGTGACCCAGCCTCTATTTAAGCTGGAGTCACATAGCGCCGCCCGTCACTCTGCTCTGATTAGCGTAGGGAGAGGTTGCGGCTGCGACAGTAGGGCGAGATTAGGCAGATTAACTCCTCCAAAGGACTTGATTAACTGATCGATCTGCAGCTGTGGATCATTGAGCTGCTGATCCTCAATTGCTCACTGTTTTTAGGCTGCCCAGACCGTTTGTCAGTCACATTTTTCTGGGGTGATCGGCGGCCATTTTGTGTCTTGTGGTGCGCCAGCACAAGCTGCGACCAAGTGCATTTAACCCTCAATGGTGTGGTTGTTTTTTGGCTAAAGCCTACATCAGGGTGAAGCTGTCACACCAAGTGCATTTAACCAGCAATAGTCTGTTTATTTTTTGGCCATATACTACATCAGGGGCAAGCTGCGCCTGTCACCAAGTGCATTTAACCCTCAATGGTGCGTTTGTTTTTTGGCTAAAGCCTACATCAGGGTGAAGCTGTCACACCAAGTGCATTTAACCAGCAATAGTCTGTTTATTTTTTGGCCATATACTACATCAGGGGCAAGCTGCGCCCGTCACCAAGTGCATTTAACCCTCAGTAGTGTGGTTGGTCAAGCTATCACACCAAGTGCATTTAACCAGCAATAGTCTGTTCATTTTTTGGCCATATACTACATCAGGGGCAAGCTGCGCCGGTCACCAAGTGCATTTAACCCTCAGTAGTGTGGTTGGTCAAGCTGTGACACCAAGTGCATTTAACCAGCAATAGTCTGTTCATTTTTTGGCCATATACTACATCAGGGGCAAGCTGCGCCCGTCACCAAGTGCATTTAACCCTCAGTAGTGTGGTTGGTCAAGCTATCACACCAAGTGCATTTAACCAGCAATAGTCTGTTCATTTTTTGGCCATATACTAAATCAGGGGCAAGCTGCGCCCGTCACCAAGTGCATTTAACCAGCAATAGTCTGTTCATTTTTTGGCCATATACTACATCAGGGGCAAGCTGCGCCCGTCACCAAGTGCATTTAACCCTCAGTAGTGTGGTTGGTCAAGCTGTGACACCAAGTGCATTTAACCAGCAATAGTCTGTTCATTTTTTGGCCATATACTACATCAGGGGCAAGCTGCGCCCGTCACCAAGTGCATTTAACCAGCAATAGTGTGGTTATTTTTTGGCCATATCCCAGTCTAATTCTGTCACTAAATCCATACCGGTCACCCAGCGCCTAAATACTAGGCCTCAAATTTATATCCCGCTAAATCTCTCGTTACCGCTGTCCTGTTGTGGCTGGGAAAGTTATTTAGTGTCCGTCAAAGCACATTTTTTGTTCTGGGTTGAAATACAATTCCCAATTTAGCAATTTCATAATTTAGTGGTTTCTGCTATATCAGAGCTATTTGAAATCTATCCCTAAAAGGGTATATAATATTCAAGGTGCACATAGGGTCATTCAGAATAACTTCACACACACACGCTACTGTGCATATCCCAGTCTAATTCTGTCACTAAATCCATACCGGTCACCCAGCGCCTAAATACTAGGCCTCAAATTTATATCCCGCTAAATCTCTCGTTACCGCTGTCCTGTTGTGGCTGGGAAAGTTATTTAGTGTCCGTCAAAGCACATTTTTTGTTCTGGGTTGAAATACAATTCCCAATTTAGCAATTTCATAATTTAGTGGTTTCTGCTATATCAGAGCTATTTGAAATCTATCCCTAAAAGGGTATATAATATTCAAGGTGCACATAGGGTCATTCAGAATAACTTCACACACACACGCTACTGTGCATATCCCAGTCTAATTCTGTCACTAAATCCATACCGGTCACCCAGCGCCTAAATACTAGGCCTCAAATTTATATCCCGCTAAATCTCTCGTTACCGCTGTCCTGTTGTGGCTGGGAAAGTTATTTAGTGTCCGTCAAAGCACATTTTTTGTTCTGGGTTGAAATACAATTCCCAATTTAGCAATTTCATAATTTAGTGGTTTCTGCTATATCAGAGCTATTTGAAATCTATCCCTAAAAGGGTATATAATATTCAAGGTGCACATAGGGTCATTCAGAATAACTTCACACACACACGCTACTGTGCATTTCCAAGTCCAATTCTGTTAGTAAATCCATACCGGTCACCCACCGCCTAAATACTAGGCCTCAAATTTATATCCCGCTAAATCTCTCGTTACCGCTGTCCTGTTGTGGCTGGGAAAGTTATTTAGTGTCCGTCAAAGCACATTTTTTGTTCTGGGTTGAAATACAATTCCCAATTTAGCAATTTCATAATTTAGTGGTTTCTGCTATATCAGAGCTATTTGAAATCTATCCCTAAAAGGGTATATAATATTCAAGGTGCACATAGGGTCATTCAGAATAACTTCACACACACACGCTACTGTGCATATCCCAGTCTAATTCTGTCACTAAATCCATACCGGTCACCCAGCGCCTAAATACTAGGCCTCAAATTTATATGCCGCTAAATCTCTCGTTACCGCTGTACTGTTGTGGCTGGGAAAGTTATTTAGTGTCCGTCAAAGCACATTTTTTGTTCTGGGTTGAAATACAATTCCCAATTTAGCAATTTCATAATTTAGTGGTTTCTGCTATATCAGATCTATTTGAAATCTATCCCTAAAAGGGTATATAATATTCAAGGTGCACATAGGGTCATTCAGAATAACTTCACACACCCGCTACTGTGCATTTCCAAGTCTAATTCTGTCACTAAACCCATACCTGTCACCCAGCGCCTAAATACTAGGCCTCAAATTTATATCCAGCTGAATTTGAATACAATACATTGGGCCAAATAATATTTTTGTTGTTGTGGTGAACGATAACAATGAGGAAAACATCTAGTAAGGGACGCGGACATGGTCGTGGTGGTGTTGGTGGACCCTCTGGTGCTGGGAGAGGACGTGGCCGTTCTGCCACATCCACACGTCCTAGTGTACCAACTACCTCAGGTCCCAGTAGCCGCCAGAATTTACAGCGATATATGGTGTGGCCCAATGCCGTTCTAAGGATGGTAAGGCCTGAGCAGGTACAGGCATTAGTCAATTGGGTGGCCGACAGTGGATCCAGCACGTTCACATTATCTCCCACCCAGTCTTCTGCAGAAAGCGCACAGATGGCGCCTAAAAACCAACCCCATCAGTCTGTCACATCACCCCCATGCATACCAGGGAAACTGTCTAAGCCTCAAGTTATGCAGCAGTCTCTTATGCTGTTTGAAGACTCCGCTGGCAGGGTTTCCCAAGGGCATCCACCTAGCCCTTCCCCAGCGGTGAAAGACATAGAATGCACTGACGCACAACCACTTATGTTTCCTGATGATGAGGACATGGGAATACCACCTCAGCATGTCTCTGATGATGACGAAACACAGGTGCCAACTGCTGCGTCTTTCTGCAGTGTGCAGACTGAACAGGAGGTCAGGGATCAAGACTGGGTGGAAGACGATGCAGGGGACGATGAGGTCCTAGACCCCACATGGAATGAAGGTCGTGCCACTGACTTTCACAGTTCGGAGGAAGAGGCAGTGGTGAGACCGAGCCAACAGCGTAGCAAAAGAGGGAGCAGTGGGCAAAAGCAGAACACCCGCCGCCAAGAGACTCCGCCTGCTACTGACCGCCGCCATCTGGGACCGAGCACCTCAAAGGCAGCTTCAAGGAGTTCCCTGGCATGGCACTTCTTCAAACAATGTGCTGACGACAAGACCCGAGTGGTTTGCACGCTGTGCCATCAGAGCCTGAAGCGAGGCATTAACGTTCTGAACCTGAGCACAACCTGCATGACCAGGCACCTGCATGCAAAGCATGAACTGCAGTGGAGTAAACACCTTAAAACCAGGGAAGTCACTCAGGCTCCCCCTGCTACCTCTTCTGCTGCTGCCGCCTCGGCCTCTTCTGCTGCTGCCGCCTCGGCCTCTTCCTCCGCCTCTGGAGGAACGTTGGCACCTGCCGCCCAGCAAACAGGGGATGTACCACCAACACCACCACCACCACCTCCGTCACCAAGCGTCTCAACCATGTCACACGCCAGCGTTCAGCTCTCCATCTCACAAACATTTGAGAGAAAGCGTAAATTCCCACCTAGCCACCCTCGATCCCTGGCCCTGAATGCCAGCATTTCTAAACTACTGGCCTATGAAATGCTGTCATTTAGGCTGGTGGACACAGACAGCTTCAAACAGCTCATGTCGCTTGCTGTCCCACAGTATGTTGTTCCCAGCCGCCACTACTTCTCCAAGAGAGCCGTGCCTTCCCTGCACAACCAAGTATCCGATAAAATCAAGTGTGCACTGCGCAACGCCATCTGTAGCAAGGTCCACCTAACCACAGATACGTGGACCAGTAAGCACGGCCAGGGACGCTATATCTCCCTAACTGCACACTGGGTAAATGTAGTGGCAGCTGGGCCCCAGGCGGAGAGCTGTTTGGCGCACGTCCTTCCGCCGCCAAGGATCGCAGGGCAACATTCTTTGCCTCCTGTTGCCACCTCCTCCTTCTCGGCTTCCTCCTCCTCTTCTTCCACCTGCTCATCCAGTCAGCCACACACCTTCACCACCAACTTCAGCACAGCCCGGGGTAAACGTCAGCAGGCCATTCTGAAACTCATATGTTTGGGGGACAGGCCCCACACCGCACAGGAGTTGTGGCGGGGTATAGAACAACAGACCGACGAGTGGTTGGTGCCGGTGAGCCTCAAGCCCGGCCTGGTGGTGTGTGATAATGGGCGAAATCTTGTTGCAGCTCTGGGACTAGCCAATTTGACGCACATCCCTTGCTTGGCGCATGTGCTGAATTTGGTGGTGCAGAAGTTCATTCACAACTACCCCGACATGTCAGAGCTGCTGCATAAAGTGCGGGCCGTCTGTTCGCGCTTCCGGCGTTCACATCCTGCTGCTGCTCGCCTGTCTGCGCTACAGCGTAACTTCGGCCTTCCCGCTCACCGCCTCATATGCGACGTGCCCACCAGGTGGAACTCCACCTTGCACATGCTGGACAGACTGTGCGAGCAGCAGCAGGCCATAGTGGAGTTTCAGCTGCAGCACGCACGGGTCAGTCGCACTACAGAACAGCACCACTTCACCACCAATGACTGGGCCTCCATGCGAGACCTGTGTGCCCTGTTGCGCTGTTTCGAGTACTCCACCAACATGGCCAGTGGCGATGACGCCGTTATCAGCGTTACAATACCACTTCTATGTCTCCTTGAGAAAACACTTAGGGCGATGATGGAAGAGGAGGTGGCCCAGGAGGAGGAGGAGGAGGAAGAGGGGTCATTTTTAGCACTTTCAGGCCAGTCTCTTCAAAGTGACTCAGAGGGAGGTTTTTGGCAACAGCAGAGGCCAGGTACAAATGTGGCCAGCCAGGGCCCACTACTGGAGGACGAGGATGAGGAGGAAGCATGGTCACAGCGGGGTGGCACCCAACGCAGCTCGGGTCCATCACTGGTGCGTGGCTGGGGGGAAAGGCAGGACGATGACGATACGCCTCCCACAGAGGACAGCTTGTCCTTACCCCTGGGCAGCCTGGCACACATGAGCGACTACATGCTGCAGTGCCTGCGCAACGACAGCAGAGTTGCCCACATTTTAACCTGTGCGGACTACTGGGTTGCCACCCTGCTGGATCCACGCTACAAAGACAATGTGCCCACCTTACTTCCTGCACTGGAGCGTGATAGGAAGATGCGCGAGTACAAGCGCACGTTGGTAGACGCGCTACTGAGAGCATTCCCAAATGTCACAGGGGAACAAGTGGAAGCCCAAGGCCAAGGCAGAGGAGGAGCAAGAGGTCGCCAAGGCAGCTGTGTCAATGCCAGCTCCTTTGAGGGCAGGGTTAGCATGGCAGAGATGTGGAAAACTTTTGTCAACACGCCACAGCTAACTGCACCACCACCTGATACGCAACGTGTTAGCAGGAGGCAACATTTCACTAACATGGTGGAACAGTACATGTGCACACCCCTCCACGTACTGACTGATGGTTCGGCCCCATTCAACTTCTGGGTCTCTAAATTGTCCACGTGGCCAGAGCTACCCTTTTATGCCTTGGAGGTGCTGGCCTGCCCGGCGGCCAGCGTTTTGTCTGAACGTGTATTCAGCACGGCAGGGGGCGTCATTACAGACAAACGCAGCCGCCTGTCTACAGCCAATGTGGACAAGCTGACGTTCATAAAAATGAACCAGGCATGGATCCCACAGGATCTGTCCGTCCCTTGTCCAGATTAGACATTAACTACCTCCCCTTAACCATATATTATTGGACTCCAGGGCACTTCCTCATTCAATCCTATTTTTATTTTCATTTTACCATTATATTGCGAGGCTACCCAAAGTTGAATGAACCTCTCCTCTGTCTGGGTGCCGGGGCCTAAATATATGCCAATGGACTGTTCCAATGTTGGGTGACGTGAAGCCTGATTCTCTGCTATGACATGCAGACTGATTCTCTGCTGACATGAAGCCAGATTGTCTGTTACGGGACCTCTCTCCTCTGCCTGGGTGCTGGGCCTAAATTTATGACAATGGACTGTTGCAGTGGTGGGTGACGTGAAGCCTGATTCTCTGCTATGACATGCAGACTGATTCTCTACTGACATGAAGCCAGATTGTCTGTTACGGGACCTCTCTCCTCTGCCTGTGTGCTGGGCCTAAATATATGCCAATGGACTGTTGCAGTGGTGGCTGACGTGAAGCCTCATTCTCTGCTATGACATGCAGACTAATTTTTTGCTGACATGAAGCCAGATCGTCTGTTACGGGACCTCTCTCCTCTGCTTGTGTGCTGGGCCTAAATATATGCCAATGGACTGTTGCAGTGGTGGCTGACGTGAAGCCTGATTCTCTGCTATGACATGCAGACTGATTCTCTGCTGACATGAAGCCAGATTGTCTGTTACTGGACCTCTCTCCTCTGCCTGTGTGCTGGGCCTAAATATATGCCAATGGACTGTTGCAGTGGTGGCTGACGTGAAGCCTCATTCTCTGCTATGACATGCAGACTAATTCTCTGATGACATGAAGCCAGATTGTCTGTTACGGGACCTCTCTCCTCTGCCTGGGTTCCGGGGCCTAAATATCTGAGAATGGACTGTTCCAGTGGTGGGTGACGGGAAGCCAGATTCTCTGCTATGGGACCTCTCTCCAATTGATTTTGGTTAATTTTTATTTATTTAATTTTTATTTTTATTCATTTCCCTATCCACATTTGTTTGCAGGGGATTTACCTACATGTTGCTGTCTTTTGCAGCCCTCTAGCCCTTTCCTGGGCTGTTTTACAGCCGTTTTAGTGCCGAAAAGTTCGGGTCCCCATTGACTTCAATGGGGTTCGGGTTCGGGACGAAGTTCGGATCGGGTTCGGATCCCGAACCCGAACATTTCCGGGAAGTTCGGCCGAACTTCTCGAACCCGAACATCCAGGTGTTCGCTCAACTCTATTCACAAAGCTCAATTTCCTGCAAAGCCAAATTTCCTCGTGCTTTGTGGTAGTCAATCGATTTTCTCTGAAAAGGTATACAAAAAATCAAAATCAAAATCATACTTACCTCATCCATTTGCTTGCGACGGGCCGGCCACCATAATCTTCATTGATCGCATGCGTATGACATCAACACGGGCCGCCTGGGATTTTGCACCAGATCTTCAATCAAAACGGCGGCTGGCCCGTCACAAGCAAATGGATGAGGTAAGTTCGATGTCATTTATTTATTTTAATTTTACTCAGTATTATTACTTTCGATGCCACAATCAGCTATAAACGCAAAATCTGAGAGGTATAATGACAGGGAGCAGCGCAATCGCTACTTCCTGTCATTGCACACACTACTTACAAAGAAATGCACATTTTTTGGTAAAGTTGGGCAAAGCGAATTTTTGAATACTTAGGCTACTTTCACATTCGTGTTTTGGGCGGATCCGTCATGGATCTGCAAAAACAGATCTGTTACAATAATACAATCGCATGCATCCCTCATGAACGGATCCGTTTGTATTATCTGTAAGATAGCCAAGACAGATCCGTCATGAACTCCATTGAAAGTCAATGGGAGACGGGTCTGTTTTCTATTGTGCCAGATTGTGTCAGTAAAAACGGATCCGTCCCCATTGACTTACATTGTGTGCCAGGACGGATCCGTTTGGCTCAGTTTCATCAAGCGGACAGCAAAACGCTGCAGGCAGCGTTTTGGTGTCCGCCTCCAGAGCGGACTGGAGACTGATCGGAGGCAAACTGATGCATTCTGAGCGGATCCTTTGCCATTCAGAATGCATTAGGGCAAAACTGATCCGTTTTGGACCGCTTGTGAGAGCCCATGACGGATCTCAGAAACGGAAAGCCAAAACGCGTGGCGTGAAAGTAGCCTTAGCTCATCTCTAGTGACAGGTTCTCTTTAGAGTGACCGCCACCTCTATTGTAGTCAATGGGGGAAGTTTATCAAAACCGGTGGAAAGGATAACTGTCTTAGTTGTCCATAGCAACCAATCAGATTGATGTTCTTAGCTGACACTCGGCTACTCGATGACTAGAGTGAACCTGATCTCTAACACACTCCTCCCCTCCTGGACGGGGACTGTCTATATATACTAGGGGGTTCCCTAGCTCCCTCTACAGCTTAGGAGGAGAAAATACACCCTTAGCAGGCCTGGTATACAGGAAATAACATGGAAATATGCATTACAATGCAATACAAAATACCATGACCGTGCTCCACAGGAGGTGGGGAACAACATGACCCAGTTGGTGCCCACCTTTACGTAGTGGGACACTACAGATGGAATCTGATTGGTTGCTATGGACAACTAAGCCAGTTTTCCTTTACGCCAGCTTTGATAAATCTCCCCAAATGGGTTACATCTTAACAACGTGCGCTCTCCTTCTTCATGACCTAGATCTTCATCTTTGCCTATTTACTCATTTTGCTTTTCCGTCTCTCTCGTTAGATGTGATCACAGTGGGCGCGAGCCTGAATGTTTAAACTCCTCGCTGACCTAAGAGTAAGACTACAGCACACGAACATTTGTGTTGTGCAGTCCACAAATTGCGGATCTGTAAAAAGAACGGATGCCGTCCGTATGGCATCATTATTCTTGCTTATCCATTGTAACAATGCCTATCCCTGTCCGCAAAACGGACAAGAATAGGACATTTTCAATTTTTTTTGCGGACCACGGAACGGAGCAACTGATGCGGACAGCACACGGAGTGCTGTGCGCATCTTTTGCGGCCCCATTGAAGTGAATGGGTCCGCACCTGAGCCGCAAAAAAATGTAGCTCGGATGCGGAACCAAACCACGTTCGTGCGCATGTAGCCTTAGGAGTAAATTGGGAGCAGTCAAGGAGAACACATCTGTATTCTACAAATGATGCACAGGGATAGCTCGGCTGCTTGATGCACTTAGATGAAAGAGTAGCTTTCCCTTTTTATCCCTTCCACAACGCTTTGCCTCCGTCTTCTCATTCCTGTAAATAATTGCATTGTCTCACTGGCATTTTTTGGCACAGTACTTTTACGTACGAGCAAGCTAAAGCACAGATAGATAGGGTCCAATATCACACTCAATATTCTCATTACAAAGTGTGAACCGAAATGTCAGGACAATTTTTTCGAGTGGATGGCTGCTAACACAATCAGGTTATTACCCCCACACATTTTTAATTCTGTCGGGATACTGAATACCTGCTGGGAGGCCCCTTCAAGTACCATTTAAATTAACCCTTTTGTGGCTGCAGGATCAGTAAGTAACAAACCTGCCTAAAATTGCTGATACTGCAGCCACCAAAGGACAATACATTGGGGCCCTGTAAGTCAGAAGCCGATGAATGCAGACTTTTAAAGGTACATTCACACCAATGTAAGACAGACGCCCGTACCCGTGCCTCGGGCTGAAAATTGCGGTCCACAATGCACAGGCGCCAGCCATGTGAATCCCGTATTGTGGCGATCTGCATCATACGGCAAAAGACATATCCTATTTTTTGCGGTGAGGGGGCACGGCCCAAAAAGACCCCCAGAAGCGATTGATACAGGATTCACGCGACCGTATATTGCGGAACTGTTGTTTGCAGTCCACAATACGGGCATGGATGGCCTACAGTCGTGTGAATGGACCCTAATAGATATGAGAACATATATAAGACTGGACTATTGTTAGTATCATAATGCGGTTTAGTAGCAGCTAGGTTTTCCTTCACTAGGGCAAAGATACGGCTCACTGCCCCAAGCCTGCAGTGGCTTGATGGCATGCCCCTCTAGCAACCAGTACCCAGAGTCCATGCCTCGCTAGTCCCCCACCAACACACACACTAGTTACACTCTTGTTTTACTATTATAATGTTAGGCTTTCTTCACGCATAGTTTCTTTTGTGCTTTTCTTTTAGTGAGAAAAAAAATTTTTTTTTCTGTTTTTTATGTGCTTTTTTTTGCAGCGACTTTTAGCCTTTTTTATTGTCACAATTTAAACAGACATTTTTCTACTCTAATAAAGATGCTTATAGTTGTCCTATCCATGCCTTTCCCACAGTAAGAGCCGAGCAAGGGAGTCCGGAATTACGGTCTCATACTCATGAGAGTATCACGGTTTCATGGGAGTTATGTAAACAGTGTAGCACAGCAAGATACTCCTTTTCTTGGTTCCGCATCCGCACATGTTCTATTCTTGTCCACAGACACGGACAAGAAAAGGAATTTCTATTTAAAGTGCCGGCCATGTGCGGTCCGCAAAATGCGGAACGCACATGGCCGGTGTCCATGTTTTTGCGGATCCCACCACGGCGGGTGAACACCCTGCCGGAACCGTGCTGCTGCTAGTGCATGCGTGCGGCATGGTTACACTAGCGGCAGCATGGATCCGGCAGGCTGTTCACCCGCCGGAACAGCCTGCCAGAGAAGGCTGCCGCTAATGTGAAAGCAACCTAATAATGTCTGCATTGCCCCATAGAACTGAATGGGTCAGTGTGCTATTTGTTAAAGGGCATCTGTCAGCAGATTTTTACCTACTGTATGACACTGGCGGACCTGTTACATGTGCACTTGGCAGCTGAAGGCATCTGTGTTGGTCCCATGTTAATATGTTCCCGCATTACTGAGAACAATTTCTTAATATATGCAAATGAGCCTCTAGGAGCAATAAGGGCGTTGATATTACACCTAGAGGCTCTGCGCTCTCTGCAACTTTGACAGGTTCAGGCAGTGTAAATGTTATCACACCTGGTCCTGCCAAAGTGTAGAGGGTGCAGCAGTTGCAGAGAAAACAGAGCCTCTAGGTGTAACGGCAACGCAAATATTCGAATTTGCAATATTTTGCGAATATTTGGATGAAGATTTGTTATAAATTCCCAAATTCGAGAATTCGCCATTATATTCTTGATTGCGAAAATCGGCAATGTAATATGCACGCAGTACAGGTGTGGCTCGCTTTTGCTACATTTTTCAAGCTGCTAGAAGTTTCCTGAGACTGGAGAAAATGGTTGGCACGGCAGAACATTACAATAGCTTTATATGCAGATAAAGTGCTCCAATATATTCGCGATTGTGCAAATTGGCAATTAATGATGGGCATATTTTGGTGCAATACGTGCAACTTCACATTTTAGCAGGTCTGACTACTTATTACTGATTGGTGCACTAGATATTGTTGAGAACTTGTGACATCACAGCACTATGTCTGTAGCATGTATGTATGGACAGCAGAGAAACAGTAATTCCTATCACACTACCTAACACCCTGCACTGCAACAGCTACACTATATCAGGATATAACCTACACTGACTATCTCCCACTAACTATCTGTATTACATATATAAGGCTACTTTCACACTTGCGTCTGGTGAGGATCCGTCATGGATCTGCACAAACGCATCCGTTCAGATAATACAACCGCATGCATCCGTTCAGAACGTTTGTATTATCTTTAACATAGCCAAGACGGATCCGTCTTGAACACCATTGAAAGTCAATGGGGGACGGATCCGTTTTCTATTGTGCCAGATTGTGTCAGAGAAAAAGTCCTGTCGATTTGTGCCCATAAAAATGTATTAGGATGGAGAAAAACGTCTTAAAGGCTTTCGTTTTGTATTCTTTACTAAAATTCCGTTATATTCCGTTATAACTGTTATAATGGAACAGCTTAATGGAATTACTAACGCTGATGCGAACCCGCCCTAACATATTAAGCGCTACTGCACCCATTGACTGCCCCGCCAGCCGTAAGAGAGCACGACATACAGAATAGCTGAATCGCAAATACTAGAAGAGAGAAAAAAGAGAGAGAGGACAGCGCCTCATGTGTGGTGTTGCTGGGAATATTATTGTATATACCCGTATTTATCGGCGTATAACACGCACTTTTTCCCCCTGAAAATAGGGAGCAAATGATGTATGCGTGTTATACGCCGATATAATGTTAAGAAGCCATGTTTTTACATACCGGAGGTATAACATTAAGACGGCGCAGCGCCTGCCGCAGCTCCCTCCTCATGCGCCGCCTGTCCCAGCTCCCTCTGTCATGCGGCGCCTGCCCCAGCTCACTCTGTCATGCGCCGCCTGCCTGTTCATTCATAAAGTGAGATAAGCAGGCAGGCGGCGCATGAGGAGGGAGCTGGGGCAGGCAGCGCATGAGGAGGGAGCTGGGGCAGGCGGCGCATCAGGAGGGAGCTGAGACAGGCGGCGCATGACCGAGGGAGATGCCGGTCTGCGCCGTCTTAATGTTATACCTCCGGTACTACAGTAAGTACCGTACAGCGCGTCTACAATTAGATATAGAGATCAGATTGAATGTTTAACAGTTGCGGGGCCCGGTGTATTAGAGTAGAGTCACTGCACCGGGCCCCGCCATGAGTGTCCCCGCCTCCTCTCTCCACACTGATCCATCTGATGGGGGATCTGTAGATGACACTTATGGGGATCTGTGGATGACATAAGTGTCATCCACAGAGCCCCATAAGTGTCATCCTTTTACATTATTTACCTTATAAGTGGTAATAATATTAATAAAAAAAAGTTCTGAGCTACCCTTATTTTGCTTCAAAGTTCTTTATTTGAAATGTAAATTTTTTTCCTGAAATTTCCCTCTTAAAATGAAGGTGCGTGTTATACGCCTGTGCGTGTTATACGCCGATAAATACGGTACGTATATAGTTCGCTTACCAGAGTCTGTTGTGAAAAAGTCACAACTGCTATACAGGCTCCTGCTGGTGTACATCCCGACCAGCACACGGGGACTTGGCTGCAGCAGGGGGTACAGCCTGCTGAATCACAAATCCTGCAATCCCTGTTCAATAATGCTGCTACAACGTGTCAAAACACCAAGTGAGAAACAGCCAGTATTATGGCGCACCGAGCGCGGTATTCAGTTTACCAACTAATGCACGCAGCTGCTGCTTTCAACATGAAACACTTGTAAACAGTCGCGGCTTAAATGAACTAAATATAATGTTGTCAAATATCGAACCGGGAAAAAAAAACTTTCTGGGAAAAAAACAAAAAACAAACAAACCCTAAGATTGCAGAGGTGGAGAAAAGATCACTTAGTGGCTGACTGTGAGCGCGGTGCTGAAACGTCGCTGTCTTATTGGGTTAGACTGTGAAGGTCATTAGTACCTTGTATACTAATAAACACGCACACTCTGCCATCAGATTAGAAGACAAAACGGTTCCCATGGTAACAGCTGGACAGGCGAGCGCCCCGATTCAGCATTCAATTAAATTTTTTTATTTTTTTTTCTCTTTACACCGAGTCTCCTTGGAGTCAGCCCTGTGAAACACAAGTGCTTGCAAGCTCTCTGTAATCTGCGGCTCCCTTTGAAAACCCATCCACTGTGTGTTGAAGCTGAGCCAATTAACGTTACAAGAACTGGGTGAATGGCAAGGAATCTGGCAAGGATATGTTTACCAATTAGCTCGGTTTTTTTTTTTTTCGTTTTTTTTTTTTATGATGCAAATGTTACACACCAGGAAGCGGGAGGAGAGAGAGAGGGAGAAAAAAAAAAGTCGGCTACGCTAAATATGAAACTGTTAATTGCATTTTCCGAGACACGGCTACAAGGTGAAACGAATCGTACAAATGATAACGGAGCTCTGCCTCCTACTGCGCTTTGCTTTAATACTTCCGCTAATCTGTTTGTTTTTAAAATACCCCATAAATCTTTTCGGTGAAGGCAAATGCTGAGGCCTGCCACGCTTCTTTCTCTGATATACAGATGCAGCCGAGCTAAACGTGACGGTTAAGTAAAAAATGGCGCAAAAAGGTTAACTAACTCTTTCAATGGATTTCAATGGCTTTTGTCAAAAAATGCCACCAGATAACACTGTGACATACAGTATGTTATCAGAGTTATCAGAGTCGATTTTAGCTTGGCTATATCTGTAGATTCTCAAATAAAGTGGATCCTTTAAAGGGATGGCGTCACAACATCAATGTGGTCCTACTTAGTGTACGGATTTGGAGGTATCCCAAAAAAGCATCATAAAATGTCACCTTCCCAATGCAAAACTAGGGTGTCGTGTAGAGTACATCTTTATATACATCCTTCATCTTAAAAGTACATCTGCATGCCCTGATTTATCAGCAATCACGTCTCCATCTTGGGAAGCTATGCTCCTTCCATGGTTTCAGAGTTGGCACAGTACAATCTAAACTCGGCGTTATGGACGTGTGAAGGTTCACTTTGCTTCTGTAAGGCTAAGTTCACATCACCGTTTAGTTTTCCGTTTTTCTGTTCTGTCATTTTGTAAAAAAACGGATCCTGTTGCATCAGTTGTCATCTGTTTGAGCCATTTCCATCTGAGATCAGGACTTTTTTTCTGTCTAAAAAAAATGATCTCGGATGGAAATGGCTCAAATGGATGACAACTGATGCAACAGGATCCTTTTTTTTTACGGGATCCTGTTTTTTTATTCTCTCTCTCTCTTCTTCTGAAGAACGGAAAGCTAAACGGTGATGTGAACTCAGCATAAGGTGAACAGTTCGGTGTCTACAGAGAAGAGGCCATTTTGAATTACCGTATTAATTGTATCAAAGGGGTTATGCGATGATTGATGTAAAAATTACAATCAGACATCATATAGCACATGACAATCTCTTTCTAGCAAAGCTAGAACCAGCCCTGTACCTCACATGGATCCAGAGATGCTGCCATTCATTGCTCTAAATACTCTGCTTGATTCTCTTTAGGCTGTCCTTTCTGCTGCAGCTGTCTTCATATCACAGCCCAGGGTCGTGTCCTTTCCGTGGCGGCTCTCTTTCTATAACAGCTCAGGGGACATGTCTGTTCTGCTGCAGCTCCCTCCCTATCACAGCCTAGTGGTGTGTCCTTTCTTTGGCAGTTCTCTCCCTATCACAGCTCGGGGGGCATGTTTTTCTGCTGTTCCTGCAACTTTCATAGCTGGAAGCAGTTGAAAGATGGAACTGAGCATGTGCGACCACTTCAGTAGGAGGACATGCATTTTTCTAGATATATTAAACACCAGGAGGGACTATTATAATAAAGTAAAAGGAATATCTCACACCTGGGGCTTTTTTTTTTCTTGCAACAAAAAGTAAATGAAAGAAGTAACTCGTTTTTCATTATGAACAGTTTTGAGCGGCAGGGGCAATATTCGAATTCGCAATATTTCACAAATATTTGGGCGAAAATTCGTCATAAATTAGCGAATTTGCGTTTATTTTCTTGATTGCGAAAATCGGCAATGTAATATTCGCGTAATGCGCGCACAATACAGGCGTGGGCAACTGTTGCTACATTTTTCAAGCTGGACTGGACAAAATGGTTGGCAAGGAAGAACATTACAATAGCTTTATATGCAGATAGAGTGCTCCAATATATTTGCGATTGCGCAAATCGGCAATTAATGATGCGCATATATAGACGCAATATGTGCAACTTCACATTTTAGCAGGTCTGACTACATATTACTAATTGGTGCACTAGGTATTGTTGAGAACTTGTGACATCACAGCACTATGTCTGTAGCATGTATGTATAGACAGCAGAACCTATCACAGTACCTAACACCCTGCACTGCAACCTATCAGCTACACTATATCACGACCTAACCTACACTGACTATCTCCCACTAACTATCTGTATTATATATATAAGCTAACTAACTATCTAATGTAATGACACAGCAAAGCACAGAGCACAGCAATTACACTGCTGTCTCTCTCAGATCTGCAAAAAACAGCTAAAAAAAATGTAAGGGGTAGGCAACTTTCCTATTGGTTGCTAGGGATGTTGCTAAGCTCAGACAAAGACATTGCAGCCTTCTCATTGGCCCACAAGCAAGAAGCAGGGAGGGATAATGGGTTCAGATGAAAAAAAAATCTAGGATATTCGCAAATACGATTATATAGCACTATATTCTTAATCTTTGCGAATTCTAGAAGTGGCAATATTCGCGATTAAAATTTGTGATTTGAATATTCGCGATCAACACTAATTATGAATTGTATTAAAATAACATTTAATACTGGCACACCTTCTTTAATTGTTCCATTTAAACTGTACTTCAGATTCTTAAATTTCAGGGTGTAACTGAGAGAAGGCTGACAGGGGCAGGTGTTCCTAGTACTGGTGCTATCTAAACACAAGCAAGCCATTGCCACGTTTAAAGAAATATCAACAGGGACAGTCAGATATGTTTCCTGGACCAAATTAACATTATTTCTCCATCCCTATAGTAAAAACCTCAATAGCCTTAGTTATGAAAAATATATTTAGCTGTCCTCTTCAGAAGTGAAGCGTACTAGAATTGCCTATCCTCTCATATGAATGATAGATGTTCCTTTTCTCCGCTTTTGTCTGTCTTGGCCAGGGTATTTAGATACAGGGGTAGGGCAGGAGGATCCAGACAAAGGAGAAAAAAATTATCCCACTCCCCACTGAAAGCCTTTAGGTTTAGGAGGGGACAATTGAAATTTTTCACCAGATGAAGGAAATACTGCTTAACTTGAGGCATACACTGTGCTGTGTGTAGACAAGCCGGTCCAAATGTCTAATTGCAAACATTATACAGATCAGTTCCCCACTTGGGAATTCCCACCAAAGTAGAGCAGCATTTGCCCTGAAATTCAACCACTATTACATTCACTGGGTGCCATATAAAATGTGGGCTCCAGAAGATACACCCATGACGATCATCTTAGAGTTGGAGAAGTTACCATAGATAAGAGGGGTGTCCTGAATGAAGGATTCCACTAAAGGCGTTGGCCACCAATCCATGATAGGTAATGGGTATGGGCCAAGTTCAGCATTCTGCCATCTCCGGCAGACAATAAATGGAGCATTTCACCTCCTATCGCACTACTGCTCCATTGACACAGGGCATTCAAAGACCACCATCCTCATGATCTCTGGAGGAAAGATGATAAATGTTGTTTGTGGGCCAACTCACTTAAGGCTAGGATTTATTAAAAGCACACCATGTGATACGCTAAAGTAATAATTTTACAGCAAAAGTTCAATAGCAAACCATATTATCCTGGGTTGAATAGATCATTTTGGTGCAGGCAGCATACATATAAAGCATTTCACTTTGTAGTACAATGAAGTTTCTAAAATATCAAGAGTATAACAAAGTTTCATTACTTTGCACGAACATCTTCAAAGTAATGATTCATATGTGCAAAGAAAAGTATTTCTCCTTCCAATTAAAGTTAAAACCCAAGCATCTGAATCTTGCTATTTTCTTGCAAAATGCTTGTCAAGCAGCCAGGGGTATGAAATTTGAAAACACCATATACACTTCTAAGAATAATTAATGAACATCAGTCGTGCTGGCAGAACCCAAGGTAGTTCCAGTTTCCTTAAGGCTACTTTCACACTAGCGTTCGATCGGATCCGTTCTGAACGGATCCGATCATAATAATGCAGACGGAGGCTCCGTTCAGTACGGATCCGTCTGCATTATTTTTTAGCATATAACAGCTAAGTGTGAAAATAGCCTCGTACGGATCCGTCCAGACTTTCAATGTAAAGTCAATGGGGGACGGATCCGCATGAAGATTGAGCCATATTGTGGCATCTTCATACGGATCCGTCCCCATTGACTTACATTGTAAGTCTGGACGGATCCGCACGGATCCGCACGCCTCCGCACGGCCAGGCGGACACCCGAACGCTGCAAGCAGCGTTCAGCTGTCCGCCTGTCCGTGCGGAGGCGAGCGGAGCGGAGGCTGAACGCCGCCAGACTGATGCAGTCTGAGCGGATCCGCTCCATTCAGACTGCATTAGGGCTGGACGGCTGCGTTCGGGTCCGCTCGTGAGCCCCTTCAAACGGAACTCACGAGCGGACCGACGAACGCTAGTGTGAAAGTAGCCTAAGAAATATCAGCAATTTAGATCCTTTTATATTTGCTTCCGATAAATGCTTTTTACAAGTAAGGTAACATTGCCTTGTAGTCGTGTTGACCCCTGCTTCATTTATCAGGCACTCTTAGTGGCATTGTACATCTTCTCTAGCTGATGAGGCTTTTATCTGATATCAGTGTTTAGTTTGGAAGGAAGAGAAAAAACGATGGAGGACGACTTTTATGATGGTTTTGACATTGGACTTACACAAACCTAATTATTTACTTCACTCTAGGGCAGTACATGGCATCCAGGAAAATTATCTATCAAGCATTGCACTTTTGTAGGGCTTCACTGTTTTTACACTTTAAATGACTTCCATAAGCTATTTACAGTCTAGATGGTGAACAGAAGAGCATGAGACTCTGATTGAGCCATGGTTACTCCAGCCCACCAAAGTGACTACCCTTAGAGAGAGGGCCCAACCCTACATGATCCCATCCCCTGCTATTAGTCGAGAACCTGTGTAGGACCTGTGCACATCTCTGTGTTATTGGAAAGCAAAGGGATTAAGGGAGCAACAAACACCAGACCTTTCTGTAAAATCCAGCAACATCATGGAGGGCAATTTATTTTTTTTAGAATAAGGAACTTGCACTTGTTTGTTTCCTTTTTCCTCAAAATGAAGATCTAAACCACTGGATGACCTATGCTGCTGACGGTTGTGGACATGCATAGGACCCTTGGAGGGGGTGGAAGGCTTTAGAAATTTCTGCCAAGTGGGGTCCTTGTTTCTTGTTGATAACTCTTAGTCCCTAAACCAAGATGTCTTGCTAACAAATATTTTGGAGAAACTCAAATTAAAGTTTCACATTTTGGCTGCAATGGGAAGTCAAAAAAAAAATCTGAGGCCCTGATTTACTAAGGCAAGCTTTTCATATAATAGTCTTAGGAATCAGTTTTGCTTGTTCAAGTTTACTAAGAGTGCAGCACAGCTTTAATCCTAAACTTCACCTGATTCGGCTGGCCTAGATTTCAGGTATAAATTACATCAGGTTTAAGATGTAAATTATAGTAAATATGTTGG
The DNA here is from genome assembly GCF_014858855.1 of Bufo gargarizans. Taxonomy (NCBI): domain Eukaryota; kingdom Metazoa; phylum Chordata; class Amphibia; order Anura; family Bufonidae; genus Bufo; species Bufo gargarizans. The sequence continues at coordinate 418,671,241 of NC_058084.1, forward strand.
CCCACCATGACCCGAACCTCTTCCACCCATCTCACCCCTGGGCGAACAACTGATTATACATCAGGTCCTAAGTTTTCTTAGGCTTCCCACTGCAGCCAAAAAAATGAAGCTTTAATTTGAGCCTGTAGCATCATTATTTGTAGTGTCAACAATTATTAATGCATAGACTGGTATTGAAATTCATTGAAAGGGAACTTGTCATCAACTTTATGCTAACCTCACTGAGGGCAGCATAAAACAGTAACAGAAATGCTGATGTCAGAGGTGTGTCACTCATGAGCTAAAAGTAAGTGGTTGCCGAGAACCAGCATCATAATCATTGCAGCCCAGGCCTTGAAAAGAGTCAAATCTACTTGAGAACAGTCATTGTTATTCATAATCTCCAGCTCTCCTGACCATCTGCTGATGATTGGCAGTTCTATCCTAGAGAGAAAGGGAACAAAAATAGGTAGAAGACTGTCAGTCATCAGCAGGTGGTCAGGAGAGCAGGAATTTATGAATAACCATGACTCTTTCTCAGGTGGCCGGGACTCTTTTCCAGTCTTTTCCGTCTATCTTCGGGGAAAATGTTGCCATTGCCACACAAGGAAAGAGTCTGGGGATAATCTTGGATCAAGAAATGGGCCTTCGTCCCCAGATTAAAGAAGTAATACGGAAAGCAAACTTCGCCCTATTCCTTCTAAAAAAAGCCCTACCGTTTCTTCCCAACACATGCAGACAGGTCGTGGTGGGAGCTCTAGTCAACTCCCACCTGGACTATGGTAATGCAATGTATGCGGGGCTGCCAGAGAAAGATCTGGGAGCTCTACAACACTGTCAAAACAGAGCCATCCGGCTCATCAAAAAACTAGACTTTACAGATTCTGTCACAAAAGCACGCAGGGAACTCCACTGGCTCCCAGTGAAAGAGAGAGTGCAGTTTAAGCTGTGCTGCTTAACACACAAAGCTCTCTACAAAACAGGTCCCATCTACCTGCAAAAGAAGATAACACGTCACCATCCTCCTAGAGAACTGAGATCCACCTCAGCCTCCCTTTTGTCGGTGCCAAGAACCCGCCTCAAGACAAGGGGGGACAGACGTTTCTCAGTATTGGCCCCCAAAATCTGGAACTCCCTCCCAGAACACATTAGAACAACATCAGATTACCTGGAATTCAGGAGGATGGTTAAGACCTGGCTTTTTGTGTAGGGTGACGAGGGGCCCACCAATATAGCCGTCGACAAGCGCTTCGATCGGATTGAGTTCCTCTAGAGCGCTATACAAGGACTTAGTAACATAACATAACATAACATGTTGGTTGTCGGTAACCACTTACTTTTAATTTATAAACGGCAGACCGCTGCAATCAACTCCCCTGTCTCTACTTTATTCTGCCGTTAGTATGGGCAGCATAAAGTGGATGACAGGTTCCCTTTAACCTGGTATTTTACAGCATCATCAAAGGTTCCTTATCAATGTTCCCTGCTATGTACTGGGACACTTATGTTCATGCTGTCTACAGTGCCTTCTTATGGGACTAGAAATACATGCTTCTGAAAATAGTGCCAAACCTACCTACAGGGTGGGTGTGACTATTGTAACTCATCCCCACTTATTTTAATAAAGTTGAACTGTAGACACAACCCATAGATGGTAGATGGCATCTTTTCAAGCGAAGGTAGCCATGTTTTTCTAACCCTGGAAATCTCTTTTATAACCACACCAGGTAATATGCTGGGTCAATACTAGCCATCACTAAAATGATGCTACAAATTTAGAGCACCTAGTTAAAGAGGTTTACCAGGACTAGAATATCCTAAGAATAGGCCATCAATATGAGATCGGTGGGGGTCTGACTCCCATCACTCCGCCAATCAGCTGATTTAAGTGGACATGACACTGCGGTAAGGGCTGCTTCCCCTCCACTGTTTACCAGACATAGCCCCATATTTTAGTAGGGTATCTGGTAAATAAAATAGGGAACGCTGTGCTTTCTGGAATACAAGAACCCCTTTAATCAACTCTTCGATGGAGGGAACTGGCAGTCAGACCCCCCCAACCTGATATTAAGCTAAGGATAAGCTATCAATATTCTCCTCAAGGAAAACTAATAAAAATACTTACTAGACCTTCTCTGTATTAAAGGTTTTTACATTATTTTCTTTATGAAATCACGGAGTGTTTGAGAGTGCTTTATGTTTTTAGCTTGAAATTTTTACGCAGTTTACAATTTCCTAATCTCTTTGCACTTACCTTCATACTCTAAGTAACGCTATTATAACACTTTTATTAGAACATTTCTAGTCCCGTTTACTTTCATTGCTTTACATCATTTTACTGCATTAAAACATTTCTCTGCCTTAATTTCAATGGTCGTTGGAGTTACAAAGCAAAAACACGGTAACTCCATCAGCCCAGTCTACTTTATGTGGGAAATAACCTCAAACACTGTTAAAACGTCAATGACTATAAGGAAAAAATACAGACGTTGCTTTCATTCCTGAACTACTGTGTTAATCAAAGCTTGCCGCTCTGGAGAAGAGAGGGAGAAAATAGACATTTTGATCCTATCAGTTGACAGACAGCACTTAACCCAGATTTAAATAGCGCTGAGACAGACAGGGGAAATGGCGAACTCGACAAGGTAGTTTTCTGTAATAAAAAGGATATGATCACATTCGCCAAAAAGGAAAGATGTTCTACCGGCACAACAATTTTCACAACACTGTCAAACTGAGAACACAAGGGAGAGGACAGATGGAAATATTGTCCTTGTGCTTTTCAACAGTTGTTTTCTTGTAACATTAAAGTATTACAGTCTGGGAGGTAAAACAAATTTGACCAAATCATGATGGGAAAATCGGGCACATTGATTCAGAGTTGCAATAATTCATCAAAAGCTGCTAAACTCTAGGCTGATGGGTCCCATGAATACCATGAGAGATGATTATTTAAATATCACCACAAACAATGACGTACAGGATTGAGGGACCTCATGGAAAAGATGGAAATTTCACAAGCTGCTTGACACTACCACACTCCTAACCACGCAGGACAGAAGGTCCCATTATCATGTCTCTTCAACTTCACATGTGTGAAGACCACATCCCTGTGTAGGTGGTCACCAGCCACTGAAAAGACATTCCAGCAACTAGACATGAGCCATCTCTCTAGGGGTCCCGTAGCACTGACTGTCTCTATTATACACTCACCTAAAGAATTATTAGGAACACCTGTTCTATTTCTCATTAATGCGATTATCTAGTCAACCAATCACATGGCAGTTGCTTCAATGCATGTAGGGTTGTGGTCCTGGTCAAGACAATCTCCTGAACTCCAAACTGAATGACAGAATGGGAAAGAAAGGTGGGCTACAACAGCAGAAGACCCCCCAGGGTACCACTCATCTCCACTACAAATAGGAAAAAGAGGCTACAATTTGTACGAGCTCACCAAAATTGGACTGTTGAAGACTGAAAAAATGTTGCCTGGTCTGATTCAAATGGTAGAGTCCGAATTTGGCTTAAACAGAATGAGAACATGTATCCATCATGCCTTGTTACCACTGTGCAGGCTGGTGGTGGTGGTGTAATGGTGTGGGGGATGTTTTCTGGGTACACTTTAGGCCCCTTAGTGCCAATTGGCCATCGTTTAAATGCCACGGGCTACCTGAGCATTGTTTCTGACCATGTCCATCCCTTCATGACCACCATGTACCCATCCTCTGATGGCTACTTCCAGCAGGATAATGCACCATGTCACAAAGCTCGAATCATTTCAAATTGGTTTCTTGAACATGACAATGAGTTCACTGTACTAAAATGGCCCCCACAGTCACCAGATCTCAACCCAATAGAGCATCTTTGGGATGTGGTGGAACGGGAGCTTCATGCCCTGGATGTGCATCCCTCAAATCTCCATCAACTGCAAGATGCTATCCTATCAATATGGGCCAACATTTCTAAAGAATGCTATCAGCACCTTGTTGAATCAATGCCACGTAGAATTAAGGCAGTTCTGAAGGCAAAAGGGGGTCCAACACTGTATTAGTATGGTGTTCCTAATAATTCTTTAGGTGAGTGTAATTATGCCATTGACCAGAAAGGACATTCAGATTTTGCTGAACTGGATTGAGGCCTGTGCAACTAGAACTAAATTGAGGCCTGTGCAAATGGAACTGGATTAAGGCCTGTGTAAATGGAACTGGATTGAGGCCTGTGCAAATGGAACTGGATTGAGGCCTGTGCAAATGGAACTGGATTGAGGCCTGTGCAAATGGAACTGGATTGAGGCCTGTGCAAATGGGACTGGATTGAGGCCTGTGCAAATGGAACTGGATTGAGGCCTGTGCAACTGGAACTGGAATGTAAAACAGGAACTAGATTGACGCCTGTACAACTGGAACTGGATTGAGGCATGTGCAACTGGAACTGGATTGAGGCCTAAGCACCTGGAACTGAATTGAATCATGTGCAATTGGAACTGGATTAAGGCCTGTGCACCTGGAACTAGATTGAAGCCTGTACAACCGGAATTTGATAGAGGACTGTAGAACTCTAACTGGATTAAGGTATGTGTATCTGGAGCTGGATTGAGACCTATGCAACTGGAACTGGATTGAGGCCTGTGCAACTGGTCTTGTCTAGTCATGTGTAGAAAATGCATGAAAGAAATATTTGAAGTTGAAGCTGCACTCCAAGCAGCATAATACAAGAGGATGCCAAGCAGTGCCTTTGTATACCAGACCTCATATATTAAAGGGGCTGTACTATCCAGGGCATGTATGGCATAGCAATAGGATATCAAGAACAGGGCCTCACATTGAATTGGGAACACAATGAACATGCACGGTGCCCTCTCCATTCACTACTAAGGGGCCCTCCAAAAATAGCCAAGCAACCAGATCTGACATTTATCGCATATCCTATCAATAAATCATAAATATCCCAAATGGGAATACCCCTTTAAATATCAGAGATGTAACTTGAAGTACCTGTGTTCCAATGCAAAATCTGTAAAATTCTCATGTGGCAGAGGGGCGTTTGAGACTCCTCTGCCACCCGAGCCCAGATCTGTAGGCTACCTAATTGCCCCCCCATACAAAATAAACATACACATAAAAACATAAAAAAATGACACAATGAAACCATTCTAGTATATAATAATAAGTCCCAACATAAAAATGTACATAATAATAATAATGTGAGAAAAACATCAGAGCATCCTTCCATGACATCCGCGGGTAAGGTAGTAATTTTGTTATACGGAAACTGCATTTAGCTGAACATACTTGTTGGGAGAGTTTTCTGAAAAATCGGACTTAATTGATTTGCAGTACAATATTTGCTTTGTTATGAACGATGCCTTTGTACTGGAAAGTGACAAAATGCAGCTCTGCTACAAATCTGACAGCATTGGATAGTTATTGAGCAAGGTGTAAATTGAGTTTTCCGAATGTCGGATGATGTGAAAATTGCCACACAATGTCCTGACATTTTACAGATGGATAATGCTTTAACATGCTTCTTTGTATTCTGAATTTTAATATTTTGATAGCATTCATTAGTTTTATCTTTTTTTTTTTTCTTCCAAACCTTCAAGGAGATCCAGAAAATGTGACTCGTCTTAGGAAATGACACAGATAATCTCTCTAAGGCCTCATGCACACGAACGTATTTTCTTTCCGTGTCCGTTCATTTTTTTTGCGGACCGTATACGGAACCACTCATTTCAATGGGTCCGCAAAAAAAGGAAGTTACTCTGTGTGCATTCCGTTTCCGTATGTCCGTATTTCCGTTCCGCAAAAAAACAGAACATGTCCTATTACTGTCCGCATTACGGACAAGTATAGTACTGTTCTATTAGGGGCCAGCTGTTCCGTTCCGCAAAATACGGAGTAAACACGGACGCCATCCGTATTTTGTTGCAGATAAGTTTTTTGTGGACTAAAATATACATGCGGTCGTGTGCACGAGGCCTAAGACTCCGGTCTATTGTGCCGGTAAACGTATTGAGAGCCGCAAAACTTTCTGCATTAATCCTGAATTATTCAAGGCACATAGTAAAGGTGGGCCATGCCCCCGGGCCTCTGCCTATAGACAGCAGAGGTTGTCGTTATTTTCTTTCATGGTCACAGCTTAAAACATAGGCTTTAGGTTTGATGTGTAGATTCCTGTTGGGGTACATTTCACCTGTGTACTTTTATTCCCTAAAACACCGTCATAATTGCAGATACTGGGAGGAATGTATCAAGAGGTGGATATGTTTTGTGCTGGCATCAGCATAGGAGAATTTCAAAGTGTGAGCCGCCCACTCGAAATGGGGTTTTCATATTTTTAAGGGGTTTTTCACCTATCCACAGAATAGATTGTATGATCAAGTGCCCTGTTCCTCCTCACTAGATGGCTATTGTGAGGAGCTTGAATGGAGAGATGGTCAGGGCAGGGTCTATGGCTGTACAGTGAGGAGGAACCATAGATTTTCCGGGGTCCCAGTGGTGATCATACATTTATCACATATTATATGAACATGTGGATCAATCACTGGCCAAAGCACCGTTGTGTCAACCTTACCAATATCACTACAGCCAATGAGTGTAGAAGAAAGAGCTGTGTAGTTCCGATGCCTGGTTCTGGCACCACATCTAAGAGTCAGACTCCAGATGATCTGATACTGCTGACCTATCCTAATAATAGGGCAACCACAAGTTACTCCTGGAAAAACCCTTTAATCTAGTGTTTACATCCAGCATGACACAGCATCACTGCTGTAAATTGAGAGCCGGTGTACCGAATTTCAGGGCGTTTTTCACTGAAAGACATCTGGATATCCATCTTATAAACATTTTGCAAATCATCAAAATATAAGCACGAATCCTTCACAAGTGGTTGCCTCTGAGCTACTTTACATAATGGTATATTATGCAAAAAGGTACGCAGCTAGTCCTGCAGGTCACCATCTGTAAGCCTTAAACCCTCAGTCAAACGGAATATAATCAACAATCAGGAAGACGATTTTACGTTAAGTGTGTGTTGTACAGTTTTTTCTTTTTTTTTTACTGAATATTTGGATTGGATGTCCTAATACGCAAATAAAATTGTAATTCAACTTTAAGGATCTCATTGTTGATAGATGCTATACCGTAAATATAGTAACCTTTTTAGTAGTCTACTGTGTCCAAACTCTGTCCACAATAGACCTTGTCAGATAACCACTGGAGAAATCCAACCAAAGACACTGATAGTGTGGAATTACTTAAGACAATTGGCTTGTTCTGATATCAAACTGATGTAAACCTCCATGACAGACGTTCCCTCTCACTGCGCTGCTGAAATAAATACTTTCCACCACTATAAAGCTAAAAACAAACCATAAGGCAGCATAAAAATAACTGCAATCATTTAAGTGTCCCGAGCAAATAAACATGTAGCTCCTCAGTCTACGTTCTACCTTTCATGGAAAGCATATACCATGCAGTATGTCTCCAAAAATGAATAAATAAACTAAAAACATAATCCCCCTCCTTCAGTTAGAGGTCAATATTCCCTTATGTTCGAGGTTTCTACCCCCTCCCAGACAATGTATATCTTGGACCATACTGATCCCTGTATATCTGGCCCATTATCTGGTGACATTTACCGACCTCACCAAGAGCATTTTCCAAGACGTTTGTATCCCACAGGAACATCGCATTGTTTTCCCTACAGTCAATATTCTAGATCCAAAAATAATAATTACTTCCCTTTCATGTGTGTTTTTTTTTAATCTGGACAAAATGATTGACAAGTTCAGGACTCCGGGTTATCCTCGCTATCTTTTCAAACCACAGCTCCAACAAATTAACCTGATCCCTCGAGATCTTCTTATGCTACATAAAAAGCAAAAAGAAAGGCTGAATTGAATTTCTTGCACCTTTTATTCCAGCAATTAACCTGCTTTTTTGCACCGACAGACGGGATCACAGAAGTGCACCTGTTTCCACACAGTAATGTAATTTTTTTTTTTTGCTGAGTTGAATGTGTGGTCACATAATCGAACAACAGTTTTCGTGGGATTTGTAAGGAATTGTATTTCATGTAAAGTAAGTGACATAACACAATACAATGAATGGTACTAGGAACTGGTAAACGTCTTTATGCTGCCTCTGCAAATGCAGTTATGCTTTCACATGGATGACTGATCTTTCCTCCACGCGTAGTAGTCATTATGGAAATCACAGTATAAAATTGATCACACTTTGAGGATACACCTCAGGAGTGGATCATAAAAGGATACACCTATGAGTATACACCTATAATATGAAGATATGGGATTGATAGTGCAGAAGGCACATTCACAAAGCATCTGGCTACAAGTTTTTGCATGTTTTCCTCATCAGTTTGGGAAGTTCGTCAAAAATTTTGAAAGTGTAAGCAACATTCAGGCAGTCAATAAAAGGTTAGACTCAATCAATATTGCAAAAGTGTTTTTCCGAAGGAGGTAAACGTGAAAAGCCCAATAATTTTGCATGCACCTGGTGCAGGATAACAATCCCCCATCAGCATCCAAACTATGGGAGTCCGACTCCCGGCAGCCCTGCTGATCAGTTTGAAGAGACTGTGGTGTTTGATGAGCACTGCTACCGCTTCCTAAGCAAGTGATGTCATGCTCATCGGTCACGTGGTCTAGGCACATGTTCAGTCCTATTTAAACAGCTTCAATAATCGGCAGGGGTCGTCGGACAGGTTATTAATATTACACACCTGGAAAACCCATATAACCAAAGTGTTACTTCATGTGGACACAGTGCATAGAAAATTCTGAAGCAGCCTTGATACCTTTAATCTGGTAGTCTGATGAAAAATTCTGTTAAACAGCTAAATTACTCCAGTGTATATACTCTGCTAATCAGGAGAACTGTGGTCTAGATCCTTGTCTACCATCTGAGTCACAATCCTTCACTGGTGGACCTAGCTTCTCTGTATATTACATTGCAATCTCCCTGAGGATGAGGTACTGGCTTAGCTATAATTATTAAAGGGGTTATTCAAGAGGGGTTATCCAAGAGTAAGACAGACCTCCCAAAGTGGCTGCCCCAAGGTGGAGATCATACTTACCTGGTCCCTGCCACTGCTTTGGTGTTTAACGTTCCCATGCCAGATGTTCTTCTCCCTGCACATTGATATTATAATCCATCACTGGGGGGGGACACGTGACCACTGTAGCCAATCACAGACCGCAGTGTTGACATGCTCCCATTGAGTCATAACAACTGGACATGTGATGCAAGAGGAGCAGGTTACTGCTACAGCCAATGATTGTCTGTAGTGGTCACGCATCCTCACATCGATGGATGTTGATCTCAGCATGGCAAGGAGAGGAAGAGCTGGCCTGGGAGTATTAGACCCTTAACCCAGTGGCAGGAACCAGGTAAGTATGATCTCCACTGGTCCCCTTGTGTCACGACAACTGGTCAAGTGACGAAAGGGGATCAGGTCACCGCTGCGGCCTGTGATTGGGTGTTGATCTCAGCATGGTAGAGACAGGAAGAGCCACTCTGGGAGGTCTGTCTTACTCGTGGATAACCCCTTTAAGTCTCAAGGCCTGTTCAAATGGCCAAAAATTGACTTATAGAATAGCTACCTTACAACTGGTGGCATCATGTTTCTTTTCTTTTTGGAATGGGAGCTAATTTGCATACCTTTCTTCACAGTGGATCATTCCTTGGTAACCGTATACAATTCCTTATGCCTACTAGGTGCTCTCCATAAGGAGAAATAGTACTCCTCGATTGCTGGGAACTTAAAATGGCCCTGGAAAAAAAACTAAAATTGGCCCTATTTTGTAGGCAGGCCCACCTTAACAAAAGGTGGGGCAACACAAGTAGGCAGGGTCAACAATACCATGGTGCAAAATACCATCCCAGCAGAACCAAATGCCACAGTGTAGCACAATATACTGCTCCAAAATCTGTCCCTCTGTGATGGCCATCAATAGCTAGCATTTTCTGTCCTCCTTCTTCAGTTGTCTCTGATTAAGATATGGGGCAGGGGGCTTAGGAGGTGCGGGCCCCAGCTGTTTAATTCAGGAGGGCATGTGTTGTCACTGGCGATGTACATGAGTACCTGATTCTCACAGTGTTAATTACTGTTGAGAGCTCATTGTCTACCCAGCCAGTGCCAGAAAGTAGGACTTGGGTGGTCCCCTGGGGCATCAGCCCACCGAGAAATTTCCCTGTAGGGTCTATGGCCAGTCCCCCCTACCGGTGGCATCTTTATACAGGGCAATTATAAGGGCCGAGCATTTGAATGAACCTTTGTTGCTGATAATTGGCCAGATAATCTGCCCGTATAAAAGGGCCTTTAGTCCAGGAAAGAGCAACGTATTTGTCAAAAAATGTGGCTCCTTTTAGCCAGGGAAGGTGATCACCTTTTCCCTCCAGATGTTGCACCCTGTTGTATAAAGATATTACGTTCACTGCTTATGAGTCACATAAGTTCTCTACTGAGGTTCTTTCTGCTAACGTCACATATTCCATGAGTAGATATTTCTGGAAGCAGTGGGATGCATTTTCATGCAGTACATATAGTAAAAACTCAGAAAAGCGTTTTTTGATGTTTCGATAATAATGATGCTTTTTTATTTTTTTACTGGATTCTTGTACTATTTGTATTATTTTGGGAGTTATTTCATTTCAACAAATGCTTTCCACGAGTCCTTTAGGGCAGATAAATGTCATAACATAAGCAGAGATCTCCCTTTCTTGACCCCCTCTATAAGCCAGAGAAGAGAGTAGCTCTCACTCTGGCAGAATTGGCTTGACCATTTATTACATAGTCAACAAATCATTTAAAGGGGTTCTATGGGATTTTCATACAGATGACCTATCCTCAGGATAGCAAATGAAGAGAGGTAGCGGCAGTACAGTCAAAAAGATAGACATCATAGATTAATTTTATACTGTATATCTGGGAAGATCACTTTAATAGATCATGCAGAACATTTTACTTCTTTAGAATGTACATTTTTAGTTTTGCCTTTAAGTATCAATGTCCATCACTTAGATATGGGGCTTCTGAACTGGGACCTAGGATATCACTACATTTCAGGAGTTCAATGAGTAATCTATATAGATATCAGATAAGAGAGAAGGTTCGGGAAGGTGAAGCGTTTCTCCAGCAGAAGCAACATGCAGAGACTACAGATGTCAAGAACAGGAGGCAGAAAGCAGAAAACCCCCTAGAGATGTCAAAAACTAAGGCTCTATCCTCATTGTGGCTTCCATCTTTGCAGGATTCATGATGCATATGCTGGAACAGTCATGATCTGTTATTATCAATTTGAGAGATCCATTGTGATCTGCTATGATCTTTTTTTTTTTCCTAATTCCCAATTGATTTATAATAGACAATAGGTCTGGTTTCCATATTTGGAATACTGGACATAACAGTTAACACTATTCTATTCTATTCTGACCATCAGATAGCAAAGAGAAAAGAATATTGTAGCAAACTGTGCTATTCCATCCAATGAACAAATGGATACCTGATGGACCTACAACAAATGGGATTTAAAAAATGGATCCATCATATCTGTCATGATCTTGTAAAAATGGAATCCATGAAACCAGTGTGAACAAAGCCTAAATACTGTATGGACAGAACAGTCCGAAAGAAGTATTTAATTTTTTCTGAAAAGTAGGGCAAAGGGTTCTGAAAGGAGATCTGTAGAAGACAGAAGATCGGTAAATGACATGTTAGGCCCCTTTCACACGGCCATTGCGGAAACATGTGCGGGTGCGTTGCGGGAACACCCGCGATTTTTCCGCGCGAGTGCAAAACATTGTCATGCGTTTTGCACGCGCGTGAGAAAAATCGCGCATGTTTGGTACCCAAACCCGAACTTCTTCACAGAAGTTCGGGCTTGGGATCGGTGTTCTGTAGATTGTATTATTTTCCCTTATAACATGAATGCATAGTAAAATAGCGCTGGAGGGGTTAAAAAAAATAATAGTATTTAACTCACCTTAGTCCACTTGCTCGGTAGCCGGCATCTCCTTCTGTCTTCATCTTAGCTTTGTGTAGCAACAAGGACCTGTGGTGACGTCACTCCGGTCATCAAAATGATCCATCGCCATGGTAAAAGATCATGTGATGACTGTGACGTCACCAAAGGTCCTTGTTGCTACACAAAGCTAAGATGAAGACAGAAGGAGATGCGCGAGCAAGTGGACTAAGGTGAGTTAAATTTTATTTTTATATTTTTTAACCCCTCCAGCGCTATTATACTATGCATTCTGTATTCAGAATGCTATTATTTTCCCTTATAACCATGTTAGGGTACTTTCACACTTGCGTTGTTTGATTCCGGCAGGCAGTTCCGTTGCCTGAACTGACTGCCTGATCAGGCAAACTGTATGCAAACGGATGTCATTTTTTCTGACTGATCAGGCATTTTTCTGACTGATCAGGATCCTGATCAGTCAGAAAAATGCCTGATCAGTCAGAAAAATGCATTGCAATACCGGATACGTTTTTTCGGTGTCATCAGGCAAAACGGATCAGTTTTTTTTTTTTTTTTTTCATTTTTAAAGGTCTGCGCATGCGCAGACCGGAAGGACGGATCCGGCATTCCGGTATTTTGAATGCCGGATCCGGCACTAATACATTCCTATGGAAAAAAATGCCGGATCCGGCATTCAGGCAAGTCTTCAGTTTTTTTCGCCGGAGATAAAACCGTAGCATGCTACGGTTTTCTCTTTTGCCTGATCAGTCAAAACGACTGAACTGAAGACATCCTGATGCAAACTGAACGGATTACTCTCCATTCAGAATGCATGGGGATATGCCTGATCAGTTATTTTCCGGTATAGAGCCCCTGTGACGGAACTCTATGCCGGAAAAGAAAAACGCAAGTGTGAAAGTACCCTTATAAGGGAAAATAATAATGATCGGGTCTCCATCCCGATCGTCTCCTAGCAACCGTGCGTGAAAATCGCACCGCATCCGCACTTGCTTCCGATTTTCACGCAGCCCCAATTCACTTCTATGGGGCCTGCGTTACGTGAAAAACGCAGAATATAGAACATGCTGCGATTTTCACGCAACGCACAAGTGATACGTGAAAATCACCGCTCATGTGAACAGCCCCATAGAAATGAATGGGTCGGTATTCAGTGCGGGTGCAATGTGTTCAACTCACGTAACGCATCCGCGCGGAAATCTCGCCCGTGTGAAAGGGGCCTTAAACAGAATTCTTGTCCTGTCCATCCTCAACTTTTTCTGACTTAATATAAGAAAAAAGCTTCCGTTTTACTGTTGGTGACCCATATAATGAAAGGTTGCTGTGTACAAAATAGAAAAATACCCCACAAAAACCCCCCACAAAACAGCAAAATAAATGTAGAAAAAAAGGAGCCACAATATTTAAAACATTAATTATACCAAGTCTAGAATACAAAAGCGTGGCTGGCTTTGAAGCCAGGATGCCGTGAATATTGCAGAACTCTTTGAAGTTTCTTATTTCTCAAGTTCCTTACTCATAATACATAAGGGCACTCTGGAGAAGATTAGCTCTGACTTTCAAGGGACCTTTCCTTTATGTTGCGACGCCCTGACTATTTGTCGCTAAAAAGCATCCATGTGTTGGGGACATATTTAAATGTGCAATCATTTCATAACAATGAGCTGACCCCCTCCCCCAGCCCATTATTTCCATTTATTATAATTGATATTTTAATGTATTGTAAATGAAATTGAGATGCGTCTGTAATTCTAATGCGTCTTCCCTGTTAGCAGCATAAACACTAATGAAACGTTTTGTCCTTAATTACATTTGAACAAAGAAAACCAAAGGAAAATTCACATTGTTATTATACAAGAGGTGGCCTTTTTATAGTAAGAACTTGCCGACTGACCTACAGAGGTACCCCGCGGGTTGTGCCTGGCTATGGCTCTCCTCCTGCATAGCAACACTCTTTTTGAGGCCACTATTCCCCTCCCAGCCGCTTAAAAAGCCAGTGCACGCTATGTGCCTCTGAATCCAACCAAAGCAAATGTATGAGGATCATTCCCACAGTGTTCTGTGCCTGAGCAATAAGGCCTTTAGGTTCCTGTCTGCCTTGGGGTATATTTGTTCCTGTGGCACCAGTTATGATTTGGTTTGCCCTCCTGACTATGTTCTTATCTCCACTTCCTGCCCTAACCTTAGCCTGCACTCAGAGAAGGACTGGGAACTTAAAGTGACCCTGGAAAAAATACTAAAAGTTGCCCCGTTTTGTAGTTGGGTCCAAATTGATGAAAGGCAATATACTATACTATATTGTGGCACATTATACCACCCCAACAGAGCCAAATACCACAGTCCATCACAAAATACAGAAACTTCCACTGGACGGAAGTGAGGAGGGCCCAGGTGGACAATCCACCCCTGCCTGCACTCCACTTGGTGTTTTAAATTAGGAACAACTTCATAACTACGGTCCAACCAATGCTAATGAAGAATACTCATATTGTGGCAACATGGGAATTCTCTGTGGGAATGTCCACATCTCCTAGCAGGGGGTTAAAAGGGTTTTTCCAAGATATTTTTACTAATGACCTGTCTTCAGGATAGGTCATCAGTATCTGATCGATGGGATCCGACACCCAGGACTCCCGACAATCAGCTGTTTGAGAAGGCACCTTCACTCTCAGTAGTGCTGTGGCCTTCTCTCAGCTCATCAAACACAGCGCCATCCATTTCATGGTGGTTGTATTTGGTATCACAGCTCAGCCCCATTTACTTCAATGTAGTTAAGCTGCGCCTAGGAGGCCATGTGACCAATAAACATGACATCACGTGTCTAGGGCAGTGATGGCTAACCTCCGGCACTCCAGCTGTGGTGAAACTATCAGCATGCTCTACTCATTTCTATGGAGTTCTGAGAACTGGACTGCCAGAAGTTAGCCATCACTGTCCTAGGGAAAGCTGCAAAAAAGGCTGCTGTGCTACTGCGAGCGCTGGTGCCTTCTGAAACAGCTGATAGGGGGAGGTCATCAATATCATATATATATATATTTAGATTTTATGTTAGATTAAGTTGTGAGTGCATATGTCATATAATTAGTTGAATAAGGTCCCCTTGTGTGGTCAAAGTATCACACTATCATGTGATCGGTCACATAATGTGAGTGAAAGGTCCATGAGTCAGCAGCACTACTAAGCAAGCAAGATGAAGACCAAGGAGCTCTCCAGACAGGTCAGAGACAAAGTTGTGGAGACGTATAATGTAGATCAGGGTTCGGTTATAAAAACAATATTCCAAAGTTTGAACATCCTGTGGACACTTAAATCCATCATAACAAAATGGAAGGAATAGGGTAGAACTACAAACCTAACAAGACAAGGTCCCCCACCAAAACTCACAGGCTGGAAAAGGAGGACATTTATCAGAGGTTCAACAAAGACACTAACGATAACACTGAAGAAGCACCAAAGATCCACAGTGGAGATTTATGTATCTGTCCACAGGACCACTATAAGCCATATACTCCACAGAGGTGATGGAAGGATCTGTCCATTGGACCACTATAAGGCCCCATTCACACGTCCACAAAAGGCAATTTTGCGGAACGGGTGCGGACCCATTCATTCTCTATGGGCCCGGAAGTGAAGCGGAGAGCACACTTCCGGGTTTCGGCCCCGAACTTCCGGTCCGCAGCTCCGCAAAAGATAGAACATGTCCTATTCTTGTCCGCAGCTGCGGACAAGAATAAGCATTTCTATAGGGGGTGCTGGCAGGGTGTGTTGCGAATCCGCAATTTGCGGGTATGCAACACACCACGGACGCGTGAATGGACCCTAAGTCATACACTCCACAGGGGAGATAGAAGGATCTGTCCATAGGACCACTATAATCTGGATACTCTACAGAGGAGATGGAAGGATCTGTCTATAGGACCACTATACTGTAAGCCATACACGCCACAGAGGAGATGAAGGTATCTGTCCATACGACCACTATAAGACGTGCACTCCACAGAGGTGACGGAAATATCTGTCTACAGGACCACTATAAGCCATATATTCCACAGAGGAGATGGAAGGATCTGTCCATAGGACCACTATACTGTAAGCCATTCACTCCACAGAGGAGATGGAAGGATCTGTCCATAGGACCACTATACTGTAAGCCATTCACTCCACAGAGGAGATGGAAGGATCTGTCCATAGGACCACTATAAGCCATATATTCAACAGAGGAGATAGAAGGATCTGTCCATAGGACCACTATAAGCCATATATTCCACAGAGGAGATAGAAGGATCTGTCCATAGGACCACTATAAGCCATATATTCCACAGAGGAGATGGAAGGATCTGTCCATAGGACCACTATACTGTAAGCCATTCACTCCACAGAGGAGATGGAAGGATCTGTCCATAGGACCACTATAAGCCATATATTCCACAGAGGAGATGGAAGGATCTGTCCATAGGACCACTATAAGCCATATATTCCACAGAGGAGATGGAAGGATCTGTCCATAGGACCACTATACTGTAAGCCATTCACTCCACAGAGGAGATGGAAGGATCTGTCCATAGGACCACTATAAGCCATATATTCCACAGAGGAGATAGAAGGATCTGATCATAGGACCACTATAAGCCATATATTCCACAGAGGAGATAGAAGGATCTGTCCATAAGACCACTATACTGTAAGCCATTCACTCCACAGAGGAGATGGAAGGATCTGTCCATAGGACCACTATAAGCCATATATTCCACAGAGGAGATAGAAGGATCTGATCATAGGACCACTATAAGCCATATATTCCACAGAGGAGATAGAAGGATCTGTCCATAGGACCACTATAAGCCATATATTCCACAGAGGAGATAGAAGGATCTGTCCATAGGACCACTATAAGGCTACTTTCACAGTAGAATTTTTTGCGGATCCGTCATTGATCTGCAAAATTGCTTCCGTTACAATAATACAACCGCATGCATCGGTCACGAACGGATCTGGTTGTATTATGTCTTTTATAGCCATTGAAAGTCAATGGGGGACGGATCCATTTTCTATTGTGCCAGATTGTGTCAGAGAAAAACGGATCCGTCCCCATTGACTTACATTGTGTGCCAGGACGGATCCATCTTGCTCCGCACCACATCGCGGACAGAAAACAATGCAGACAGCGTTTTGGTGTCCGCCTCCAGAGCGGAATGGAGACTGAACGGAGGCAAACTGATGCATTCTGAGCGGATCCTTTTCCATTCAGAATGCATTAGGGCAAAACTGATCCGTTTTGGACCGCTTGTGAGAGCCCTGAACGGATCTCACAAACGGAAAGCTAAAACACGAGTGTGAAGTACCCTAAGCCGTACACTCCACAAAGTGGGACTTTATGTAAGAGAGGCCAGAAAAAAAGCCATTGTTTAGAAAAAAAAATTCTGGAGATTGAAAAGCAGCATGTGATAGACTCCCCAATTACATGGCAGAAGATTCTATGGTGAGAAGTATTTTATAGTGGAAGTTTAGTGTGTTTAGTTAACTTTTGTGAAATCTTACAGCAGTCCACTGGTGGCGTGCCTTTTTACTACTTTTTAATCATGGTATACAATTAATGCCGCCCATAACCACACCCACTTATTAACATAAATCATAAGTTACAGAGTGCCAGAGGATCTTCCGATGGGCCCCTTATAGTACAGCTTACCTAAGGTCTAAAAAAGGTAATTTGGAACTGACCGGTGAACCAATAACCACTAGATATCCTATTAAGCATTATAGATGATCTTGAATGTACAATGATAGCAAAAATGACTTAAAAGTGAACCTGCATACGTTCTGAGAGAGGATGGGTTGTGTCCTTTCTGCCTCCGTTCTCTCCCTATTACCGATCAGGAGGTGTGTACTTTCTGCTGCTGCTCTCTCCCTATTACAGCTCAGGAGGTGTGTCCTTTATGCTGCTGCTCTCTCCCTATTACAGCCAGGAGGTGTGTCCTTTCTGCTGCTGCTCTCTCCCTATTACAGCTCAGGAGGTGTGTCCTTTATGCTGCTGCTCTCTCCCTATTACCGATCAGGAGGAGTGACCTTTCTGTTGCAGCTCTGTTCCTGTAACTGACAAAGCTTCTAACAGTAGATACAGCTGGTGGCAGTAACTGCGTATGTGCGACCTCAGTGAGGTGGACACAGAAATAAGGAAAAGAGAAAACAGTAGGTGGGGTTACAGAGGTTTTATTGAATAGCTCAGTGACATATACTTACATGCCATTACAAAAGTATTCAGATCCAGGTGCTGGGTTGAAAAATGTAGAATATTTTTCATGGGACAACCCCTTTATTTCTCCTAAACATATGTCAAATTTAATAACCGATACGCAGCCCTTAATACATTTGGGCCTATGGGTAGATTTTTGTAGCATTTTTTGTCTATAAATAAGTACGTAAAAACCTCAGGTAAAAAGGGTTCTCATGAGGACAGGCAATGAAAATGATGGTCAATAGTTTTTACACATCCAATATACATTGTGATATAGAACACAATATTTCTGTGCGGAAGCCTAGAGGAGAGGACGCTGTTAGGAAGCGCGTGGCCGTAGCCAGTGACAATAAATGGTTGCAGTTTTAGGCGACTTTCACACCTGCGCTTTACCTTTCTGCTATTGGGATCCATCATAGGATCTCAAAAGCGGAGGACAACATCTCTGTTTTGTCCCCATTTATTGTCAACGGGGACAAAACTGAAGGAAACAGAACGGAGTTCACCAGAATGCATTCCATCCCGTTTCATTGCGTTCCCATGATGCAGACAAGAGCGCTGCAAGCAACGTTTTTGAATGCGTCATGGGATACTGATTAGGACGGATCCGTCATAACACACAATGTAAGGGCTCGTTCACACAAATGTGAGAAGCCTGTGCCCGTGCTGTGGACCGCAAATTGCGGTCCGCAATGCACGGGCACCCTTCGTGGGGCAGGTGCATGGGGATCGCAGACCCATTCACTTAAAATGGGTCCGCGATCCTTCCGTTCCACAAAAAGATAGAGCAAGTTCTATCTTTTTGCAGTGCGGAAGCACGGAACGGAACCCCAGAAAACACTCCGTAGTGCTTCCGTAGTGTTCCGTTCCGCACTGTTCCTCATCTCCGGATTTGCGGACCCATTGAAATGAATGGGTCCGCATCCGTGATGCGGAATGGCCACGGAACGGTGCCCATGTATTGCGGATCCGCAAATGCGGTCCGCAATACGGCAACGGGCATCAGATGTTTGTGTGAATGCGCCCTAAGTCAACGGACACGAAAAATAAAACGGATCCAGTGCCCTTTGACTTACAATGGGTTTAGTGCCGGATCGGTCTTGTTCATTTGGGATATAATACAACCGGATCCGTTCTGAACGGATGCAGACGGTTGTATTATATACCGGATGCATTTTTCCTGAACCATGATGGATAAAGCAAAAACGCAGATGTGAAAGTACCCTTAGACATGCTTTAAGGTATTTGCCCAACATCAGGAGCTGCTGACCCGGTGTGATACCCGCTCACAGGGCAATATATGTATCATCACTAAAAGAAATATTCCATCTGACAACGCCATGTCCTCACCTAGCTTGAGTAATAGTCAGGAACGTACAGAGCATCGGCGAGGACGTGACATAAGCTGTCTGGTGAGCGCAACGCCTGCAGCTTATCACTGCACCTTTCTTAATGAACTTTTCATTTAATCATCTGATGAGTCTATTCCCTAAAGAAGGGAGGGGTTTCATTTATTTTAAAAGCGTACCAATTTCTCATAAGCGTGAAAACAAAATAACAATTGTACATCAAAGTCCAGAAATCCACAGAATTTAAATTGCCCTCCTGTGTGCACAGCACATCTAACATACTACCGCCCCCTGGTGGTGATTAGTGGCACAAGAGTTTCTTTCACATACAGATTTTATAACCGTGGTATCACTGGAATTACAGTGAAATAGAGTAGTCAATAGATCAAATAACGTATCAAACCCTATCAGATAAAGTAAATTGTGCATGGTAACAGTAGCTTTGGAAAATGTAAAAAACAACAACCTGAATTTGTAATTTCACTACACTGCTTACTATTTAAAGGGTTTCTACCACCTGATTTTGACCGAATTAGCTCTCAGACACTAGCGATCTGCGAGTGTCTGATCTCCATAACCATGCAATTCTCAGACCTTTGTGTGGAGCCGTTTCATTAAAAAACTAACTTTTATTCCTATGCAAATGAGCCTCTAGGTGCTATGGGGGCGTCTTTTCAGCACCTAGAGGCTCGGTCTACTCACACTGTATGCCCGCCCATCTCGTCTTGAATGCCTGCCTCCATCTCAGCCATCCGAGGAATTCTCTTGCCTGCGCCGTTCACTTCTGTCTTTGGCGCAGGCGCAGTGAGGGAAGGCAGCTCTCCTGATGCCGGATTCCTCACTGTGACGTAGTCGGCGCAGGCGCAGTGAGTGAATGATGCGCTCCTGGTGCCGGATTCCTCACTGCGCCTGCGCCGAAGACAGAAGTGAACGGCGCAGGCAAGAGAATTCCTCGGATGGCTGAGATGGAGGCAGACATTCAAGACGAGATGGGCGGGCTTGACGGGCGAGTGGGGCGGCATACAGTGTGAGTAGACCGAGCTTCTAGGTGCTGAAAAGACGCCCCCATAGCACCTAGAGGCTCATTTGCATAGGAATAAAAGTTAGTTTTTTAATGAAACGGCTCCACACACAGGTCTAAGAATTGCATGGTTATGGAGATCAGACACTCGCAGATTGCTAGTGTCTGAAAGGTAATTCGGTCAAAATGAGGTGGTAGAAACCCTTTAAAGGGAATGTGCCACCTATACATTTTTTTTCTGCCAGTTAAACCCAGATAGTCACACAAATAATTTTATTCTACTCTGATTATTTTTCTGATTGTAATTTTTTTTTTCCTGTTTCCTGAACATGATTATACAGGCAGCCATCTTGCCTGAGTTGTTGTTAACAGCGCCAAAGTGGGCCACAGACACAATGGGCAGGAGCGTGCTTCATGTAAATGTATGGGAGAGTTTTCTAGACCTGACGTACGGAGAGGTCAAAGTACAGGGAGGTGGAGTAGATACATGTGTTATCTCTCGTTGTAGTCCGTCCTTAGACGATAATAAGATGACTGCTGAACAGTGATATCTACAGAACAGGAAGTGGCACCTAATATTAGGCTTAGTGGCCAGTGCAAAAACTGATGGATTTTAGCATTAAAAAAAAATCGAGATAAGGATATGGAAATGAAAGATAATATCACCAAGAATTCTTTAAACAATAGGTCACATTCCCTTTAACAAGAACTGAAAGGTGGTATCATAAGAACAGCACAAGTCTCATCGGTATAAGGCTGGTTCCACACGGGCGTTGCGGATTGGGGCCGGATGTGTTCAGAGTGCGTTCAGTGAAACTCGCACTATTTTGCAAGCAAGTTCGGTCAGTTTTATCAGTGATAAAAAACGGAATGTTTACAAACAACATCTCTTAGCAACCATCAGTGAAAAGCGCATCGCACCCGCACTTGCTTGCGGATGCAATGTGTTTTTCAGGCAGCCCCATTCACTTCTATGGGGCCAGGGCTGCGGGAAAAACGCAGAATATAGAACATGCTGCGATTTTCACGCAACGCAGAACTGATGCGTGAAAAACAATGCTCATGTACACAGACCCATTGAAATGAATGGGTCAGGATTCAGTGGGGGTGCTATGCGTTCACGTCACGCATTGCACCCGCGCGGAAAACTCGCTCGTGTGAAAGGGACCTAAGAAGGATGACATGCATCCATATCTATGGGGAAGGCTAATTTTAAAAATCTTTAAAGGGAACCTGTCACCTCCAAAAGTGATATAAAACTGCCAGCATTACCTTATAGCAGCCCCCAGTCTGTAATTGATCATGTGTGTGAGCCAGAAATTTGTCAATCCATACTTGTGAAAAACGCTTTTTTATTCTCCCTGAGCGCTCTGTTTTCTGTGAGCTTGAAGTCAAGGGGGCCGCGGCCTCCTTGCTTCAAGTCAAGCAATGCCCGCCTCTTACCCGTCCTCTTCTTACTATGATTTACATTTTTACCATTCCTTGGGATCGTGCCAGTCTGGCGCCTGCGCGGTGCGCCGCTTGTGACTGCACGATCCCGTCTCGGGCTCCCGCAGTCAGCCGGGCATAATTTTGTAGCTGCGCATGCGTCGGCCGGCTTGCGCTGTGAACATAACTCGCCGGCGCAAGCACACACGCTGATTATTGCCGTCGCGAACACACGCGCACGCTGAATCAAGCCGGCCGGCGCATGCGCAGTTACAAAATATACGGCTGACTGCGGGAGCCCGAGACGGGATTGTGCAGTCACAAGCGGCGCACCGCCAAGGAATGGTAAATATGTAAATCATAGTCAGGAGAGGACGGGTAAGAGGCGGGCATTGCTTGACTTGAAGCAAGGAGTCCGCTGCCCCCTTGACTTCAAGCTCACTGCAAACAGAGCGCTCAGGGAGAATAAAAAAGCGCTTTTCACAAGTATGGATTGACGAATTTCTGGCTCACACACATGATCAATTACAGACTGGGGGCTGCTATAAGGTAATGCTGGCAGTTTTATATCACTTTTGGAGGTGGCAGGTTCCCTTTAAAGGGATTGCCTCTTTGGTCAACAGTTTTCCATATGCCCTATGACGGAGATGATAGAGATAGGTCATCTCATCGGGGACATTCTCTAGGTTCTCTTGAGCGGAGCACAAGAGCTGTATATGGCCAAGTGATGCTTCGTTTCTGCTGAACTGTAGGTGCAGGGAAAACAATGGTCTGGAGGATGGTTCCCCAGTAATTGTGGTTGACTGTTAAAGTCCTTGTAGGTGTACGTTCCATTAATTGAACTGGAACATTGGGGCGGGGGGGGCAGTAAGGGCTCCAATGATGCAAAGTAATACCTTTGAATACATGACATTACAGCAAAGGTTTGACGTGCAATGGCATTATGACTAGTCATCGGTGATATTAGAGGGACATCTGGATCCCTACAGTCATTGCTTCCATGACACCATTTTCAAACACAAGTTAGATCATAGCCGCATACATATTGGAAATGTGAGCGAACAGCCTGACGGATTTCACCAGATCAGGCGTTGTCGGTCCACCCATTGACTGTAGTGAGGTCCGGCGGTGATCCGGCCACATGCGATGGCTTTTTGTCCGGTCGGCAGCCAGCATTTGTGCCGGATCTGCTTGACGGAGATGTGAACAAGGCCGAAAGAGATTTGATTTCGGTGTAGACACAATAAATTTTGCCTTTTCGTGGAGAACAATGTTACAATAATTGATACTTACGATTATCACAGTTGTTAAATTTGTTGAATAGACATGGAAAAGTCACGTGTGTGGCCCTTTACGGAGGCGCGTAAAATATTCCTTATTTATTACAGTCTGATAGGCGCTCTGTGTGCTTCTGTATGGTGCCTTCATAATATTCTATATGTCAAGCGTGCCATGAAAACGCCATATAAAACGGAGGCGGGTTGAGGTACAGTCCGGTCCCATAGCTGGTTGTAAAACATAGATTTATAATACGGCCCATGTACAATGCAGACAATG
This sequence comes from Bufo gargarizans, assembly GCF_014858855.1. NCBI lineage: Eukaryota > Metazoa > Chordata > Amphibia > Anura > Bufonidae > Bufo > Bufo gargarizans. Next base: position 418,694,808 of record NC_058084.1, read on the forward strand.
GAAAAGACCTGAAGGGGTTATCCGCTTTATTTATATCGATGGCCTATCTTCAGGAAAGGTCATCAATATCAGATCGGCAGGAGTCCGACACTCGGCACTCCCGCCGATCAGCTGTCTGAATAGGAAAGAGACGTCCCACAGAAGTGAAAGGCATGGTTTATTTGTAATTACATCGGGTCACCACTACAGGTAAGCAATGAAGGGAAGGCAGCGCTTGTGTGCATGCGCTTTTAAGCTGAGGCCACAGGCCAATGGCGCTGCGATTAGTACGTTGATACGACCCAACAATCTCCCAGGAATCAAGTACGTTTGAATTCCTTGTGGCTGTTGAGTCACAACACGAGCACATTTAACGTTCATCATGTTGCAATGTACAGTACATGACGTGTTGTCACGTCATCACATCGTACACAAAGGCCTCAGCCTTAGGGCTCTTTTACATGACCGCAAACCGTGTGCTGTCCACATCCGCAGTTCCATTCGGTGCCCCACAAAAAATACAGAGCATGTCCTATTCTCGTCCAATTGTGGACAAGAATAGGCATTTTCTATGATAGCGACGGCCATGTGCGGTCCGCAAATTGCGGAATGCACACGGGCTGGTATCCGTGTTTTGCTAATCGGCAAAACACTACGGTTGCGTTAATGTAGCCTTAGTGTATGGCCACTTGAAGTGTCCATGCTGCGGTTAGGATGCAACTGCAATGTGGCCAAGTACCATGTGGCCGTATGTGCCACAGCAGCATCCGATTAACTAGAATCGCATTGTTTGTTTGGTCTTCATTGTTAATGGGTGCACGGTATTGCAGGCTACCGCATGTCCATTATCAATTAACACTGAATAAACTATGTAAAAGGTGTTTTCCAACTGGTTTATTCTGGTGACCTAAGGATAGGTCCTCAGTGTGTGATCGGTGGGGGGGTCCGACTCCTGGCACGATCATCTGTTTGAAGAGGCTGCGGTGTTATGGTGAGCTTACCAAGCACAGCGCCATCCACTGGATCACAGCTTAGTCCCATTCACTTGAATGGTACTGAGCTGTGTCTAGGCCACATGACGTCAGCAGAGGATGGGGGTGCTGGAATTCGAACCTCGAACCTCCACCAATCAGATACTGATGACCTATACTGAGGATAGGCAATCAGTAGACAACAGTCGGAAAACCCCTTTAATTTGATGTTGCTGTGGCTCGTATGGCTGTGCGGTACACCCGACCATGGCATGGTTGCTCCGTCTGGTCATACCCTTACTGTAGAATCTGATCTATTTTCTCTAGGCTTTAGGCCTCATGCACACGACAGTATTTTTTTGCGGTCCGCAAAAAGGGGTTCCGTTGTTGCGTGATCCATGTCCGTTTTTGTTTCCGTGTGTCTTCCTTTATTTTTGGAGGATCTCCAAACATGAAGGAAAGTAAAAAAAAATCTAAGTTTAGTTTGCCATGCAAATGATAGGAAAAAAAACGGACGCGCGGATGCGGATGACAATATTGTGTGTGTAAATTTTTCCTTTTCGTGGAGAACAATGTTACAATAATTGATACTTACGATTATCACAGTTGTTAAATTTGTTGAATAGACATGGAAAAGTCACGTGTGTCGCCCTTTACGGAGGCGCGTAAAATCCTTGCTATTCCTTATTTATTACAGTCTGATAGGCGCTCTGTGTGCTTCTGTATGATGCCTTCATAATATTCTATATGTCAAGCGTGCCATGAAAACGCCATATAAAACGGAGGCGGGTTGAGGTACAGTCCGGTCCTATAGCTGGTTGTAAAACACAGATTTATAATACGGCCCATGTACAATGCAGACAATGGAAAAGACCTAAAGGGGTTATCCGCTTTATTTATATCGATGGCCTATCTTCAGGAAAGGTCATCAATATCAGATCGGCAGGAGTCCGACACTCGGCACTCCCGCCGATCAGCTGTCTGAATAGGAAAGAGACGTCCCACAGAAGTGAAAGGCATGTCCGTTTTTGTTTCCGTGTGTCTTCCTTTATTTTTGGAGGATCTCCAAACATGAAGGAAAGTAAAAAAAAATCTAAGTTTAGTTTGCCATGCAAATGATAGGAAAAAAACGGACGCGGGCGCGCGGATGCAGATGACAATATTGTCAATGGGTCCGCAGAAAATCACGGAAAACGGAACAACGGACACGGGACACAACAACGGTTCTGTGCATGAGACCTTACTCAGTAAGTATTTGGTAAAAACAGAATTCTGCCACGTAGCAGAGACTGGATGTTTAAAATCGAGAAATTTCCTTTTCGAAAGGTGTCATAATGATATCATTATATTTTAGCTGAAAAGTGAAGTCTGACTTACTATGCAGCCCAAATATTACCAATTAGTGAGGTTAAATTATGCCGTGCTCTGGCAGAGCGGCGCATGATGTTCTGACTTGAGTGAACACTGTGAAATCTCTTTGACATTCGCTAGTACGGTATATTTTCAGCGCTGCCTCCACGTCTTCACTGCAATTTCCCTTCCGTTCTTCGGCGATAGGTAGAGGCATGTTACATTTCACGTGTTATCAGTCCATACGGTCATGCTGACTGCAATACAAGTGTCCAGGAAACAACAAGAGATGAAAGACGCGGGATGTATGTACAGACGATATTACAGTCCCTGCTACTTCTGCCCGTGCCTACTAAGGTTAATATATTCCAGATACCATTCTTATACTAGATGATCTGTAGTCACGATGAATGTGGTCAGATGTGAGGAGCGTCTCTACAGAACATGCCCAGCCGGAAAAAAGCCTAAAGCAATGCTTAACATATTGCAGTATAAAAGTAGATCAATTATAGCCGGATCTCAGTCTAGAAAACGATCATATATCAAACGAGTGGGTAACTAAGTGGTTAATCTGTATGTCAAATTGGCTTAAAGGGGTTATGTCATGCTTGATTTAAAAAATGAAAATCAGACATCATCTAGTTATAGTACATGACAATATCTTTCTAACAAAGCTAGAAGCAGCCCTGTACCTCACATGGATCCAGAGATCTCCCCATTCATTGCTCTGGTAGATTATCTTCAGTATGGCAGCTCAGGGGGTGTGTCCTTTCTGCTGCAGCTCTCTCCCTATCACAGCTCAGGGGGTGTGTCCTTTCTGCTGCAGCTCTCTCCCTATCACAGCTCAGGGGGTGTGTCCTTTCTGCTGCAGCTCTCTCCCTATCACAGCTCAGGGGGTGTGTCCTTTCTGCTGCAGCTCTCTCCCTGTAACTGACACAGCGTCTAACAGAACATATGGTCGTGACAATTGAAGATTCAAACAGAGCGCGCTCAAGGAGCTCAGTGAGAAGGACAAAAAATAAGGAAAAGATCAAAAGAACAAACAGCAGGTGGCGCTATACAGATACATTTTATTGAATAACTCACTGGCTATATAAAATTTTTTAATTGCATGCAACTACAAAAGTATTCGGATCCAAGTGCTGGTTTGAAAACTGTAGAATATGTTTTGTGACACAACCCATTTAAGAGTATGACCACACGGCCCGGTCATACACACAGCCCAGCACTGTATAGCTGGTCCTTATTGTTAATGGGTGTGCGGTATTGAAGTTGCTAAGCAGTGCGGTCTTCTTTAGTTGAATAAAAGGCAGCTGCAGCATAATAGGCCGCGTGGTTCTCGACTGCAACTGGCCGCACCCTGAACAGCTCCGCTCCGTGTGTCGCAAGTGACCTAAACCGCCATCCAGCGCATGTGCAGTATACAGATGTAGCCAAGACCTGCACACCTCACTTCACTGCGCATGTGCTGGAAGTGGATTGGCAAGGATATACCCCGCCTGCGGAATGTCAGTCACATGGGGAACAAGTCAGTCTGACTTCGGGCTCATGCACACCACTGTATGTATTTTGCGGTCTGCAAAACACAGATCTGCAAAAAATACAGATGACGTCCGTGTGACATCTTTATTGCATGCGTTTTTTTGCGGATACATTTTGACAATGCCTTTCCTTGTCCGCAAAACCGACAAGATTAGGACATGCTCTATCTTTTTTGCGGAACAGCCATGCGGACATATGGAAACAGAATGCACACTGAGTCATTTCCATTCTTTTTCTGGACCCGTTGAAGGGAATGGTTTCACATACGGGCCGCAGAAGAAAAAAAACTTAACGAGCATGGAAACAAATACGTTCGTGTGCGTTAGTCCTTCTCCAGAGAACGACACCACCCCTGTGACACTATAGAGGCACAGGAATACAGCCTTCAAACGCCTGCTTCTTCATGATGCTGCACCTCCCAGAAAGTAAAAGAACATTCATGGGAACCTATTGTCCTAGATAAAAGGTTGGTGGCAGGTTGGGGACCTGATTCCTGACGACAGGATCTGAATACGGCTGTTTACTGATTCCACTGTGCAGAGTTACGTTTCTGAAAACCGGCATGAACTACTATCCGAACCAGTTACGATACCGAACATCCCGATGGCTGCTTAATCAAGTGTGATCATGTGGCTGCATCCATGGGACACACAAAACACTCCAAATGCAGCACCCTCTGTAAGGTTGGTGTCACACATAGGTGGGTTTTTTTTTTCAAGCATTTTTGAGGGTTTGGGGCTTTTGTTGCATTTTTAAAGGGCTTCTGTCACCCCACTAAAGTCTTTTTTTTTTTTTGGCTGCTTAAATTCTAAATTATACTGCGATATATCAATATATAGTGCTATTACTCATTTTAGTTCAGCAGTTTCTTAAAAAAACTGACTTTTATAATATGCTAATTACCTGTCTACCAGCAAGTAGGGCGGTTACTTGCTGGTAGCAGCCGCATCCTCCTTCCATAAAGACTCCCCCTCCTCATGTTGATTGACAAAGTCAGTGAACGCACTCGTCCTCTGGCTATCCCTGTCTGCGTTCAAAATCTGGCGTCTGCGCCATACCGGTCTTCAGTCGGCTCAGGTGCACTGAGAGGAGGACGCTCGCTCGGCCGCTCCATCCTCAATGCGCCTGCGCCGATGACGTCACATCTACACCCGGCACAGGCGCACTGAGGAAGGAGCGGCCGAGCGAGCGTCCTCCTCTCAGTGCACCTGCGTTCAAAATCTGGCGCCTGCGCCGTACCGGCCTTCAGTCGGCGCAGGTGCACTGAGAGGAGGACGCTCGCTTGGCCGCTCCATCCTCAATGCGCCTGCGCCGATGACGTCACATCTACACCCGGCGCAGGCGCACTGAGGAAGGAGCGGCTGAGCGAGCGTCGTCCTCTCAGTGCGCCTGCGCCGACTGAAGGCCGGTACGGCGCAGGCGCCAGATTTTAAACGCAGACAGGGCTAGCCAGAGGACGAGCGTGTTCGCTGGCCCCGTCAATCAACATGAGGAGGGGGCGTCTTTAGGATCGGAGGATGCGGCTGCTACCAGCAAGTAACCGCCCTACTTGCTGGTAGACAGGTAATTTGCATATTATAAAAGTCAGTTTTTTTAAGAAACTGCTGAACGAAAATGAGTAAGAGCACTATATATTGATATATCGCAGTATAAGGAATTTAAGTAGCCCAAACAATAAAAAATGACTTTAGTGGGGTGACAGAAGCCCTTTAAGCAAACGAAAGCCAGCTCCTGAGATAAGGCAGGGAAGTCTATGAAATTATTTAAGAGAACCTGTCACCTGCACTATGTTCCAGCCATTGAGGGCAGCATAGTACAGTGACAGACCCACAGATTTATATAGTACTGACATGCCGAACCTCGTAGCGCTCTGATGAGACTCCCTGTCCCCACCCTGCCCTGCCTCCTGACCAGGACTGACAGGTTCCTTTCTTATGTGTAACACGAAAGAAACCTTCCAGTCATCGTCCAGAAGGATGGGGCCAGTGAGTCTCATCGGACTCATCTCCCTCGCAGCGTGGGCACATACAGCGAGGTCCGGCATGTCCTATAAAAATACTGACTGGCAGCTCAAAAGTCACAATATATAACAATGTCCCCAATTACGTTGCCTGTTGCGAGCAGCTCAAAAGTGACAGATCATTGAAATCAGTGGGTCTGTCACTATACTACACTGCCCTCAGTGACGCCTGCGTAGTAGAGATGACAGGTTCTCTTTAAGCGCAGGAACAAAAAGGGTTTTTGTAATGCTGTTTTTACATTTTTAAAACATTTCAGCATGCTCCGGTGGTGGCCTTTTAATCAGACGTTTTCCTACATAGAGAAAAAAAAATGCCAAAAAAAGATTGTGTTACTAAAAAATGAGACCTCTAAGACCAAAAAAATTACAGAATTTCCTGGTCGTTTTTATGGGCCAAAAAGACGCTAAAAAAGGACTGTGTGTGGCAGGATTTTTAAAGGGGCAAAGTAAAAAGGGTTTTCCTACTATTTATGTAAAAAATGGAAATCAGTTGAAGGATAGAACTGACTGAGCATGTGTGTCCACCTCAGCATTTGATAATATAGTATTAGTATTCAGATCCAGGTGCTGGTTTGAATACAGGTAGAATACTTTCTGTGGGACAACCCCAATAAGGTGGCCTGTCCTTAAAGGGATAAGAAGAAATGGGAGAACATATTTATTGTATTATTTTATTGCTTTATACGTGTATTCATGGCAGTAAGCAGCATTTTTTTTTTTGTTTTACTAAAACCCCTTTTCTTTCTTCAAAGATAAAATTATTCAAACAATTCATAAACTATAAGGAAACGGTGAAGAATGAAAGGGTGGCAGCAGATAGGCACAAGGCTAGTGACGTCGCCATGTTTATAGCGCTAATAATAGGCAAGCAAAATAGTGAGTCGAGAGATCGTGAAAACAGTTGTAAATAAGCATCGAATATATTTTCATGTTCTAATATGAAACTCTTATTCTTCCGAGATGATCTTCTACGTTACTGCATGACGCTGCCTTCTATTTCTGATGTATGTGCTGCTTTCCTTCCTCTCTGCATTTTGATGACACATATTAGTAATTACCAAGTGCCTCAGCTGGTAATAAGCTCCGTTCATTATATTTCCAAAAATGCTGCTCCCTGTCTAGCTTCATAGATGAATACAATTAGCATATCAGTGCGACTGATTAAATATTCTGCATGTAAATTTGCATGTCACAATAGGTTCTACACTTTAAACAAATAGACAGAGTTGCTACCGTTAAGCCTTCTGTGAAGCCCTGTGCATTCATTACCCAGAGAGACAATCACGAACGGGTATATTTAAATACAGTGAACCTACCTGAATGGAGACGGAAGGTAACACTACTCACGCATGAAAAGGCAGAATGAATATAGACATTGGCCTCTATAGAAAGAATTATTGACGAGAGATTTCCAATCTGCATATGAGGCTGTCACGTCAGATTATCTCATCAAATAATGGAAATTTGGCCTCTGATTCAGAAAAAAAAAAACAATACACCAAGACCTGAGACTGTTTCAAAGAGATTGTATTATCATAGACCGCAGGGCTTTGGTCAAATGGGAAACTCATCTATTGGAGGAAGTATCTAAAGATAGATTAGTTCCTATTAAACACTATACTGCATATGGTAATTCCTAAAACTCAACATTTTGCATGGCGCCTTATGAACTTATGAACTAGTAAATCTGAAATGATAGACATGTGTAAGGGATCGCTCTCTCACAGGGGGGCGCAATCGCAAACTTCTCCTCTGACAACGAGGTTCAAGTCCAAATGGTGCTTTATTTTGGTCACTTTAGCACCAGCACAAACATAAATCCAACCAAAATAAACACCTGGCCGTCTGGGCCCTAGCTAATACAGAGGTCTTCTCCCTGACTCACCTCTAAAGTGCAGTTTCACCCACAGGGTCTCATGACCTTAGCAGGTCAGCTCACCAAACATAAGTCTAGGGGAGAGATCCGGCTTCACTAAGCCATACGGTCTAGCAGCCCACATGGCTGTGACCACACAAGCCTCTCAGGCTTCCCCCTCTCTAGGGTCACTTCCTCTACCCTAGACTCATACACAGAGGGTTGATTTATCCCAGCTTGATTAACCCAGCTGGCCTCACCTGGGGCCAGGGAGCCTGTAATGGACTGGGTTGTGGACTGGAAGACTCCCACTACCAACCTGTCTCCCAGTCCAAAGAAATCCAGCCCATACAACTTTAAATAAAAAACAGCTCCAACAACCATGCCTTGCTGAAGCCATACCATTTCTGGATTTCAGTCCTCACCCAGCTAAACTGAACAAGCAGGTGAGATACATACCCCCACCATACCTCTATCGTGCACTTTACCACACATGAAACTGGAAAATAGTCTACTTATCACCAGTCAAACCTTCTAAAGATAATGTGGACATTCCCTTTATATAAGAATGGTCCTCTGCTCTGAAGATAAGATGATCAGAGCGGATCACACTGTTATAGTCTAGGGGGTTTCTGGTACCAAAAGTTCAATTCCCCTGCAGAGCCCCTGTAGGAGAAATTAAGCTATACAAGGTTCCCATTAAGATCCTCTAGCGACAGATTTGGAGCTGTTTTCCAGTCTAGCTAATAGATGACAGTGCTGAACATGGCATTTGCTTCCATGAACTCAGAATTATAGTAACTAAAAGGGTATCTGGAATAGGATGATTAAATCAGACAACCAGTTTATTAGGGAATTCCCAGTTAATAGAGGGGGTCCTAAGTTCCTCATCACTTTAACTGGAGAGCAGTTAAAAGGAAAAAAAAAATTAAGTCTGAAGGACCTGTCCCGCCATACACAGATGGGGATGGGTGCTGTGTAACATTTAGTGGCACTATAGGGATTTTTTTCAATCAGATTATTCTTATTAATTTTGAAGTCATATGAACAAAAAATACAAAAACAAAGAAAGAAAAGAAAATGTGAAAAATAGCTCAATAGTGTAAACATCCCAAAGCCCCCAATCCACACTCTACTCCCACTTCATTCCGGTTTGTAGGTAAGTACTCATTACTTATACTGCAAACTTGAGCACATAGGGACCATGTATTATATCGATTGGTCATGGGAGTCATCAATAGAGAGCATCTACAATCCAAAGCCTCACGTGCCACAATACAGGAGCATCTCAAGAACACAAATATTCAGGATGCTAGGACTAAGTCCCATAGTGTAAAATCATTGTGCCTACAACTTCTCTAATTTAGTATAAGTTCCTCTTTTTTGAAATATTGCTTTATCATATATAAACTTGTTTTTGCTTTCCTTACAAATTTTCTTTAGGTAGACAGAGAGATTGTAGCCAATTTATCCTAATTTGCTCCAGAGCCACAGATAATAAATGACCAACTTCTACTCTGCCCTGTGCTTCTAACTATGTGTATTCCTTGTACTCCAGAACACAGAATTTCGGGTCATGGACCAGCTGCGTAGAGTATTCCCTATTAAAGGGGTTGTCCAACTATTATTACGTGACAGACTTTCCTTAGGATAAGCCATCACTCACTGATTGACAGGGGTCCGCACCCCACACCACCACCGATCAACTGTACGGGTGCAGATCCATTGTCGGAAGTCAAAGATGAAATTACACAGCACCATCAATCTTGTAGTGTAAGGAATTTATTATTACAGTGATGGTCCCATTGATTTCTGATGACAGAGCTACACCTAAAGAGCTAATCATGAGGGGGTGCAGGGTGCTAGACCCCCACAATAAGCTAGTGATGGCCCATCACTCAGTAATGGCTGGACAGCTTGTTCAATGACTCCTAGAACCCCATGCCAGAATTTATTCATTTTTATACAACCACACAACATATGAATGAGATGGGCAGACTCCTCACACCTAACATCTATCCTAATCCCAATATTATGGAGGAAGAGGTGTTTTATATATACGGTGAAGAATATATAGCTGTAAGACCACTTTCACTCCCAAGGCACAGCCTCCAGAATATTCCCCAACCTTTTCTCTGAGATAAGCCCAAAACTTCTCTCCCATTTACGCATATTGACCAACGGGTATCTGTCAAGGTATTTGTTCCTGAATAGCTTGCGCATGTTAGAAAACAGTCCAGACCTGCTTCTCACTAAGGCCAGTGTGTGGATAACAGTGTGTGGATAACAGCATCCATCTGCAGTGCCATGGACACCTTTGTACCCTGAACCTCACAAGCCACGGCTGTAAATACTGATACTATCAATGCTGTGGAATCTGAAATTGCTCCGGTAATGAATGGAAGGACCTAAGCTTGTCTTCAGAGGCAATATGACTGGCCCTGGTAATTCTCAATGTTTCTGTAGGAAAATGTAACACTTACTTAAAATTTTCCTCAGAAATTATAGAGGACTGCTGGTGGTCCAGACAGAAGGACACGTTGTAAACAGCTCATTGTCAAGGGGCCCTTCTAACAAGTAGGAATTTTCCAACTTTAAGTAGTGCTTTGTTCATGGGATGGTCAAGGTGTACAGTATTTACTAAAACTTACACCACATCATTTGATGGCCACCCAAGTGTTAGAAAAGCTTCTTTGAACTTGAAGTTTCAAGCCAAAGAGGAATCCTTGACCTAATCTGAAATAGTATAGAAAAAAAAAGCATGACATAGGTGCCCATAATAGTCAATGGACATTTACATTCAGCTTCAGAATACATATAATGCAAATGTAAATTTAGGTCATCTTGTAATTTAAAACCTAAGGGGGACATTTATCATTGGAAGTACATGTGTTTTTTAGCAGTAGTTTGTTGCAAATTTTGGGCTGGGTAAGACACAGTTTACCAGTTTTTTTTCCTTAAATAGTCTAAATGTAAGTTCAAGAACTGGAGTTAAACCTGGAAGGTGAATTGCAAAGAACGAGATCCATGTTGGAAACTTGCAGAAAAAACTGGCCTTCTATAGATCAAAAACCCACAATGTGTGTCAACTTTTTTGTTACACAGCATGTGGTTGAGATATAAAATCTAAAACACTGCAGATCTTCAACATGCAATTCCACTGTGGAAAATCTGTAAGTGCTGTGTGGATGTACCCTGACAGAGAGGTCCAATGCTATTATATGTTTTATAGGGAATCTGTCATCTTGAAAATGCAGTGCAACCTGCAGGTAAAAGGTTAAAGAGCAGGAGGAGCTGAGGAGATTGATGTATTATTTTGTTGGAAATGATTCAGTAAAACTTATAATTTATTCATTTAAAAGGGTTTTCAGAGACTCATATACTGATGACTTATCCTCTTATATACTGATGACCTATGGTTCAACCATTGCTAATGAAGAATACTCAGGATGTGGCGACCTGAGGATTCTCTGTAGGAATGTCCACACCTCCTTGAAGGGGGTTAAAAGGGTTTTCCGAGATATTTTTATATCAGTATCTGACTGATGGATGTCTGAAACCCAGGAGTCCCACCAACCAGCTGTTTGAGAAGGCACTGGAGCTCCTGTGAGCTCTGCGGCTTTCTCCCTGCTCACCATACATTGCACAGCAGCTGTGCTTGGTATCGCAGTTCAGCCCTATTCACTTTAATGGAACTGAGCTGCGCCTAGGCTATGTGGCCGATGAACGTGACGTAACTTGGCCTAGAGAAAGCTGAGAAAAGGCCATGCCACTACTGTGAGCACCAGTGCCTTCTCAAACAGCTAATCGGTAGGGGTTCCGGGCATCGGACTTCCACTGATCAGATACTGATGACCTATCCGGAGTATAGGTCATCAGTATATAAGTCTCGGACAACCCCTTTAAATCTCTGCTCATTGTAAGTTTAGGAGTCATGTGGGTGGTCTAATCAGTGACTGGCAGCCTTCTCTCACTGACGGTGCATACAGCTATAGCTGTCAATCAGTCCTGCCCACGTGACTCAAAATGATTAGAGATTTTAATGAATAAATTACAAGTTATACTGAATCTCATCCCATAAAATTATATATCAGGGATCAGCAACCTTCAGCACTACAACTCCAACCTTCGGTGAAACTCCCAGCATGCACACTTGCTCAGCTGTTCTTGTAAGAAAGGAGGATTCTGGGAGTTGTAGTTTTAGAACAGCTGGCATGCCAAAGGTTGCTGATCCCTGCTATATATCTATCTGCTCAGCTTCTACTGATCTATAACATGCTGCCTGCAGATTTTAATTGCAACTGGTTCCCTTTAAAGGATATTATTTCGATTGGCGATTGTTCTTATCACTTCTTTATCTTGTAGGAATCTGAATAGATAAAGGGTACCAAACCACAAAGTAAATTGTTTTCCCAATTTTCTTCTAATGCCCTAAACTAACACACTTCAGACCAAGTTCCTAGATGCAGTAAATCAATTTGCCAATGTTCACTTTGCCCACCAAAGGCAATCGAAGAAAATACCACAGACTCACATAGGCTTCACTTTCATAAACAAACTTTCTATTTCTTTCAAGGTTTTTAGGAGAAGCCCTTTCGGCAGAGACCGCTTACTTTGATTTCCATTTAATGAATGTCCTGAGAGCATAAGAGAAAGGAAGCAGACAGGTGCAGTGATGGTTATAGGTCTGTGCAGGTAATGAGATATACTCAAGTTGTCTGCTCCTCTACAGTAGACCATCTATCACCATCAAATGTCTAATTTACCCAGACACTGAAGGTTAAATCATTTTGTTGCTTTCACAGCAGTTAACACCAAACAGCAAATATCGTTTGATTACTTGTCAGATTAAAAGGTTTCTCTAACTAGCCCAGCTTTAAAATGCTTCCAGGTTTTGAAGGAGATCTGAACAAAGGGGGCATTGATTTGTAGTATCGTTGCAGAGATGGCTGTCAATAAACTGAGCATGTGAAAGCCAACATAATATAGACTGCACCGTCTTCAGACTAAATTAAAAGGGCTCTCCTCCACCAGATACCCCTTTTTACAGGGTGAGGTACAGTGCAGGGGTTAAAGAAAAAGACTTACCTGCCACCAAAGTTTTATTTCCAGCGCTAAGTTCCTTTCTCCTCTGTTTCCAGTCCCTGCTGGCCCAGAAGTCTGAAGTGTAGTGGACACAATCACGTGACCACTATTCTAACATACCGAACGAGACTTCACAGATAAATAAATTATATTACATACTGACAGATATAGGCTAACAGAAACAACTGACCAATACTTATTAACCTTAAGAACTCCTTTAAAAAGGACAAGATTATTCTAAACATATTAGATTCAACCAGAATTTGTTAAAATTCAAGGTGGATAAGAATTCTAATTTTTGGTGATTTGATCCAGACAAAATTTGTGAGAGAGAAAAACAAAGAGAAAAAAAAAACCGGATAAGATTTGTAAAGAAAATTGCTTCCTCATGAAATTTCACTTTCTTGAACTTTTTTTTAACTTTTCATACTAGATCTCCAACCTTGGTGACCAGCAGAGAATGATAGACTTGAGGCTTATTGAATTGCTGAGAGTCTGCAGAGAGACATGTTAAAATCCAACATGCATAGCTCATCTGGAGACTTTCACGATGCCCCACTGCATTTATAGAAGGGCAAGAGTTACAAAAACTTTGAGGTGAGTATAAACATTCTAAAAAAGTTAACCTTCTAAAGTTGGCCATACACTGACTGCTTCTTTTTTTTTTCATTCAATCGTCAACCCACAAACTTAATGGGGGAAATTTATCAAAACTGGTGCAAAGGAAAACTGGCTTAGCTGCCCAAAGCAACCAATCATATTCCATCTTTAATTTTTCAGAGCTGCTTTGGAAAATTAAAGGATCAATCGGATTGGCTGCTATAGGCAACTTTTAGTCTTTATAGTAATCTATAATACCGCTAAATCTCCCAACCACCCAAAATTGCACTGGAAATTTGTCTTCTGGTGGGGGGTTGTCTTCACAAAGAAAATGTCCAATATTCGGAATATCACTGAGGAACTAGAAATCTGTTACAGGAAACCTAGTCTGGAGTGTCTTCTTAAAGGGACACTGACAGGGCCAATAAGCATATTGAGGTCTATATATGTCACTACAGGTCTTATAATGGGTATTACAATCATCTAAGTATCCCCCCTGTCCACATTATACAAACAGTAAACTTTAAGTTTTATAACCTGCTCCAACGGTCTGCAATCTGCCCAAGGGGCAGCGTTTCACTTCTCTTGCGCCCAGCCAGCCTCCCCAACTGCCGATTTGAAGCGCCGCCCAGCTCATGAATATTCAGTTTGCTGGGCGGCTTCTGCGGTCCCCGCTCTAAAGCGCTTCGCTTAACAGTGCCCTGCGCATGCGCCGGATCTTGTGAAGTCGGGGACAGTAAGCGCCGCCCAGCGAAGTGAATATTGATGAGCTGGGCGGCGCTTACTGTACCGGACTTCACAAGATCCGGGCGCATGCGCCGGGCACTGTTAAGCGAAGCGCTTCAGAGCGGGGACCGCAGAAGCCGCCCAGCAAACTGAATATTCATGAGCTGGGCGGCGCTTCAAATCGGCAGTTGGGGAGGCTGGCTGGGCGCAAGAGAAGTGAAACGCCGCCGCTTGGGCAGATTGCAGACCGTTGAAGCAGGTTATAAAACTTAAAGTTTACTGTTTGTATAATGTGGACAGGGGGGATACTTATATGATTGTAATACCCATTATAAGACCTGTAGTGACATATATAGACCTCAATATGCTTATTGGCCCTGTCAGTGTCCCTTTAAAGAAGATGTTCAATATGCATAATACATGGTGGAACTTAAAAACTGTCACAGAATATCTGGTCAGATAGGGGGCATCTTCTCAAGACCGCTTTAGTCTTTATAGTAACTACATGAAAAGCCAGCCTAATACAACTAAACCTCTTTGAGACAACCAGCCAAAATTGCCCTAAAAATGGTCTTCAGGAGAATGAGGGGAGATCTGGTCTGGATAGAGGAGTATCTTCGTAAAGAAGATGTTCAATATGCATAATACATGGTGGAAATGGAAAATGGTCAAAAGACATCTGGTCTAATAGAGCGTCTTCTTGAAGAGGTGGTCTTTTGGCCAAGTTTCAAAACTGGATGATACAATTTAACATATGCATATATCTGATTTGGCATTGCCAAATTTGTGTTGTTCTGACCATATTATGAAATATTTCTGTCTTCCAAGTTGTCTACCTTCATTCTGAACAGTCCAGAAGAAGTCTATCTCCTATAATTGAACGTTACACATTATCAAACAAGCACTCTGATTCTTTTGTAAGACTCTGTTAAGATGACGTGAGTTCTCGAACTGCTGACTAGTGACTGCCAGCTTGAAAGATAACCCTAGAAGTATATGGATTGTGTAAGATGTTCCACCGCAAGGAGCCTTGTCACAACGCCACTAGTGCAGGCGAGCGGACTGTTAGATTGTTAGATGAAGCCTGTAATTGCCTTGCATCGCTTGGAGGTGATCACAAGTATCGATCCAAATATTGAGTTTTCTGTTGTGCTAATGGATGTGTTTTTGTATCAGTGACTTCTGTTAAATTGTACAGTATTTCTATTTGGAGCTGATGGCCGGGAATGATATTGATTGTTTTATCTCCATCCTGTGTCACCCGTGACACTAATTTTCTATTCATCATTTTTTAACTATACTGGCAGGCAGTTACTAATTGGATTTTACTGGATTATGAAATCGGTTTAAGGGATTAGATTTATACATATAGAAATGCGCCCTATATTATGGGACATACTCTTAAAACATTTGTTAGGGTCTACATTGGATGCAGGAAAAAAAAGTCCCATTTTCTGGTAACCTGAAAATACATTGCAAATTGTCTTTTTAATCTTTTTTTTTTTTTTGTCTGGAATTGTCAATAATAGGAATGATTGGGAGAAGGGGGGGGGGGCACTGAGTTTTAATGGGGAGTATTTTTGTATTCCATATGTAATAAAAATTTAGCAGTTTTTCTTATGATTTTATGTTGTGTCATTTCTTTATTATTCCTGCTTAAAGTTTATGAATAAAGGTACAACACAGTGTTACCAGTTGAGGTGTGTTCCTACATAATCTGATATTATCCAATCGGGACAGTGCAGGGTAACACCGCCAGTTGGTAACACCCAGTTGTACAATTTTTCATATATTTCTAAAAGAAATAACAGAGGGCTGGCACAACAAATAGATGCTCCAAGATGCTCCAGAATTGTTATTACATGGGGAATGCAAGTCCTTAGGACAGACATGTCAGGAGAGGTGACAAGTCTTCTTAAACCAAATAACCTCCATCTAATATTTCAGTTACTATTGTCTGGAGCATGGAAAAGGGAACTGAACATATATAAGACACAGGGTCGCATGAGCCATCAGGCAAGATGAGAAATACAGGGGGCATTACAGGCTGGAGTACTACAGGGGGCATTACAGCATAGAGCGTTAGAAGATGGCATTACAGGCTGAAACATTACAAGGGGCATTGTAACACAGGGGCAATAAAGGGTGCATTATAATGCAAGGGTCACTATAAAGCGGGGGCACTACAGGGAGGTTATAGCTGCAATTGGGCATTATATAGTATGGGCACTACAGGGGGCATTATAACTACAGTGTGCACTGCAGGGGCATTATAAATACGGGGGGGCAATACAGGTCAATTTTATAAATACTGGGAATACTACAGGGGGTTTTATGATTACCTGGGCTACTACAGGGGTCTTTATAAATACTGGGGAAATTATAGGGGCATTATAACTAGTGGGACATTATAGAGGCCATCATTACTACCGGGGGTTCTATGGGGTGCTTTATAGAGGAGCATTGCTACGGCTGGAGCCACTATATTTCTACAGTGGGTACAACAGGGTCATTAGCATTGGGCACAATATGGAGGGGATTGCTATTAATGGGGTCACTCTTGGAAAGTATAATCACCATTGGGGGGAACTATTACTAATGAGGACACTCTGGGAGATAATTATTACTATTGGTGGGACTTTTACTATGGGGGGTATCTGTATGGAACTATTATTTTTTGCAGTATTGTGTTTGGGGGAGTTGGGGAGCACAGTATTGGGGTGGCAGCAGGATAACATGGTTGGAGGCCATGGGGGGATGATGGAAAAGAGAGGAACCTAAAATGTCTATGTGCCAATCTTTGCAGAGACAAGAAGAGGCTGAAAGAAGTCTTCAAGGTGGTCTGGTCTGCATGAAGAAGATGAGGAAAGAGAATGTCTACATCAGAAGAGATAGCCTTGGATGTAATAATTGCTACTGTATTGTCCTGTATGTTTTGTAGCGCAATATGTAATGTCCACCCAAATCTGCTTTTAACAATAGGGCTGTGAGGAGGGGTTGATTTAAGGTTTTGGCACCAGAGGGTGTGAGGGGGGGGACATTTTAATTTTTACCTCAGGGAGCAGAATGGCTAGGTGCACCCCTGATAATGCCTCACCTCACTCACACGTCAGTGTTTTGGCCAGTGATTTTGAGTAAAAACCAGGTGCAGGTCTAAACCAGAACAGGAGCCGATCTTTCCCTTTTACCTTATGTCTGTGGAGGCTCCAATGCTGGTTTTGGCTCACAATCAATGTTGAAATTACTGACCGAAACACTGACGTGTGAATGAGGCATAAGACATAAAGAAATCCCAAACCTCATTTAACAGACATTCATTTCAAAATGCATGTTAAGTCCTCTTGCCTGGATTTATTTTCATTATTTTACAGTTTCTGAATGTGACATATTAAAATTATAAATGCTGTACACTTACCGTACAAATAGTAAAAAAAAATAAAGGGCAAAAAAGCAAGCGTTAAATGATTAGTCCAATTAAAAAAATAAAATAAATGAATTATAAATTAGAATATTAAAATATGGCACTGCAAGGAACCTTAACATAATTCACGTTTGCAATAATTAAGTAAAAAAAAAAAATCCATCAGGAGTCTTGCAGAATAGCAACTTGTGGATTTAATTAAAGATAAAAACCAAACTGATTTCCATGCCTATGTGAAAAATTATTCATTAGACAGAAAATATTTGAATATAACAATGTGAGCCCCACATACAAGGTCAGATGTTAACCTGGGCCACATAACATGCACGGTGGAAATGGCTTCTTGTTTTATTTTTTAAAATATTGCTTAACCAAATGTCATTTTTTTGTGCTGTAAAGAAAATGTTTCTGAAGGAGCATTCATTTGAAACTTATTAAGCATTCACACTGTTTCAAATTCTATTTTTTAATGATTGCATTCAGCTAGGAAACAAATTGACAGAGCATGTGTTATATAAGTAAGACATTTAAAGACAATGCATAATCAGAGAAAAATATGTTCTTTTATAATAAGCATATTATTTTTACACATTGTGGCACTTTTTTCAAGAAAAATCTTGAAATATTCTAGTTTCCAAACTGACCATTAGTGCAGACACAGTACTGAAACTATTTTGCGTAGTCGGCTTTGCTGTACAGACTGGACCAGAATGAGCAGAGTCATCTCATTATCATTATAGAGCAGGCAATTTAATAACAAGAAGGTAAGGAACATTACACACCTATATAAATCTATATATACAGGTCCCCATGACTCTCAGGTGTCTGCGGGTAGGGGCTCTTCTCCATCATTGCCTGGAAACTGTAGTAATCAGATTTCTCCGGCAATTAATTATCATTCATTTCAACTACCTCAAAGTACACATAACCTGCTGTAATGTCTATACGCAACACACAAGAAGGAAGTGTGTTTCTAATATGACTGCCTCTTGGAAAGTTTTTAAAAATAAAAAATAAGTAGCCACAACATTCATGCATTAAGACCAAACATGTATTTCTCGTATAAAGTTATGCAATTGCTGAAACTATAATGATATACAAAATAATAGCAAAGACAGGTGCACTCTGTGGTCTTACTAAACCCTCAAACTGATTTTAAAATTGAGAGATTAGTTAACATGTCCTACGGTGTAGGACATGTCTAAGCCCGGGCACCACGCCAAGGTTTCTCTAATAGCCCGGGACCTAACACTCTCCTACCTGAGCCGTATGGGCAATACCAGGAGCCAGTGGTGCCCGGGCTTAGACATGTCCTACACCGTAGGACATGTTGACTAATCTCTCAATTTTAAAATCAGTTTGAGGGTTTAGTAAGACTGCAGAGTGCACCTGTCTTTGCTATTATTTTGTTATATTGATTATCACATCCACATAATTGCTACCTTGCGTAGGATGTATATTGTGGTACTTGTGGTTCCTCCACAGTATGCATTTTTGCTGGGGGTCGCCATTAGCAACGGGCCACAAGTGCAGGATTTGCTCCCCTATATATATATGCACGACTGCTAGTGGGTTTGAGCATCTCCTGCTAATACCACGCCATTCTTTTCAGTTTGTATATATATAGATTCTTGGAGGTGTATAAAATCCAATTTAAATGTGCCTGTTTTCCATCTACAGGCCACATTTAGGTGCACCTGTGAGGCCTGGGCCATAACAGCCAGTCTTGAGTGGGACTCGCAGACTCCTCCCTCCTCCCATTGCAAGAATAGTTACATGCTTGAGGTAACTGGTGAGTTGTTTGTGAGTCGGCCTCATGCTCCTGTAATTTGCCCACTGGCTCCTGGTATTTCCCATATGGCTCAGGTAGGAGAGTGTTAGTTCCTGGGCTACTTGAGAAACCTTGGAGTGGTGCCCGGGCTTAGACATGTCCTACATGTTGATTGACAGGGCCAGGGAACGGGATCGTCCTCTGCTGGCCCTGTCTGCTATCAAGATCTCGCGCCTGCGCCGTAACGGTATTCAGTCGGCACAGGCGCACTGAGAGGTGGCCGCTCGCTCGGCCGCTCCATCCTCAATGCGCCTGCGCCGATGACGTCACATCTACACCTGGTGCAGGCGCATTGAGGATGGAGAGGCCGAGCGAGCGGCCGCCTCTCAGTGCGCCTGCGCCGATTGAAGACAGGAACGGCGCAGGCGTGAGATTTTGAATTCAAACAGGGCCAGCAGAGAACGATCCCGTTCCCTGGCCCTGTCAATCAACATGCAGAGGGGGGCGTCTTTAGGATCGTAGGATTGGTAGCAAGGTAATTAGCATATATTTTATTTTATTATTATTATTTTTTTATTTCAAAAAAATTTATTGGGAAAACTACAAAACATTTACAATACAAATGTTTACAATCTCTCAATTCTTAGTGACCCAACTAATTATATATAAATATAAATATATTCAACTTATCCTTTCGTTACATTTAGAAAACCCTCCCCTCCCTCCCCCCTAGTCTGTGGTGCGTCAAAGTAGGACCCTTATAAATAAAACAATTTGACCTCAGCTAGTCAATCCTCCAACCACCCCATATCCTATTCCACTGGTCCTCACCTTCCCTCCGTTTGTATATAATTTTCTCATCATTTTTTACCTTATCAGTTAAATTTATCCATGTATTTATGTCTGGAGTGGATCGGGAAAACCAGGTCCGACTGATCAAAACTCTAGCCAACATCAATATTCTGCTCAGGAAGATCTTTTGATACTTGTAGTTTTTTAGTTTGGAAAGATCATTAAGCACAAATACTTGTGGTTCAAAAGGAATTCGAATTTTTAGCTTATACATAATACAATTATTAATACTATTCCAGTAGTTTATAAGTTCTGGACAAGTCCATATCATATGGAGGAAGTCCGCTCCTGCAGTGTCACATTTGGGGCAGTTAGACGTGTCTCTCAACCCACATTTATTCATCCATAGGGGAGTAATATATAATCTATGGCAAATATAAAATTGTATTAGAACATGGTTGAAGTTCTGGGATAGTGAAACCAGATTCCCAAAAATATTCTGCCACCCCTCTATTTGTAGATTCGGACAATCCGCCTCCCACGCTTTTTGTCCTGGTGAGTGTGTATCACTAAACCGTGCCTTAAGTAATAACTTATATATATTTGAAATTTTTATTCTAGAAGGTGTACCCCCTACCCAATCATTCAAAAAAGATAAATTATCTATATCCAACACCCGCTTATCATCCAAACTGGATAACACGGATCGCAATTGAAAATACCTGAACCATGAAAGGTTTCTTATATTATGTGTCATTTCTATAAAAGATTTAATTTCTCTATCTTTAACTACCTGTGAAATATATAAAATTTTATTCTTTTGCCAAAATGTGTCAGCTGCAATATCATCTAGCCTTTGTAAATACAAATTATGCCAGAGGGGCGTAAATATAAGTGAACCCTTAACCTTCAACCATGTCCTAGTTGTAGCCCACACTTTCAGGAGTAATTTTATAGTCTCTCTGTAACCTTGCTCATAACTCTTCAGTAGACCAGATTCCAACAAGGTAAAGATATTATTGTGGACGTGGCTGGTTACCAACTTCCCCAAGAGTGCACTGTTCTCTGATTCATAGCACATCAATAACTGGGCTGCAATAAAATACCCTTTAAAGTAGGGGAGATTTAGACCCCCACACTCCACTGATTTATACAAATATTCCAGCTTAATTCGAACTCGCTTTCTTCCCCATATTAAATCATTAATTATTCTCTCGATAAGTTTAAAATATTTATCTTGTATCCAAATAGGTGTGTTCCTGAGCACATAAAGAAACTGTGGTAATATCACCATTTTAACCAGTGAAACTCGGTCAGCTCTAGACAGGGGAAGTTTCAGCCAGATCCCTATTTTAGCTCTAATCTTTACCATTATGGGGATCAAATTAAGTTGTACAAAATTTTCAACCCGAGGCGATATAGTCAAACCCAAGTATTGAAAAGTATCAACAATATCCAACTGTGTCATCGAAACCCCTTTCTGTGGCAAAGGGTCTATTGGGAGAAGACTGGTCTTGGCCCAGTTTATAAGAAGACCAGACACCTCACCAAATACTTTAACCATTTGAATAATCCTAGGAAGAGTAATTTCCGTATGGTCTATAAAAAACAAAACATCATCTGCATATAATGAGATACGGTCTTGTGTTCCCAACGTACCGAATCCTTTAACCTGATCATCCTGCCTGATGGCCATCGCAAGGGGTTCGATATAAATATCGAATAACAAGGGAGATAATTGACAGCCCTGCCGCGTGCCCCTATTTAAATCAATACTACTACTCAGAATTCCATTAAGACTCAATTTTGCCCTTGGAGATCTATACAGTAGCTTAAGAGTACGTATAAACCTTTTTCCAAAGCCCATCCTGGCAAGAACCTTCCAGAGGAAGCGCCACTCCACCCTGTCAAAGGCCTTGGAGGCATCTAATGAGAGGATGGAGCGGGCGGTCCCCCCAGGAGCCTGAATATTGGAAAAGAGCCGATGTAAATTATGATGTGTACCCTTATTTTGGATAAAACCGCTCTGATCCGGATGGACAATGGAGGAAATGACCCTAGAAAGCCTTGTAGCAAGGACCCTCGCGAGAAGCTTTACATCTGCATTAAGCAGTGAAATTGGTCTATAGGATTCTAAATCTAAAGGGTCTTTGCCTTTTTTTGGAATTAATATTATTGTAGCCTCCATCATTGAATCTGGCAGCATCCCATCCTCCATTAATTCAGCAAAGACCTCCAACAGTCTGGGAAGAATACAATCCCCATATTTACTAAAAAATTCATATGGAAGCCCGTCTGAACCAGGAGTGGAGTTAGCTGAACATAGTTTAATAGCTCCCTCAAGTTCCTGAATTGAGACCTCCAATTCTAGTGCTTTCTTTTGCGTCTCAGTAATAGTTGGAAAATTGATCCTGTCTAGATAGAAATCTATCTTATCATCTGTAATGTTGGAGTCAGCTTTATACAGATCAAGGAAGTAATCAAGAAAGGCCTTCTCCACCGGGCCCTGTCTGGTGACTATCCTACCATCACTCAATCGAACCTTATCTATATGTTTTTTGGGTTGTTGATTGGAGATCACTCTAGACAGGAATTTACCAGGTCGCCCTGACTCGGTAAAGTATTTTTGCCCTTTAAAGAAAAGGCTCTGTTGGGCCTTATCCAATAAAAACTTAGAATATATTTGTGTGGCCCTTTGCATATTTTCCCTGTTCTTCTCCGTCTTGTTCATGTAAAAGGATTCTGTCGCCAACACTACCTGTTCTTCTAAATTTTTCAGTTTTTTCCCATATTCCCTTCTCAGGTTCGCGATATTACTAACCATCAATCCCCTCATATATGCCTTAAAGGTATCCCATACGACCTGAATTTTTGCTGAGCCATAATTAATATCCCAGAATCGGCCTATTTCATTTCGAATTATTTCATGTGTCTTTATAACTGATAGCCAATAGGGATTTAATCTAAAGAGAGGTTTTGATGTATATCTTTCCTGAAATAAGCAAAATTCAAGTAATATAGGGGAGTGATCCGATATTGACCTTGTTTCATATTTCATTCGCTTTATCAGTTTCACATGTTTACTACTTATCAATACAAGATCTATTCTGGACATTGATTTACCTGCTTTACTAAAACATGAAAAAACCCTTTTCCCCTGTCCCAGATGTTCCCAAGCATCCTCAAATCCAACCTCCAGGCAAAACCGTGCCAGGGGAGACCCCTGGACCGGACTGTCACTCCTAACACTCGTAGAAACCCTATCACGTAGCGGATCGATGACACAGTTAAAATCGCCAATAATCAGTATTGGACATTCTGGCCATTTATCCATGAATGATAACAGAGAGTTAAGAACCGAAAAGGAAAAAGGCGGTGGAATATAGACAAAGGCCAAAATGCATATCTTCCCCCCAAGCCTACAATATAAAAAAATAAATCTCCCCTGTTGGTCGACAGAGGATGCCTCACAAACGAAATCGATAAGTCTATGTATCAACACCGTAACACCTCTCGAGTAATTGGAGAAGGTAGAATGATACGTATGCGCAGCCCATCCCCTGTCCACCACTCTAGTGGTCTCCTCAGTAAGGTGGGTCTCCAACAGGCATACTATTGCTGGTAAATGGGCCTGAGTCAAATCAAAAACCGCTTGTCTCTTACCTCTATCCCCCAAACCACGAATATTCCATGCAAAAATTCTAGTCAGCATCATCAACAATGGTCAAATGGAGAAAAAAGGAGAGAGAAAAAAAAACAAATAAAAAAAAAAAAGGGAAACCACCCTACTTTGACACACCACAGCCCAACCCCCCCCCCCTCACCCCCCTCCTACAGGCAATCCACCACATATTGTAGTGGATTTCTTTCCTATGACCATCCCTCCCACACTCCCCCCACTCAGCCACCCCCATTAGGAAGCAAAGGAAAATACATTTAGGGGTATAAGCCCCTTATAGTAATTATTATTCCCGCCAGATCATAACCCAATTGAATTATCGATTATTTCGGTCAAGCCAGTCCACGGCTTCTTCCGAGGTGTCAAAAAAAAGAGTTTTATCATTAAAAACAATCCGCAGTTTGGCTGGGAATATAAGAGAATATTTAATATCCCTTTCTCTTAGCCTCTTTTTAACAATCATAAATGTGCGTCTCTTTTCTTGTATATCTTTCGAAAAATCGGGAAAAAAGGCCAATCTAATCCCGTTATATATAACCGGTGGGGATTCCCTCGCCCTTCTCAAGAGGATATCTCTGTCCCCTGTAGTCAATAGCTTAGCAAGGAATGTCCGAGGTTGTCTCCCTGGAATTGGTTTTCCCCCTGGGACCCGATGAGCTCTTTCAATCATAAAAAGAGAGGAAAACGACTCTTTCCCAAAGTTCTCAAGGATTAACTTCTGTATGAATTGGGTTGGATTTTTCTCTTCCACACCCTCTGGAATCCCTATTATTCTCACATTGTATCTTCGTGACCTATCCTCAAGGTCCACTACCTTTTTCTTCAGAAGGTTATATTCAGATTTAAATGTAGAGACTTCCATGTTTGTTTTTTTGGATTCATTCTGTATATGGGCGACGGAACTCTCAAGGGTGTTAAGTCTGTCCCGCATTTTTGACAAATCATCTTTTATTAGTCCCACATCAACTTGAATAAACCCAAGTTGGGTTGTGACCGCCTGTATTAAATCCCCGTTCTGTTTAACCGCTAGCAGTATTTCTTCTAGCGGAGAGGAGTTGTCATTAGGGATAACTTCCCCCATTATACCTTCTTCTTCTTCGGGGTATCCAGAGGCTTTTTGTGTTTCTAACTCAGTTATCTCTGAGTCATCATTTTTTTTTGTGACAGGTTCCTTTTGTCCGCCCCTCGTATTAACCCTCGAAGACCTCAGGAACTGATCTATTTTTGTTACTTCAGCAGTTTTAGACCCGTGTTTTTGACTTGAAAGATCAGTCGAACGCCTACTAGCTTTTTGGGCCATATCTTATTTCCTTATTTTTTTTTTTCCTCTTTCTTTTTTATTTTCTTTCTTTTTTTTTTTTTTTTCCCCTTCTTTCTTTCCCCTTGTTCCGCCTCTTTCTCTCCTTTTGAATATTTATCTCTTCTTCTTTACTCTCCTTTTTTCACTTTTCTTTCCTTTTTTTTTTTTTTCCTTTCACTCTCTCACCCTCTCTCTCCTTGTTTTTTTTATTTTTAATTGTCCACTCTTCTTTATACTCTTTCTCCCCCCCTTTTTTTTTTTTTTTCCACCTTATACTTTATATTCTATAGTTCACTTCTTTTATAATCACATGCACCTCACTTTTTTTTTTTTTTTTTTTCAAAAAATATTGGCACCAGCACCCTTTCAAAGTAAGGTCAATAGAATTAGTCCCAGCAGTATGAAGGGGAAGATAGTGATCAAAAATACTGGACAAAATCCAAAATCCAAAGGCACAAAAAAGGGGTTAAATATATCATGGGCATCATACAAGCCCCCTGAAGAATCCTCCAGCAGCTTAACGGTCTCCACTCAGGGGTTAATTAGAGTCAGCAAACATATGGAGATTAGTCCCCGCAACATCAAAGAGGAGAGGGAAAAAATCGGGAGCAGCTGAAAACTCAAGGAGAGGGTCAGGTCATGCACAATAACATGAGGAGAGAGCAAGGAGAATCGGCAGCAATCCTAAATATGCTTCATCAACTTGTGAGCTTGTCCAGCAAACCGTCGGGTAAGGAAAACACAGGGTCCTACTCACACTGACACCAGGAGGAGAGCAGCGGATCGACAGGAATCGAGAACACACTCCACGGAAGAGCTCCACATACCAAGCTGATCGCGACGGCACGGTGAGTAGGAGAGGAGGAAGCGGCAGGAACGGCAAGATCAGCAAGAGCCAAAACTAGAAGCAGGCCCCACATCCGAGCTCAGGAGTCGGGACAGTAGCGTAGTAGGCAGTAGGCAGTAGGCAGTAGGCAGTAGGCAGTAGGCGAAGGGCAATAGTGCAGTAGCGCTTAACCCACGGTCATAGAGAGGATGTGGGGAAAGTTCGGCACGAGAACGCCAAAACGCTCAAGGCAGCGGGACAGCTGAGCCGTGGGGAGGCGGAGAGCGTGACGTCCTCTACGTCATCACGTCAACATCACGTCCTTAAATTAGCATATCACGTAATTAGCATATGCTAATTACATCATGTAATTAGCATATTTAAAAATTACGTTTTTAACAAATTCTACTGAACCGAAATGATTATTTAGCTTATGTATGCAGAAATCGCACTCTATGGATTATAAGTAAACAAAAAAAAAAAAGGTTTAGTGGGCTGACAGAAGCCCTTTAAAGAAAACACTGCATACATGATATATAAATATATATACATGTAAACTTGTAAAGTTATAGGTATACTGGGATCTTTATAAAGGAGCAATAAATAGAAATTGAAAAAAAAATTAAGAAAATACTCCATCTGTATGGGAGACTGCTTCTCTATACCTTCTTGACCTACATATTGATGACCTATACTCAGTATAGGTCATCAATATCTGAATGATTGGGGTCCAACTCTCGACACCCATGCCGAATAGCTATTTGAAGAGGAGGTGCTTATATGAGCGCTGCTTCTTCTTCAAGATTACACTGCATGTCATCTTGCTTGCAGCGGCAAGTAGATGGAACAAGCACTTGTTATTACACTACACCGCCAAGATGTCTGTGACGATGCGCAGTGTACTCTTGAAGAGGAAAAAGCGCTCGCATAAGCACCGCCTCCTCTTCAGCAGGTGTGTCGTGAGTCGGACAAACACAGATCAGATATTGATGAACTATCCTGAGGATGGGTCATCAATATGTACTGGCTGCACAATTCTTTTCAGGTTATTCTCATCCAGGCAAGAAGAACAAAAAAGTTTTGCCAAACATTATGAAGTTTCAAGACATAAAATATACAAGACAACAGGAAAAATGCTGGAGCGAAAAAATAACTTTAAGCTAGGGGGTATCTGTGTACTGGGAAAGCAGCCTGGGGAGACACTGAAAATAGAGATATATTTTAAATTCACTAACTATTGATGCTACAATATGTTTTGCTAATTTTGAGCTGTTGAATATTCTGATACAGAACACGCAATTCTAACCTTTTTCCTCCTGGCTGAGTAAGCAGCTGAGAACCTTTACAGTCAATGTAAACGGTCAGATATAACATTGTCCAGTCAGCCAAATTATGGCAAGCTATAGATTGGCTCGGTACAGTGCCTCACGACAAA
Source organism: Bufo gargarizans (assembly GCF_014858855.1). Classification (NCBI taxonomy): domain Eukaryota; kingdom Metazoa; phylum Chordata; class Amphibia; order Anura; family Bufonidae; genus Bufo; species Bufo gargarizans. Next base: position 418,722,160 of record NC_058084.1, read on the forward strand.
AACTTTACTGAATAAATCACATAGGAAAGTTTGATGAGTTTAAAGACAAAAAACATTCCTCAATCCTAATGTATCTAAAAGTGGGCCTTTCATTTATTTTAATCACAATTCACAAGCACTTCTTATTAGTGGGCCATAAAATCAAACCTATAGCCATGCCATCTATATACAATGCATTAGCACAGTGGTTAGCATGGTTCCTTTGCAGCGCAGAGATCCTGGGTTTCTGACCAATGGTAACATCTACCTGGAGTTGTTCTTCACCATCTTGTATTCTGGGTACTCCAGTTTCCTCCTACACACCAAAATCATACTGATAGGTTCATTTATAATTTAGATTGTGAGTAGAGATGATCAGATTAAAGCTGACAAAGTCGAATTCGTTCTGAATTTCAGGAAAAACTAGATTCATTTCGTGGTAATGAATCGAAATTTTTCCTAACATGGCAGCTATAATGGCAGCTAAAATGGCGGCTACACGTGTGAGGACATGGGGTAAGGAACTCTGGGAAGGCAGGATGACCCATAATGCCATGCATGCAGCCAATCAGCAGCCAGCCAGCCCGGTAATGTCACAGCCCTATAAATATGGCAGCCATATTAGATTATGCCATTCACCAGGGACAGATGTTTATGCAGGTGCTAAGGAGAGTAAAAGAAAACCTCATTGTGAAAAAAAAAATAGCGTTTTATAAGTGCACGATAAGGATAGGGAGGAATCATTTCACATCATCTAAGTGCAGGGACAAAAGTTTCAGGCGCTAGGGAGAGTGATAAAGAAAACATTGTGAAAAACAAAGCGGTTTATGAGTGCACAATAAGGATAGGGAGGAATCATTTCACAGCATCTTAGTGCAGGGGCTAGGGAGAGTCATACAGAAAACATAATTGGGGAAAAAAATACGATTTACAGTGCAGGGAAAGATTATTTGGGGATCCAAATAGCCATTATACAGCTCTGTCATTCCAGAAATTTGTTGTAGGGGTGCAAGTGTTATGTTGAAAAGCCTTTAGTGGCTTATATCTGTGGAAAAAGAGAAATATATACTCTGTTCACTTCTGCAGCTATATATGGTGAAAGCGTTTAGTCCCCTATTATAGTACAGTACGAGAAAAATAGACGCTGTTCATATTTGGTGTTATTTGCTCTAAAAACATCTATTGTCAAGTCAGTACAATACGAGAAAAATAGACACTGTTCACATTTGGCGTTATTTGCGCTAAAAGCGTTTCATGTCATACTTCTAGAGAAAAAGAGAAAAATACACTCCGTTCACATATGGTGTTTTTTTAGCTATAAGCATTTCTTCTCATATTTCTAGAGAAAAAGAGAAAAATACACGCCGTTCACATTTGGTGTTATTTGCGGTAAAACCATTTATTGTCATATTTCTAGAGAAAAATACACGTCGTTAACATTTGGTTTTATTTGCGCTACAAGCGTTTCTTGTCATATTTCTAGAGAAAAATACACGCCGTTCACATTTGGTGCTATTAGCGGTAAAACCATTTATTGTCAGTTCAGTACAATAAGAGAAAAATAGACACTGTTCATATTTGGTGTTATTTGCGCTAAAACCATTTATTGTCATATTTCTAGAGAAAAAGAGAAAAATACATGCCGTTCACATTTGGTGTTATTTGTAGTAAACCATTTATTGTCAGTTCAGTACAATACGAGAAAAATAGACGCTGTTCACATTTGGTGTTATTTTCGCTAAAAGCGTTTCTTGTCATATTTGCATAGAAAAAGAGAAAAATATGTGCCGTTCACATTTGGTGTTATTTGCGTTAAAACCATTTATTGTCATACTTCTAGAGAAATAGAGAAAAAAACACGCCGTTTACATTTGGTGCTATTTGCGCTAAAAGCGTTTCTTGTCATATTAGCATAAAAAAGAGAAAAATACACGCCGTTCACATTTGGTGTTATTTGCGTTAAAACCATTTATTGTCATGTTTCTAGAGAAAAACAGACAAATACACACTGTTCACATTTGGTGTTTTTTGCGGTAAAACTATTTGTCAGTTCAGTACAATACGAGAAAAATAAACGCTGTTCACATTTGGAGTTATTTGTGCTATAAGCTTTCTTGTCATATTTCTAGAGAAAAATACACGCCATTCACATTTGGTGTTATTTTCGCTATAAGCGTTTCTTGTCATATTTCTAGAGAAAAAGAGAAAAATACACGCTGTTCACATTTGGTGTTATTTGCGGTAAAACCATTTATTGTCAGTTCAGTACAATACGAGAAAAATAGACGTTGTTCACATTTGGTGTTATTTGCTCTAAAAGCGTATTTTTTTTCATATTTCCATAGAAAAAGAGAAAAATACACAGCGTTCATATTTGGTGTTATTTGCACAGAAATAATTTAGTGGCCTATGGATGGAGTAGAGTTAACACTCCTGTTTTCTGAGATTTCTTAGTTGTGTTATCTAATCTAAGCAAACACCTTCAATTGCTTTTCAATGGTTGATGAGTTAGGAAATTTGAGTTCAGAGCTGGAGTGCTAACCCTGCTACATCTGTATTTTAGTACAATACGAGAAATATATACTCAGTTCACGTTTGCTGTTATTTGCGTAGAAATAATTTAGTGGCTTATTTCAGTACAAAAATAATATTAAAGTAGTTGCTTTTAGGGGTGTTTTAATTTCCGTTTCATTTATTTAGTTCAGCTACAAGTATGTGAGGCAGAGAAGTACCAGGCCATGCACAGAGGAGTGGCAGAGGGATGAATGTTTTTGGCGCAAGCAGAGGTTGCGGCAGAGTAAGGGGGCGTGGCAGCAGTAGTCGCAGCGAGAGGCCTGAGCTCCTGGTGTCATCTAGCGGTCGTGTCTTGACCAGCAACCAAGCAGTTATTGATTGGTTAACTCGGTCATCCACGTCATCCCAAGTGACATCAGACACCCCCCAACAGTCGGTGGGTTCGTCAGACACAACCCTTAGTTGGCATGGCCTGGGAGCAGGCCTTGTGACCTCACCTGTCCTCAACCTGCCTCTTTCCTTTTCTGTTCCCTCACCGTGAGAAGTAGTATATGCTGTTGGCTCAGCTTAACTTTTCAGCAAGGAACAGCTACTAGAGGACAGTCAGCAGCTAATGCCCAGCCAAGATCTGGAGGAGACATCCACCGCTTCCTCCGCTAGGCCGGCAAGTAGTGATGAAAAGAGTGGCATGGGATCTTGTGCTGCAAGTGGTGAGGCTCCTGAGGCCGTTGAGGAGGACATAAGTGATGTGCAGACACTAATCGATGAAGATGAAGCCGATCGCACTTGGGAGCCGGGTTCAGAAGGTGCTTCATCATCATCAGGAGAAGACGGTGGCAGCTTGCCTGTGAGGCAGCGGCGGAGCTAGCAAGGTGGTGGCATGGCTGGGAGTCAACAGGGTGGCAGCAGTGGGAGATCGGGAGCCAAACGTGCCTGGGGTAGACCACCTGCTTTGCAGCAGCCTACCTGCCCGGGAAGTAGTGGTGCAGGGGTTCACACGGAGGCAGCAGCGGTAGCAATCAGTCAGTGTGGACTGTTGGGGGGGTGTGGTAGTTTTTTTTTAAAGCGCCAGAAGAGGTGAACGTGGCCATATGTCGCATCTGTGGGCAGAGAGTGAAGTGTGGCCAGGGTGAAAATGTTGGCACCATGGCACTGCGTCAACACCTGCAGCGTCGACATACAGTGGCCTGAGAGAACCGTGGCTCCGATGTGGTGGTTCAGCCTGCTGCAGCAACCGCTACATCACCCAGTTGCAGGCAAACAGTTACAGACAGTCAAGGCTCCACCACCTTAGCCGAAGAGAGCTGTCTGTCAATCCCATCTTTTGCTGGTCCAGATGCTCCTGTTCCTACTCCTCGTCAGTTATTCCATCAGCAATCAATCACCGAAGTGACTGCCAAGAGACAACAGTATGCATTCACGCATCCTACGGGGCAGAAGCTGAACGTGCTTCTGTCCAAGTTGCTGGTGCTTCAGTCCCTCCCTTTCCAAGTGGTGGACTCTGCACCTTTCAGAGAACTGATGACTTGTGCCGAGCCGAGGTGGAAAGCCCCAAGCCGTCATTTCTTTGCAAAAAAGGCAGTACCAACCTTGTACACAGACATGTAGAACAGAAGGTGGGCCAGTCCATGAGCCTGTCAGTGTCTGCCAAATTGCACGGCAGCGCCGACGTATGGAGCTGTAACCACTGTCAGAGACAATACATGTCCTTTACGGCCCACTGGGGGAATGTGGTTCCTGCACAGCCACACCAGCAACTTGGACAGGTTACGTCGCTTCCTCCTCCACGTTGTCACGCCGTTGGACCTGCGACGATGTCCGCCTCTGCCTCCTCATCCTTCACCATGTCCATAGCCTCCACTGCATGGAAAAGTCACAATGCCCCTCCAGCATACCACATGTGCAGGGCTCGTGGGTGTCACACTGTTCTGCACATGGTTTGCCTTGGCGAACGAAGTCAAACAAGGGAGAAACTGCTCCGTGAGATGCATTAAGAAATTGAATCCTGGCTTTCTCCACGACAACTGAAAATCGGAACCGTGCTGACCAATAATGGGAAGAATATGGTGTCGGCGCTGTGTCAAGGAAGGCTGAGCCATGCGCCCTGCATGGCACACGTGTTCAATCTGGTTGTCAAGCGGTTCCTGAAGCCTTCCACCCATCTGCAAGACATCCTAAAAATGGCCAGGAAACTTTGCATGCACTTCAGCTACTCGTACACCACAAAACACACCCTCCTTGAGCTGCAGCGGCAGAACGGAATCCCCACAATTATGCTGATATGCGACGTTTCCATCCGTTGGAATTCCACCCTCCATAAGTTGGACCGAACAGAAAAAGGTCATCAACAATTTCTTGATGATGCAAGCGGATAGGAGCACTCCACTGTGTAACTTCGATGTCAGCCAGTGGTCGCTCATGCGTGACACCTGCCGTTTGCTCAGGCCCTTTGAGGAGGCCCTGTTATATGTCAGTCGCCAGGACTAAGGAATGAACAATGTCATTGCACTGCTTCATTTCCTGGAACATATACTGGTAACAATGGCTGGTCAGGGGAGAGGAGACGTGGCGCCTCGATCTCACTGTCATATGAGCCCTGTGGGGGCTGAACTGAAAGAGAAGGAGGAGGGGTAGGAGGACATTGGAGCACAGGCAATGTGTAGCCAAATGTGTGGTTTTTCTACTCAGCTTACAGGACAGGAGGAGCAGGAGCAGCCAGAGGAGCTACAGGACGATGAGGAAGACGAGACAGAGGACCCGGACACACCGTGGCAGTATGCAGTGGAGATGGAGACAGGGAATCCCTCCAAGTCACTTGCACAAATGGCCCGCTGCATGCTCACTTGCTTCTGACTTCTGGCTCTCCACCTTGTTGGACCCTCGCTAGCGGTCCAGAATGGCAGCCTTTTTTTCACACACCGAGAGGGAGCACAAACGAAACTACTACAGAGACATCCTATGTAGTCAGTTGGCCGCTGCCTATCGGCCCCATTGTCCATCCTCTCGCAGGTCTGACCGGGGGCCCTCTGCGCTCACGTTCCATTGCTATGGCTGCTGGGAAGGGGTAGGGTGGGGTGGCATGAGCAGTACCAGCTCCATCAGCAGCAGCCTGAGTCTAGATTCGCTGATGACTATCTTTCTTCACCTGCATAGTGAAGAAACTACTCACCAGCAGCAGGTAGACCTGGAGCAGGACCTGAACTAGCAGGTGGTGGCATACTTGGACAGCACCCTGCCACACCACATTGAAGATCCGCTGGACTACTGGGTAGCCAAACTGGATTTGTGGCCGCAACTAGCAGAGTTTGCCCTGGAAAAGCTGTCCTTCCTGGCTAGTAGTGTAGCATCAGAGCGGGTGTTTAGTGCGACAGGGGCCATAGTTACCCCAAGGAGAACTCGCCTGTCCACCCAAAATGTGGAGAGACTGACCTTTGTCAAGATGAATCAGGCGTGGATCAGCCAGGATTTCCAACCACCAATTCCTGATGCATCAGACTAGATAATCCATGGTGCCACACCAACACTTTGATACAAGAGACCGTTTATTTTCTGACTACCTGCCTTAGCTACTACTTTGATGCGGCAACCCGCCTGATGCCACACATCTGATGCCAAGTGCTCCTTATTTTACCCGCCTTCGTCAGCAGGTACTGGTATTGCCACCCATCGACCCACTCTGTTACCGGGTCACTTTCTGGGCTCCTGATGCAGCTGCTGCTGCCATCTCCATACTATGCCACCTTGCCACTTAGAGCGGGTGTTTAGTGCAGCAGGGGCCATAGTTACCCCAAGGAGAACTCGCCTGTCCACCCAAAATGTGGAGAGACTGACCTTTGTCAAGATGAATCAGGCGTGGATCAGCCAGGATTTCCAACCACCAATTCCTGATGCATCAGACTAGATAATCCACGGTGCCACACCAACACTTTGATACAAGAGACCGTATTTTTTCTGACTTCCTGCCTCAGCTACTACTTTGATGCTGCAACCCGCCTGATGCCACACATCTGATGCCAAGTGCTCCTTATTTTACCCACCTTCGTCAGCAGGTACTGGTATTGCCACCCATTGACCCACTCTGTTACCGGGTCACTTTCTGGTCTCCTGATGCAGCTGCTGCTGCCATCTCCAAACTATGTCACCTTGCCACTCTGTGGTCTCCTCCTGCTGTTGCCATCTCCACACTATGTCACCTTGCCACTCTGTGGTCTCCTCCTGCTGCTGCCATCTCCCCACTATGTAAACTTGCCACTCTGTGGGCTCCTCCTGCTGCTGCCGCCATCTCCACACTATGTCACCTTTCCACTCTGTGGTATCCTCCTGATGCTGCTGCCATCTCCACACTCTGTCACCTTGCCACTCTGTGGTCTCCTCCTGCTGCTGCCATCTCCCCACTATGTAAACTTGCCACTCTGTGGGCTCCTCCTGCTGCTGCCGCCATCTCCACACTATGTCACCTTTCCACTCTGTGGTATCCTCCTGATGCTGCTGCCATCTCCACACTCTGTCACCTTGCCACTCTTGGTCTCCACCTGCTGCTGCCATCTTCACACTATGTCACCTTGCCACTCTGTGGTCTCCTGCTCCTGCTGCTGCCATCTCCACACTATGCCATCTTGCCACTCTACGGTATCCTCCTGCTGCTGCTACTGCCATCTCAACACTATGTTACCGTGCCACCCTGTGGGATCCTGCTGCTTCTGCTGCCATCTCCACACTATGTCACCTTGCCACTCTGTGTTATCCTGCTGCTGCTGCCATCTCCAAACTCTGTCACCTTGCCACTCTGTGTTCTCCTCATGCTGCTTACATATACACACTATGTCACCTTGCCACTCGGTGGCCTCATCATACTGCTGCCATCTAAAGACTCTGTCATTGTGCCACTCGTTGGCCTTCTCATGATGCTGCTGCTGCACCCGCCACCTCCAGACTCGATCATTGTGCCACTCGGTGGCTTTCTCCTGATGCCGCCACCTCCAGACTCGGTCATTGTGCCACTCGGTGGCCTCCTCATACTGCTTTCAGCTCCAGACGCTGTCATTGGGCCACTCTGTGGTCTCCTCATGCTGCTTACAACTCACCACTATGTCATAGGTCCACTCTGTGCACTTCTCATGCTTTTCCCACCCTCCCCACTTCATGACTGGTCCACTATTTTGGCTTTCGGCCTGACATCATCATTTATTTGACCTTTCTTCTGATCTGTTAGAAGGAAGGAAAAATGAGACGCACAACGGATCCTGTCTGTGTAGCAGCTGTAAGACCTGTATGGTCCCATCAGAATTGGCTTATGATTTGGTAGCCAAAAGCAGGAGTGGGTACAAAACACAAAAGACATGTAACTATTTCTTTCACGTCTCATCTCTGTTTTAGATCCACTCCTGTTTTTTTTTGTTTGTTTTTTGGCATTAGCAATACTGATGGATTATTGAGCAAATGCTGACTGAGTAAATGCGTATGCTTCACAGACAGAATACGTTTTTTGTGTGTTATTGTTCTGACGGATCAGAGAAAGGGCAAATTAATCAGTGATGTCAACACAAACTTACTACTGACACCCTCTCCACTCTGTCAGGGGGCTCTACTTGTATGAGCGTTTAATAGAACAGGTTCTGTAGACATCTATGTTGAATCAGCTGATGAGGGTGTAAAAGGAGTGCGCTTCTTCTTGTAACTAACATGGACCTGTAAGGCTGAGTTCATACTTGAGTTATTTGGTCAGTTGTGGCGAATTTATGTATACTTTAATCAAGTTTTGGTTCAATTTAATATTAAATATTTAATGAGTTTACTAATAAAAATTACATGTTGCCTAAGACAGGAGAGAATCGGCCAGTCTTCTGTTTATTCAATGACGTGGTGTTGCGATGGAGAAAGCATTCCAAGAAAACAATTCCTCTCCACCTGGAGATGAATCCTGTCAAGATTGCTACAAATAGGGTATTGGCTGCTCATCCACCAAGATAAAGGAAACCTGCCTGGCATGAAAAGGCCTCCAGTAGCTACAGACAATGAGAAGACAAAGCTTCAAGATAGCTTGGAGCCCGGAAGAGTCGCAAAGTTGGTCAAGATTTAAACCAACCAACCAGGCCCCGGTTTCATCATCCGGTGAAAACATCACAGGTTCCCAGTCATCATTAGGAGGGCATCCTGTGGTGCACGGAGATGGAGAGGGTCTTCAGATTCCCCTGCGCTATACGGACGTCTCAGAAATGAACCGCTGCTCACGACAGAAGCTTATTGGAAGGTCATGGAGCGTCCCGGTCATCCGGCATCTATTTGCCCCGCTGAAGGATTATTTTGAAAGTGTGTAGAAGACACACAGGGCCCTCATGCTGCAGATTTATCATGGAGACACCGGATTTTACAATATTACATTATTATTTTGTGCTTTAGCAATACTGATGGATTATTGAGCAAATGCTGACCGAGTGAAGGCATATGCTCCACACAGGCAGTGGCGTAGGGATCGCCATAGCAGCCATAGCAATGGCTATGGGGCCCTACCCCACTGGGGGCCCGCCACCAACTGAGGATAAAAAATAAATAAAAAAATTAAAAAATTAATGTGGCGAGTGGGCCGGGCGTGGCGCTGTGATAGGGGGCGGTCGGACTCGGAGCCGGAGGTAGAGAGGCAGACTGGGCGGCAGTTCGCCAGAAGTGGAGGAGGCAGAGTCGCAGACTCGGAGCGGCACGTACAAGGAAGCTGTGAGGCGAGCTGCTGGAGTGTGGGTGGCTGGCTTGGCGTCGCATGCAGTATGGGTACGGTTTGGTGTCGGTCGATTCAAGTGGCTAAGGTGAGGGCTGGCTGGGGAGTGGGACTGAGTCTGTCACTGTTGCGGTGTGTGTCCAACTGAAGCGGCAGGCGGCAGCCTCAGTCGGTGGAGAGACGTGGAGTACTGTAAACTTTTTTTTGCTATGGGGCCCAGTCATTTCTAGCTATGCCCCTGCACACAGGATTCGTTTTTTGTGGGTTATTGTTCTTACGGATCAGAGGAAGGGAAAAATAATCAGTGACGTCAACATAAACTTACTGCTGACACCCTCTCCACTCTGTCCGGGGGGGGGCTCTACTTGTGTACGCGTTTAATAGAACAGGTTCTGTAGACATCTATGTGGAATCGGCTGACGAGGGTGTAAAAGGAGTGTTCTTTTTTACGCTAACATCGGCATGTAAGGCTGAGTTCATACTTGAGTTTTTTGCTCGGTTTTGGCCCCGTGACTGCCCAAATAAGTGAAGTGTGCAGTGTGATTCTAATAGCGATGCCTGTCATCTGCATGTCATACTGACTGACAGTATAATTTCATTAACCCAGCACACTCCCTATGCGTGTTACTGCAAGGTACAGTGTTCTACACCACTATAAAGGCTCTATGCAGCCCGGAAATAGTAGATTTTTTTTATGCAATTCGTCGCGAATTAATTCGGATCGAAGCAAATTGTTTTCGGAAAATTTGGCGAACCGCAATGGTGCCAGTGAGTAAATTAGGAATTAAGCACTCTCAAGGTATTGGTTATTCAAGTCTGTTCTTGAGCTGCTCTGACCAACCATTATAAAAAATGGTAAGGGTCTATGAGCAACAGCAGTTCAGCGGTGAGCGCTGAAATGTATAATATGTGCAAACCACCTCTGCAGTACTCAGTCCGAATTCCAAAGTATCTCTGGAGGAAATGACATATCAAGAGTTCAAGACGTGTTAAGACTTTCCTTGATTGAATTTCCAAATGCCATATGGAGTGGCGTAGTGCGCTTTGCCATTGAACTCTAGAGTGGTGGAAAAGTGTTCTCCAGAGTGATGAATTAGTCTTCACCATCTGGTGGTGATGTGAATGAATGTATTATATACATTACCAAATAATAATATCTACTGTTATGGCATGGCAATGCTATCCTATTTACTTTATCATTTGTGGTGTGCAAGAAGGCAGAAGTAGGCAGCAGAATGAAGACAACAGAAGTAAGCTACTGTCAAAAGAAGTGGGGTACAAGGGTGTAAAGTATAGCACTTTGTACGAATATTGAAACAAAACTTATGGGGTTGTACTTCAGATCACGTTTCTTCATGAAGTTACAAACGGTAATAAATCCATAGAGTCAGTCCAACTTTTCCTATCCTTGAATTTGGTTCTAAACTCCAATTGCTTGGGAAACAAGTTCAATACATATGGGATAGACATCTCATGACACAGTATCACAAAATCATGTTGTTTGAAGAGATACTATAGTTTCAGACAATTTCATTTCATTTCATAAAGAATGGGGTAACTTTATTTTAAAATATGCCCACATCCACCTGAAAAAAGCTGTAAAGTCATGGCCACTAGGGGTCTCACTTCCACCTTAGTTGCAGTTCACTGCCTGTTGTCAGACAAGATCTGTCCCTGGTAACTGAGACTCAGAAGATGTGTGATTTATCAATCATTATCTGTTCCGTGAGCTCCAGAGCTTAAAAACAAACATATAGTGAAGTAAAAGAAAGGATGTCACAGCAGTACAGTTCTGGAAGAAGGGATACGCCCCTCTGCTTCTAATTGAAATGCATCTGGCTGTGCAGCTGAAACAAGGAATAATATGGCTGAAAAAAAAAAACTAGGGAAGACGAAAAACAACTGTTCCTTCACAGTTATTATTGTACAAAGCACAGTCATTATGCAAACTTTTTTTTTTTTTTTTACTCATGTATGCTTTAACAAAAACCTTGCTAATTATCTTGCTCCACATATCCCAGGATATGTCAATTGAAGAGCAAAGGTAAGGAAGGACTCGTCTGTATATCAAAGATAACAAATATCCAACTATGTAAAATCTAGAATTTGTATAGATGTATCTACCTTTAGAAATATAATTAATTTTTACAGGATAATTACTTAAAATATAATGCTGTTCTCTCAGGATACTTTGATGTGGAATACCTGGTAAAGGACACAGAATACAGAGATTTGTCTTCTCCACCGTCTGTTTACTAATGAACAAGACCAAAACCTTCTTCTAACAACTGTTTTTTGCCGATCGGGCTCAGGAAGGGTTATATTCCATGACACGATAGAAAACCTACAAGCCTTAGAAAGTTATATAAAAGACTTTAATTACCGCTAGAGACTAGTCAGACTGAAGTCACCTTTTTGTACTTTGCCATCATAATGAGACAAGGTGTTGATAGACTGCAAAACGGCCCGCGGATGCAAAAAAGTGCAATTATGAGATCCTCATTTAATCAGCGTTAAGGCTTTCTACAGAGTGAGCTCCTTTCTCTGCCTGCTCACTGGTGCGTTAACTGTGCAGTGCGGCTGAGCCTATAGAATGATCCCACCAACCTTGGGTTACGGGCTTTCAGAGCTGGGAACATGCCAGGCATTCTGATGAACTGGCTTTTGTGCTCGCAGGGCATATTACAATGTCAGAATTGTCTTCATTAATGTACAATAAGCATAGAAAAATTAGATTTTAGGAAGAAAATTACCCATACAAAATTAGCTACAGTAGTTCTAAATCAGAGTTTTCAACACTGTGGAATATTTACAGAGATGTAGCAGGGTTAAATTTGCCACTTGCACTGGCTGGTTATTCTGAAAGTTAAATTGGTTAAATAAATAACATAGTTTATAAAGAGAAAAAAAGACATCCGTCCATCCGGTTCAGTCTGTTATCCTTTAAGCTGATCTAGAGGAAGGCAAAAAACCCTGTGAGGTAGAAGTGAATTTTCCTCATTTAAGGGGGAAAAATTCCTTCCCGACTCCTATCAGGCAATCAGAATAACTCCCTGGATCAACGACCCCTCTCTAGTAGCTATAGCCTGTAATATTATTACACTCCAGAAATACATCCAGGCCCCTCTTGAACTCTTTTTAGTGAGTTCACCATCACCACCTCCTCAGGCAGAGAGTTCCATAGTCTCACTGCTCTTACCGTAAAGAATCCTCTGCTATGTTTGTGTAGATTTTATTTTATGTTACTTAGTGGTGCAAACTCTGTGGCCCAAAGGGCACATGTGGGTCACCATGCTATTTTATGCGCCCCCTGACCATCACGACAAAGGCATGCCTCTCTGTACAGTTCAGAAGTACACGTCTGTCATAAAAGACAACCACATCCGACTTTCTAGAGCCGGTCTTGGAAGATACATGTGGCTGACACTATTATGGGGGCACAATGTAGCTGGCAATGTTACAGGGACAATAATACCTGATAGTTGAGATTTCCTTCTCCCACATATTGGGAGAATGAGGGTCCCTGTATGGCCCTATAAAGAGAAGGAGATGAGGCGGAGAGGTGGCCATACATGCATGCTGCTCCTAATATTGTAGCTTATGGGATTTGGGCAATGCTCATGTTTCCATTGTTCTGCCAAGCCAAAATTAAACCTCCACCTATTCAGACATTTAAGGCATTTAAACATGAATGTCTCACATGGTTATACCCCTTCATATTGTACTGTGGCCCATGAGACTGGTACAAACTGACAACGTGGCCCTTAGACCAGAGACAGCTAAGCACTGCTGTCCTGATCTATCCTATCCATCAGTGTCTGGTCAGTGGGGGTCTGAGCCCGGCAACGTTGTGTACTTTTCTTTGACTATTTGCCTTTATTTTTTTTTGTCCTGAGAAACGACACACATAGGAGTGTTGGTCTAATGGGAAATCCAGCTTAGCCCATTAAAGTGACTGGGCTCAGCAAGGCTAAGCTGTACAGATCTAAGGGGACCCCCATCAATCATAAATTGATGCCTTATTCTAAGGATAGGCCTTTATTGCAAAATCCTCAAAAATGTATTAAATTTAATGAAAGAATAAAGTAATTGAAAACCAAATATTCCTAGAATCATGGTTCTCGCTTGTGGACATGTCCCTGCTGAAGCCAGTTTTCGGCTGCAGCAGAGCAAGTGACCATGTCTATGCCTGACTGGAAGATGGGCAAATAGAAGCCAGCATGCAGGACCAGAGCAGTGGAGAACAGGTAAGCATGAATCTTTCCATAGTGGAGGTAAGTTTCAACCATTACTTAAAAGTTAGTTATTCCCGGAAAATCCCTTTTGATGAACTTGTCCTTTAAGATAATGTAGTAGATTCACCAGCATTGGGGAGTCGTGCCAAATGACAAGTAGTGATGAGCGGCGTATGCAATATTCGTTTTCGTGATATTTCACAAATTTTTCGCATCATATGCAATATTAATTTTCGCGATATTTCACTAATTTTTCGCATCATATTCGCAATAAATTCACAAATTCTAGAATTTGTGATCTCCAGTCATTATTTTTGCGATTGCGCAAATGGGCTCTAATGATGCGCATATTTTTTGCGCAATGCATGCAACTTCACATTTTATCAGGTCTGAGTAGATATTACTGATTGGTGCGCTAAGTATTGTTGTGACATCACAGCACTATGTCTGTAGCATGTATGTATGGACAGCAGAGAAACAGTAATTCCTATCACACTACCTAACACCCTGCACTGGAACCTATCAGCTACCCTATATCAGGATATAACCTACACTGACTATCTCCCACTAACTATCTGTATTATATATATATACAGTATATGAGCTAACTATCTAATGTAATTGGATAAGGAATAGGATCTAAATGGAAGCACAGAGCACAGCAATGTCACTGCTGTCTCTCAGAACTGCAAAAAAACTGCAGAAAATGGCTGCTGGGGAGTTTCTTATATAGTAAGGGGTAGGCAACTTTCCTATTGGTTGCTAGGGATGTTGCTAAGCTCTGACAGACATTGCAGCCTTCTCATTGGCCCACAAGTAAGAAGGGAGGTTACTGATGAAAAAAAAATCGAGAATATTTGTGATTACGAATATATAGCACTATATTCTATATCTTTGCAATTTCTCGAAGTGTCAATATTCGTGATAAAAATTTGCGATTAGAATATTCGCGATCAACACTAATGACAAGTACAGTTCGGCTATTCTGTATATACTTGTCTGGTACTAAAACTATTTGGGTATAACTGTCCCCTGTTACATCACTAGGTATAATTCATTGTCACACGGTAGGCATTGACATTAATATCAGCAATTATACTGCGGTATCGAGGCTTTTACGAAGAAAAGGGCAGCACTAATAAAGAAGAGTACTGCACGAACTCAGAAGATTTTGCTGCCTATTCCCATCCAAACATCTCCTGTTGCTTAAGGAGGAAATTTCACCATCGTTTAAAAGGTCATTATACATCATTTATTAAGATGAAATAAATAATGAACTGCAAAAGACTGAAATCTTGCTGCTTGTGTTTTGTCTGCCTGGATCTAATTAGCGGTGATCGCCAGATTAAATAAATTAAAACATTTGAAGAAAAATCCATTTACTATTAATAATAATGGTACACAACATTTCTGAAGAACTGAGGGCCAGATTTATCATGACTCTGACAGCTCACTCCACTTTCACATGTTGCTAAAGTCAGTTTTAGCCAAGTCAGATTTATGATCGGCCCTTTAAGACTGTGATAAATGTGGTTTGACGGTAGCAGTTTATCCTTCAGTAAGCAGCTTTACAAAAGTCGCACATCTTTACGAAAAGTCGCATGTTCTTGTAAAAAGTCGCATAAGATAAGCATCGTCCGCACTGGAGTGATTTTGCGAATTTTTTTGCGACTTTTTAAATTGTTGCAATAGTAAATCTGTCTAGAGATTCATTAACATAAGAAAACACGCCACTTTCAGAAAACTGGCGAGCATAGTGCAGAGCCAATAAAAGTCACAAAATGTTGCGCAGTTTAAGCGATTGAGCAAAAAGTTTAGACTTTTTCACTCCATTATTCTGACTTGAGCTAATGATAAATCTGGCCCTGAGTTTCTTAAAGGGGTTGTCTCATCACAGACAATGGGGGTATATCGCTAGGATATGCCCCCATAGTCTTATAGGTGCGGGTCCCACCACTGGGACCCGCACCTATATCGAGAACGGAGCCCCAAAAGTGGTGGAGGGCGCACTGCGCATGCGCAGCCACCCTCCAGTCCGTAGGACCCATAGAAGTGAATGAGAACAGTGGCCGGTCATGCGTTCCCATTCACTTCTCTGGGGAGACGGCTTGGTGGTGGCCGGACCGGAGTCCTCCAGCCACCACCCTGCAGGGCTCTATTCCCGATATAGGTGCGGGTCCCAGCAGTGGGACCCGCATCTATCAAACTATGCCCCCATTGTCTGTGATGAGACAACCCCTTTAAATGCTATGAACTCCTCTGAATGCACTTTTTATTATTTCATTGTACTATATTGTACTGTATTATGGCATTGGAAAAAAAAAAACATTTTCCAATAGATCTATTTAAAAAAAAAAAGTTGCAGCTCCCAATGCACGGAACGGGCGGCACACGTTCATGCGCATGAGCCCTTAAGCTGAATTCTTATCGTTTTCTTATCAAATTCAGCTTACATTATAAACTTTTTGGGACATTTTCAATACTTTTGGAGCATTTTTTGAGGTTCTTGTTTTTGTTTTTTTTCCAAAGTGCAGCATACTCTAGGTGAGTGGTCCTCTGTAATACAGAACCATAGGGGAGCCATGTATAGTTGTACAGCTTTTTACTCTGTGCATGAGCCCTACACAGAATCTCATCCAGGGAAATAAAACGTGTGACGAATTCTGAAGATAACACATAATGATCATTGTAAATAAAATCATGTCATGCATTACCCCATTAAAAGGGGACATTTATCCAAAATGGTGTAAAGGAAAACTGGCTTAGTTGCTCATAGCAACCAATCAGATTCCACCTTTCATTTTTCAGACCTCCTTTTGAAAATGAAAGGTGGATTCTGATTGGTTGCTATGAGCAACTAAGCCAGTTCTACGTTACACCAGTTTTGATAAATCTTCCCCAAAGCGTTAACAAAGCGGCCCTTTTAGTGACCTAGCTGCGGCCATCAGAGACGGCTTGTTAATTATAATGTACTTATGGGTTCCATATCGGCCAATTTGGTAGCTGCTTGCTCCTCTCCAGCTGCTTACTAAGTGGCACATGTCAATCTAAACACTTTTTAACTGGACTTGTAGCTAGAACTTGGTGACCGCCGAGTGCAGCCTGGAGGCTTTTCTGAAGGGATGTGGAGTTATTTTAGGCAGAAGGCTACAGAGATCTCTGTTCTGCGTTACCTGTGACAGTGACTGACATACAGAAAGATATGGAGAAGACATAATTATCCAAGGTATTTCGGTTAATTTCATCCACATGGCTCATGACAATTGATCAGGTGGATAGACGAGCATTGCTTTATGTACGGTTCCGAACCCCCCCTTCCGTAGAATTATTATTTCTGTCTCCACTACTTCCAATTACCATCCTGCAATATTTTCTTCCTGCAGCGTGTCTAGCTGAGCAGATTAGCATAGATCCCTTATACTGACAGCTGTGACCTTCCCCCCAAGACAACACTTGTCAGAATGTTAGAAGCCATTACCTGGCTGCTGTGGAAAGGCAGCGCCGCCATCCCCCTATAAATAACAGCTGCCAATGCCCCCCATACTTTCTATTCAATATGTCACATTTATAATATAGGCAAAAAAATATATACAACGTTCGAGCATCGAACCATTATTCTACCTGAATGAACATAGACATGATGGACACAAAATGTGCAAATCTAGCTCCAGCAGGAACCCAGACAGGTATCACTATGCGTTCCACCTGCCGACTATGTGAGTTTCCTACTTCCGGTTTCCTGTCATGTTTCGTCCTGCATGTTTCTACATTGCGTACAATATCCTGCTGCACAGGTGAATGTGATTTTACTTTACTTACTACCCTACATAATGTGATGCCCCAACATTTGGCTCTTTGGAAGCCGGATTGCTCCGGCGATCCGCGTTGGGCGCTTTCTCATTTTTTCAGGTCCACTGTACCAGTGTATACAATTTTTTAATGTGTCTGTTGGTGTGTCTAATAAACTTTATATATATATTTTTGATATTGACTTATTGTCGGATGTGAATTTATGGGGTGGTTCTGGTGACTCTCTCTTGGGTCAGGTGATATTGTTTCAGGTATCACTAAGGCCTCATGCACACAACAGTTGTGTGTTTTGCGGTCCGCAAATTGCGGATTCCCCAAAACACGGATGGCGTCCGTGTGCATTCCGCAATTTGCGGAACGGCATGGACAGCCATTGATATAACTGCCTATTCTTGTCCGCAAAACGGACAAGAATAGGACAGGTTATATTTTTCTTGCGGACCACGGAACAGAGTGCTGTCCGCATCTTTTGCGGCCCCATTGAAGTGAATGGGTCCGCATCCAAGCCGCAAAAACTGCGACTCGGATGCGGACCAATACAACGGTCGTGTGCTTGAGGCCTAAGACTGCGTTTACAGCAAGTAAAAAAAAATAAAACATAAAAGCAACAAAAACAGTATTACATGCGGTTTTGAGAAGGGTGAAATCCACAAAAATAATCTTCTGTATTTCAAATCCGCAATACCACAGCTTTTCTACTACATTTAAAAAAAAATATTGGCGTTCTTATCCACTTTGCTGGTACTGTACGACGCTGAAGATGCAGCTGCATGAAAATCCATGATGGTAAATCCGCAGCTAATGTGTGGCCTAAGGCCATACGGGATGAGTCAGGGTCTGTTCAGAGAAAAACGGATGGTTTTGTGCGCAAGTTCAATAAGTTTTGTCTGCGACTGTGTTCAGCGTTTCCATTTTTTCAGCACGGGTGCAATCAGTTTTGATGTGTTTTTCACACACATGAAGAAAAACTGAAGAATAACAATTTACTGTAGTGTACATCTTCTAGCAACCATCAGTTAAAAGGGCTTTGCCTCCAGATTCCTTCAGTTTTTCACACAGGTCCAGTCATGACGTCACTGCTCGCGTGATCACTTGGTGAGGTCATCACGCTGACCACAGGTCCTTTGGTGGGTTTTCTTCAATCAAGACGGGAGAAGATGGCCTCTTTCCAATCAAGTGGATGAGATGAGTATAATTTTTTTTAAACCCCTGATTGACTCCTGAGCAGCTGAACGCAGCATCTGAGGGGTTAAATGACATCATTGCGCCGGCTCCATACAAGGGCAAGCAATTCGTAGTAATTGATAACTAATTTAATTTCTTGTCGAAGTTCAACAAAGCAGCCGAATTCGCTCATCTCTAGCTGTATTACATCAACAGATTATCTGACCAATAGTTGGCGGGTATAACAAAAGATCTGTGTGTGTAAACGGCCATCTGACTGGTCAGAAGATCTGTCAGACAATATGTTGGTGTCATACAGCCCTTAGGCTAGGTTGATGCGTGACAGTTTTTATTCCGTCATAGTTTTTGACACATTTTTTGATGCAGTTGACGTGGCTTTTGATCCTGGCTATGTCAATGGGAAGATTTGATGTAGAGTCGATGTGTGTTTTTTGAAACCAGTAGGGGAAAATTGATTTGCAAGT
The DNA here is from genome assembly GCF_014858855.1 of Bufo gargarizans. NCBI lineage: Eukaryota > Metazoa > Chordata > Amphibia > Anura > Bufonidae > Bufo > Bufo gargarizans. Next base: position 418,741,059 of record NC_058084.1, read on the forward strand.
GTTTTCGGAACCCCAACCAAAATCCACAGAACAAAAAAGAACATACCCGTACCATTCCCCTTGTCTGTCACCGACATCACTAACTAGACAATAGAGAGAGTGTGTAGGGACACCTAGTTGTCAATTTCAAAATTTAGAGTAGGAATATCAGAGGAATGACACAACGCAGAGTCATAGGATGTTCCACAATTGTTATATTATGGGGAAAGCAAGTACGGAATGTCCTATCCTTTGTGGAGCGGAGACATGGATCAGAAGCGCTTCCGTGGTCTTTCAGGTCTGTGTCTCCGCACCACAAAAGATAGGACAGGTCCTATCTTTTGCCGTATCTTGCGGCTCGTGGACCCATTCAAGTCAATAGGTTTGTACCACAATACGGGATTCACACGGCTAGTGCCCCTGGCGTTTGTTTGAATGGGCCCTTACTGATCCATTTCTTCATTCAGGAGAAAAAGTACTTTTAATCCATATGCAAATGAGCTGTTAAGTGCATTGAGGGCGGGCCCAAGCCACTCTGTGCACTCCTGCTTCTCCTTCTAGATTAACACCTAGACTGTACTTGAATATTGACTACACAATATTTTATGGATGAGAGCCGTCCAATTTTGGAGATCCGATTGCATTTACAGGACTTAAACAAGTAACTGTTTCTAATTTTTAGATGTTACAAAAACTGAAGTTGTCTGAAGGTTTTTTTCTGGCGTTTTTGAGGGGTTGGTGGTTTTTGGCAGTTGGCTTTTTCTGCAGTATTTTTAGGCAAAAAGCAACAGCTCCAGTCTATAGCAGAAATAAAAAAACACCCGAAAAAAGAAAACCTATTGAAAAACAATGTATGACTGTAAAACTGACACCCATTAAAAGGTTTTTAAAAACAGCACAGACTTTTGGGATTGTTTTTACAAACCAAAAAAGCTTAAAAAAATTTATAAATCCACTTATGCCTCTTTTTGCTGTAGAAAAGTCTCAGATACACCAGATTTGTGACTTTTCAATGCCTTTGTGACTTTTCTAGTCTCAATCTGCATTTTATGCCGCCCTTGCCAAATATACTAAAAGGTGCAGTGCCACCAGCCAAGGCAAATTCATTATTATTTACTCCAGAAACTGCCGTGAATAATGACTGAAATCTACAGCAGCTCCAAAATGCCGTAGATTTCATTCCGGTGCACGGACTGCCAGAGGAGGAAGGCCATTTATGAAGAAGTTTGTGCGTCATCATAAATTATATGCCTCCTCCGGCAGCGCAGGCTTTATATAGGGCGGCACAGCACACATCTACCTTGAGAAATCAGGGCCTGTGTGTGTGGGCATCCTTAGGCTGGTGCTAGACCGCCGTAATATGGCTGCATTCTAGCGTCCATGCTACAGCGCCAAGACTTCAAACCACACGCCGCAATGAACCAGGTTCTATAGAAATCTAAGTTCGGTTCAAAGGTGAGTGATTGTGAATTTCGCCTTTGCTGTGCTACCAGGGAGCGAGATGAACATGTGTTGAGTGGATTGCCATGTAGTAAATTATTCTTGTAATGACAAGTCAGTGATATTGATCTCCTGGGCAGCAGACTGACTGGATTAATTGACCTATTTGTCATCTGCCTATCCTGTTACTAAAGATCAATTTTTTTAATTTTATTTTTCTAAATTAAGATCACATAGAAAACAGAATAGTATAATAAAATTACCACTTCACTTTAGGTAACATGCTGTAGGTAATGAGGCCTCTGAAAAAAATCAATCTAGTATAAAGGATAGCCATGGGGGAACGACAGAAAGGACAGTATGCGCTGACACCTTACACTGGTGATCTGTTGACCATTGCAGTAGGTTTTCCATCCTGAGGTACACGGTCAAAGCATTTAAAGCGGCTCTGTCACCAGGATCAACCCTATTAAACCAGACATACTGACTGGTAGGGCTCATCATGCTGAATAAAACCATACCTTCCTTTTGTCTGTACGTTAAACGGCTGCAGAGAAATTTGCGTTTTTATTCATATGTAAATAAGCAATTTGAGCACTCAGAGGCGGGACTGAATCCTCTGAGCACTGCTATGTAACACCCCCTGTGCTCTGCACACGCCCCCTCCGCTTGACTGGCAGGGCTAGGGGGGCGTGTGCAGAGCACAGGGGGTGTTACATAGCAGTGCTCAGATTATTCAGTCCCGCCTCTGAGTGCTCGAATTGCTCATTTCTCTGCAAACGTTTAACATGCAGACAAAATAATGGTACAGTTTAATCAGCATGATGAGCCCTACCAGCCAGTATGTCTGGTTTAATGGGGTTGATCCTGGTGACAGAGCTTCTTTAAAGGCTATCAACACTTTTGGGGGCAATTTTTTCATTATGAAATTCTATATATCTTGTGCTAAATATTTACAATTAGTCTTTATTAAAAATGTTCTTTTTTTTCTACAGCTTTCAGTTTCACTGCATCGGCAGACTGTTCCTTCTCCTAAGGCCTCATGCACACGACTGTTGTGTGCATCTGTGGCCGTTGTGCCGTTTTCCGTTTTTTTTTCGTGGACCCATTGACTTTCAATGGGTCCATGGAAAAATCGTAAAATGCACCGTTTGGCAGCCACATCCGTAATCCGTGTTTCCTGGCCGTGAAAAAAATATGACCTGTCCTATTTTTTTTACGGCCAGCGGTTCACGGACCCATTCAAGTCAATGGGTCCGTGAAAAATCACGGATGCACACAAGATTGTCACCCGTGTCCGTGATCTGTGTCCGTGATCCGTGTCCGTTTTTTCCTATAATTTCAAAGGCAAACTTGATTTTTTTTTCATTTTTCATGTCCGTGGATACTCCAAAAATCAAGGAAGACGCACGGAAGAAAAAACGGACACGGATCACGGAACAACGGAAACCGCTTTTGCGGACCGCAAAAAAAAACGTCCGTGTGCATGAGGCCTTAGTGAAACGTATCAGAGCTGCTCGAAAGGCTTGGACTGTACCCTTTTCTCTAGTTCCCTGACAGCTCATATTCTTATCAGTTTGATTATCATTTAGCTTGTATGTTTATGAGCTGGTAAGAAAATAAAGATACAAACTACGGATCAAGCCTTCAGATCAGCTTTCTGATGGAATTCACCGAGAAGGAGGAGCAACTGTCTGCTGATGTGGTGAAACCGATGGTTGTAGAAGACAAAATGCTGAAAATATTTAATAAAGACCAATTGGAAAAATACATTTTAGCCCAAGATAACTAGTGCAATGCAATAATAAAAATAAATACCCGAAAAGTGCCCATATTCTTACACTGGCAAGTTAAGCAAAGGGAAATGCAGTAATTTATCACAAGTTTTTGCTAAATTCACACTATCGTTAAGATATCAAGGAGTCTGTGCCAGTAGGCTCTCAGCTGGGCAAAAACCACTGCATGCAGCAGTATTTGTCCATCCAAAAATTACTCACATTATAGGGTACGGCAGCTCAGTTCCCAATAACTTAAATAGCTGCAGTACCCGAGAATGGCCACTACACAATGTATGGAGCTGTGGTGTTATCAAACTGGTGTAAAGGAAAACTGGCTTAGTTGCCCATAACAACCAATCAGATTTCACTTTTCATTTTCCAAAGGAGCTCTGAAAAATGAAAGGTGGAATCTGATTGGTTGCTATGGGCAACTAAGCCAGTTTTCCTTTACACCAGTTTTAAAAATAATTTATTTACTTCTGGAACCTGCGTCTTTCGCTAACGGGTGATTAGTAGGGGTGCTGGGTGTTGGACCCCCAGTGGTTTCATAAAGATGACTTATCCTATGGATAGATCATCGGTATGTTGGCCCCAGAAAACCCCTTTAAGATATTCAGGAATCAATCAGGAATGTACTTTAATGACAAACCATTTAGTCGCAATTACAATTTAAATCTTGAATGCATCTTCCACCAAAGCAGAACTTGTCATTAGTTAGTCATTCTGACTCTATTCCTCTTTGACCTTGGTTGCTATGAAGCAGACTAAATATGTGAGGGCTTTTGCTTACCAGAGCTAGAATGTGACATTGCCAGATCACAATGGTCCTGGAGAGATCTGGCAGCTCACTTACTATAGTAGTGCAGGGTTTGAGGAACACACTGATAAGAATGTGAGTGCCTTTAAGGACAGGGACTGATGTGAGCGAGCACAACCTGTACACACTGATATGCTGGTGCTATAGAACGAACAGAAATAAATACTAATTTGCATGTAAACAATGAATTCTATAGCATTCACATGGAAATTAGCCCGTGTGCTCTGGCATCTGCACCACTGGTGGTTTCTAAGGAGCTACCATGGCATTTTTTAAAAAGTAAAGGAAACCCTCTCAAAAGTGAAGCTGAAAGGATACACAAAGCACAATGGGCATTCTGGCATGACGAGTCTGTCGAGCTGTCATTCACTGTCTATTTACTTCATTTTCCTGTTAATACATAGCCTTTCATATACATCACGGTGCTATTTTAAAGCTACATTTTCTGCAAGAGTAAATGTCAAGACTTTGTAATAATTCTGACGGGTACAAAGAAATAAGGTCAGAAAAATTCACATTTCATATGCAATGACCCATGAGGAACAGGAGTGGAGGATGGGAATGGCAGTTGCACAGTGTCACAGTTACAATCATGCGGGTGGTCAGCGTATGGTGTAAGAGTCAGAAAACTAGGCCAGATGTAGCAGAACAAATGTCTCTTTTACTTAAGTGCAAAATGGGAGTTGTAGTACACCCAACAATAATGAAGCACAGTTCTGATTGTACATGGTGCAAATCCTTTTCCCAGCTAGTGAGTTATGGAGCCTGGCATGGTAGCAAATAATGGTGCTATCCTGTTAAAGTCTCTCTCCCTAGAATCTCTGGCTAGTAACTGTATTCAGGCAATTATGGCTGTAGTATTCACTGTGGGATACAGGTCTTTAGAGGCACCTGTGGCCAGGACGTGGTTAAGTGTGACAGGTGTCTTAACTGAAATCCCTGGTAAGCTGTAGTAGCAGGTTACCATGCTGACTCCTATGCTTGGCTATGCAGATTCTAAGGAGGTGATTTACTATTCTGAAATATGCATAAATTAGGGGTATTTCAGGCGCAGATGGTTAGTTGTGTCAGTATCTGCAACTTCGTCTCACTCACGGCAGGTCTAAAATTGTGGGGGTGACGTGGGCCAGGAAGGGGGATGAGCTGGCAGGCCCATCTCATTCACCATTTTCTACTCTTGTTTCAGGCGCAAAAAAAAGGTCTAAATGTAAGACAGCAGAACCACCGCCAGCACAGAGCGTTATTAAGACTGGCATCTAAAACGCGCTGGTCTTAATAAATGTGCCCCTAAGTGCTTTCCCTCTCACTTTCTTGCTTGCTATAGCAGAAGCAATAACTTTCACAGAGATCGGTTAGTCTCTGCATCCTGAGGCCTAAGGAAAAGGAGTACATGGACTTGCTTTCTCCCTCCTCACATACTCACTCTAGTCTACTCTCTCTTTCATCAGAAAGTAGGACCTGCCCACTCCTGCCCCCCTGAATAGGATGGAACAGGGTGCTTAACCCTTTCCCTGCCAACCATACCAGGCCATGCTGGGTGTACATAATATTAAATAACATAACATTACATGATCAAAAAACAAACCTATTTGCAGATAACCTCGCACTAGGGTACTTACTGTATGCCATTTTCTTTTCAACAAAACATCTTCGCTGCAAAATTATATTTAAAGGGACATTTCCATAATTATTTAAATTTTCGATGTCATTTTTTTTTTATTAACAAATATGTGGATTGTTTTTGGTGATGTATTCTCCATGTATTCTGCATTCTGTCCTGGCACTTCCTCTTTACTTGGAGTTTTAGCACAGCAAACAGCCTCTTTTAACTCCATCAGTCAGACCATCACTCCAGAGAGAGAGAGTGTCATGGACGTACTGAGATATACGGACGTCCCTGCGACAGTGAGTGTCAGGAGATCTTTGAGACTGGCAACACGTTTGATTTGACAGGTTTACCTTGTGGATCAATAGGCGCCTGTGTTGTTTCTGTTACTGGCCACACCCTAACTTCCAGGTGTTGCTATTGTGATCATTTAGCTTTTCCTATTTATAGTTGTTTCTCCCACAATTCTGTGCGGTTTATAGCTTCAGTTGGACCTGTGGATAGCTGGTGTTTGGATCTCGGCTGAGTTCCTGGTGCTGCCATAGCTTCTTGGAAGTTAAGTGTTACATTTCCCTTTTGTATTTTATTTTGGCTTTTTTGTGTGTTGCATTTCCTTGTTGTTTTGTATTAGGCCTCAGGAAGACTCCCGTTCATCCTTCCTTTTGGAGGAACAGGTTGTCTCATTCCTGTCATTAGTACCAGGGTCCTTTAGGGTTAGATAGGACTTTAGCTATTCCTGTGTATGAACTCACCTACCTTTGGGGTCTGTTGATACTAGTAGCCAGTCAGGGCTTTGGTTAGGGTTTTCATTAGGAGGTGTCCATCTTCCTTCCCTAGTTTTCAGGCCATATTTCCTTTTCCCTTTCCCTTCTATGTTTGGTGTGGGGTTTCCCTCCCACATTAGAGCGCAAAAGAGAGCTCCTTAAAGTGACTCAATTAGAGCATCACACATTACCCCAATCAATGAAAGGCAAGATTTTTTCTCTAGGCCTATCAAGAGAACAATAGGGCTATCATACAGAAGGAATGAAAGGAGGACATACAGACTGAGGCAATGGGAAGGCTGCATAGGGCACTAGACTTCCTCCAGTTTTCAGGCAAAATAGCATTCAAAGAAAGCGCACTTAGGATGAACCCCATATTTCTCAAACATCCCTACCATTTTTTTCTGACCAAAAACAACATTCATTGGTTACAGAAAAAAAGAACAAATTCCTAAAGGCTCCTAAGATCTAACGTCATTACTGTATATACTACATGACTGCAGATGGGACAGTAACTATAGGGAATGCATGTATTGTTAGTTGCACCCAGGCCCTGTAGCTGGAGGTTGCCCTATGCTGATTCTGCACTGGAGAACGTAACTTTATATTATGACCCTTATTCCAAGAATGGAAGGTCCACTTTGCTAACAAAAAGCTAATCCAGCAAATGAAATCCGTCAGATCCTTCCACATGGAGAAGTAATCCTTGTGTTGGTAGGCAATTTACGTAAAGTATAGCTGGCAATAAAACAGAAGAGGCGTACCTGCTGCCTTCACCACATCTTCTGTGGTCATATTCTGGATGTTGGAGCGCACTTGGAAGATGACAGCTGATCCTGACACACTGCAGAGGTTAAACAGGAAAGAACAGAGTAAATTGTCTAGAAATCGATAACTTTACTATTATTTCTTTATTTATTATCGACAACTTTTTTATTTTATTTTTTAATTATACAGGATTGGTAGCTTTGCATTTATGTTTCAATGTATTTGATTTTCTGTATTTGATGCTATGGTTGTCTCCGGAGTTAATGACACATTTGTATGTATACCCGCCTGTCTACAGCCACTCGGCCAGAATAATATAAAACGTAGGAAAACACACCTATGCTACTATGGCAACAACATTCAGGGTAGGATTTGTCACGATGGCCGCAGCCGTACAAAATCAGATATTCACAGGAGAAGGAGGTCCGTGTGGTGTGATGAGGAGAAATCAAAAGAGATTGAAAGAAAGGCAGTGTGATCACAAAGTAAACCGCAAAACGACACATCAAGTGTAACGGCATTGTAAAGAATGGCGGAGGCAAGGCAGACTTTGATTTAAATGAATAGAGAAGGCTATGAAAGATTTTCCACAAAATAAGTAAGTTGAAAGGAAGGCATCAAGTGTATGTATTATGTAAAAGACAGTTTCCTCCACACATCTCAGAATGTGAGAGTCTGCAAACAGAACACAAGGATTGAATATTCCAAGCCTCACAGTAAAGAAGTATTCAGCTGTGATAATTTTACATTGAAAATGGGGTCGGAGAGGGCAAAAATGAGAAATGATGAGTGCTCACATTATCCCCCCCCCCCCCATCACTGGTATTCAGCTATGCAGGTCCTTGCTCCTTGCTCCTATCCACTTCCTCTTCTCTGATTCAATACACCAGAATCGGCCTGTCCTCCCGACTCAGCCAATCACTGACTGAGGCACACCAGTGTGTCCAGTGATTGGATGGAAGAGTTAATGAAGAGGCGCGTGGACTGGAGCAGAGACTGAATAGCAGCAGAAAGGGATCAGTAAAGTGAGTACTCACTGTTTGTTATTTTGTCCCTCTTTGACCTCGTTTTTATTTAAAATTATCACACCAGACTACCCTTTTAAGTTGCCTATACACCTTCAATGGTTGTCGGCCAAATGCTCATTCGGCTGACAGCTATCCCTCCTGACTTCTCCATACACATGCACACTTGGCTCAACCAAGCGTAGATAAGTTAGTCAGGAGGACCCCACACACATAAGATAGCAAGCCGGTCCTGCCATTTAAGTTTATGGGGGTCATTAAGGTCCATTTACAAGCAATAGTGTCAGGTCTCAAAGAGCAAATGCTTCCGTAATTATTTCACTGCCAGGGGTGTTTGAACATATTGCACCTCTGGTAGGCAGGACAATGTTCGCAGTTTTGACATGTTCAAAAATCATTTTGACATGTTTTAAAAATCATACGAACCCCCCAAAACCCTATATTTTATGAAAGTAGACATATGGCATATTGTCAAGATGCTAATCAGCACTTTATACACACAAACACCTCCATGCAACTTTGCGTCAAAGTGTAATTTTTCATACAAATTGCATATCAGTTAATATTAGGGGTAAAAGTGCTACCCAAGCAGAAAGTTATATGGTCCACAACCCTTAAATATAAATGTTTATTATGTGTAGAGTTCATACATACAACTTAGACCTAAATTTAAATGCACATTATCTTAATACAATCACTAGAACTGGAAAGAACAAAAATCTGGTTTTAAGCTGATAATTTTAAAACAACCTATAAACTAGATTGACAAAAATCCTTAAAAATTTAGTTAACCCCCATAACCGTTATATGTCCTATATCTTGTGAAAACAGATAACCTGATTTTGCAGCTGTCTTGACGGACTGTTGACAGTCATGTGCACCTTCATATAACTTTGTGACATAAATAAAAATGCATCAAACAAACATTTGCAACTAAAACTCACATCAAAGTAAAAGTTTATGCATAAAAACAATATAAATGTAATATGTCAAGATTTGCAAAACTCATATTATATATACCACAAATGTATACATGAACAAGAGCTTGTGCTCTCAAAAACACTGGAACACAGGCCATGTATTATATGGTCATCATCCGCATACAGTATGCTTTGACAATGTATACTGCACACAGCCTCTATGTTACCAAAATTTACATTTTCTGAGAGTGCAAAACATACTGTCTATAAAAATATAACCTACTAATTACAGTAATTCACACAATCACCTGTATGAAACTTTGCAGGAAACAGTGTCCTTATGATAAATAAAATATAGTCCGCAAAAGGTTGTAATATGTGAGGCGTTCATACATATCACAAGTGTACATTGAATGGTACATGTGTTAAAGAAATGCAGAAACTGCAGTAAATGCACCAAGCAACTTTAGCATGCAAGTATTGAGAAGTATGTATTTAGTATCTATTTTCTATCCTCCTACACAAATTGTAATCCTAATTAACCTAATATAAGGCAGCTTTTAGACTGGTATCATACGTGTACTTTATTACTCCCGTATTATGGAACCAAACACCTGAGCGTCCTGCAGAGAAAATAACAGCGACAGTCTGTGAGTCAAAATGTCTTTTCTTGCTGTTAAAAATATTTTCCATCTGTTATTGGTTAAATATAGTCTCTAGTAATAATGGTTATTGGTATCACTGCAGCGTGTAATGGGTATCTCTAGAGAAGTGGTCTGTATATTCTACTCTATAGATTAGGTTTGAATGGAAAAGGGACAGTATACATTGTAAACTATTGATGTTTCTTGTTTGTAGTGCATTTAGTGCAACTTATTTGTCGCCGTGATCTGGAGACTGGTAAACATCTGGATCATGGCATCAATAAACAGCCTAAATGGGCACAGAGGGGTGATTAGATGAGCAAGTGTTCACCTTCACATCCCTTTTCTGGAAAAAAAAAAACTAAAAACGTACGTACATGTGCAAGTATGGTCTCTGATTGAAGGAGGTTGCTAAAATGCACAGAGTCTTCTCTCTCCTCTTGCAGTCTGTCAGCACATCACCCACTGCCCCCTCTCTTCCCCGGCTGACATTTCTTCTGGCCGAACTGGGGGACTGTCACTTTATTCTTGCATATCTCAGGCTCTGTAACAGCTAGAGCTTCAAGCCAATCTCAGCTTTAAACGAGACCATAATGGCAGTGCTAGCTGCAATAAATCGCAAGCTAGAGTACATAGACATATGAATGAAAGCGGCAGGTACATACAGCTTTCACTGAGACCCCACTCTAAGGACTTTAACCTGTGATTTATTGCAGCTAGTGATTGTCATCTTTAAAACAAGACCTGCATTGAACCTCCAACTGTTACACAGCCTGAGATCTAGCAAGGATATGAGATACTTCCTTTGCAGAGAAAGGGTTAAAAGGGTTGTCAACAATAAGGACATTTATTTCACTTTGCATATACCTTTCAGTTTGTAATAAACTTTATTTAGTAGTCTTTATAGCTAGCTGGATCGGAACTCACATCATGCCCACTGCTCTGCTCTTCTGTCTTCTGGTCCAGAGAGAGTGCGAGAGCGTGTCACCAACTTTCTGATTTACATCCTTGTGGACCCTCTTTAAACAGCGTATGTCCAAAACTGCGTGAAATATTCTGGCACCACCTGCTGACCTCCCATGCAAACCAGTAAGGTGGTGATGCACTCTGAGACTCCCTGGACTGGAAGATAGAAGGACCATCTTGTGGAGTGGATGAGTTCATGTGAGCGGAGATGAGATCTAGTGATACAGTATATCTCAAACTGAAAGGTATACTTATTTTTGCCCAGATAGCCCCTTTAACGATTATTTCCTTGTGTAAACAAGCAAATTCAACATGATCAACAATGAAGGAAAACTTTATTATTTCGTCATGGGTGAAACTGATTGATCAGACATAAACCAGATACCTGTATGTTTGGCAGGTCACCAATCTACTCAAGATGTGCAGGAAGAAGTGTTAACCAAGGGAACAAATTCCGTGAGATGTGAGATCAAAAATTGACAAGCGCTAATTCCAATAGTGATTATGAGAATTGATATTTAAAAGGTAATTAGGTAAATTCAATTTATATTGTAACAATTTTTGAATATCTTTTTTATTTTTAATGCATTTATATATTGAAACAATTTTTCAATTTCTTTTTATTTTAATTGATTTTTTTTTTGTATTTCTTTACATGATTAAGGGGGCAGGAGTGTGCTCTGAGCGGTAAGCACCAGTTGCAGAGATCCGCTGTACACTAGGGGAAGCCCCCGACTAGCAGTGTAAAATTATAAACAAAAAAGCCCTTGCCCTGTGCGATACATGAGAGCATTGGAGCAAAAAAAGTCAGAGGGGCTGAGTGGGGAAGAAGGGGAGAGTTTTTATGTTAAACTTTTTTTTTTGAATTTTTGGTGATTTATTTTAAAATTTTCCAGGTCACTGTCTATGTTACAAAATATATATATAAAATGCTGGCAACTAAGCCTAATGATATGCAAACACTTCCTGGTAAGATCACTTTTCAATAGTAGTATCATTATCAACAGAGGCAGGATTACAATACAAGATTAAAGGGAGTCTGTCACCACATTTGAGCATATTAGACTGATCAAATAGCGTTATATGTGCCACCGAGAACTTAAAAACTGTACCTTTGTTGTATCTAATGGAGTTTTCTTTCAGCCAAAAATGAACTTTTAAGATTCTGTAAATGCGCCCTCTCAAGTGCCCAGGGCGGCGTCTCAATCGTCCGAGCCCCAGGCAGCACCTCCTCAATGGCTCATAACCCCGCCCTCCGTGTGCCTCTGCCCGCCCGTTTACTCTCCTCCTCTCCTTTTCCACTGCGGCTGCGCGGTCAAATTCGTAGCGGGCGCAGTGGAAAAGGAGAGAGGAGGAGAGTAAAGCACACGGAGGGCGGGGTTATGAGCCGTTGAGGAGGTGCTGCCTGGGGCTCGGACGATTGAGACGCCGCCCTGGGCACTTGAGAGGGCGCATTTACAGAATCTTAAAAGTTCATTTTTGGCTGAAAGAAAACTCCATTAGATACAACAAAGGTACAGTTTTTAAGTTCTCGGGTGCACATATAACGCTATTTGATCAGTCTAATATGCTCAAATGTGGTGACAGACTCCCTTTAAAATGTATGTACAGCTAACAAGGGATCAACCATGAACGCGTCTATGATCCATGTGTCTGTTGTAAAGCATATCACTATATGCTGTTAACAAAAGCTGCCCCATATTTTTGTGCATGAAATAGAATAAAAACAAAACAATCAGAAAAAAAAACCAGATTAGAAAAAAGTTTTTATTGCCAGAAAAGAAACTATAGGTGATAGATTCCCTTTAAAATCATGATTAAACTAGGCATAATGCCTAGTAGGGTTGATCCTGTTAAGTAAAATGATACCGGTCTTGTGAAAATTGGGGAAGGTGCTCCCAAGGAAAATGAAATTTATTTATGCAAATGAGGGTTTCTGTGCACCTGAGTGGACGTAAGTCCTCATTTGCATAAGTCTTTTTTCTTGGGAATGCCACAAACAAGGTTCCTGAGACAGGTATCATTTTAATCAGTAGGATCAACCAAACTATGCCTGATTTAATGGGGTAGATCCATGCTGATAGGTTCTCTTTAAAGGGGTTGGCCCATCTGGGACATTGATGGCATATAGCTAGGATATGCTATACATGTCAGACAGTTGTGGGTCCAATCTTGGGGACCTCCTCATATCTAGAGAACGGATCCCCCAAAGTGAAGGAGAGAGCACTTCTCCATTCCTCTCTATGGGACTGCCAGAAACTCTCCTGTGAACGAGCGGTTGCACATATGTGGCTGCTTTCTGTTCACTTGGGGATTCCATTCTGAAGATAGGCGTGAGTCCAAGATGTGAGAAGTACACCTACCTCACATATCTTAGATGGGAATATCCATCTTATGCCATGATTGCCATCATATAGTACATGACAATCTCTTTGAACCAGCCCTGTACCTTACATGGATTCAGAGCTCTCCCCATTCATTGCTCCAATTGTTCTGCTAAATTTTTAATTACATGCAATTACAAAAGTTTTCAGATCCAGGTGCTGGTTTAAAAAATGTTTTTCAAGGCACAACTCCTTTAAAGGGGTTGTGCCATCTCAGATATTGGGGGTAAACAATGTCTTATAGGTGCAGATCTCACCTCTGGGACCCACACCTCTACTTAGAACGGAGCCCGCAAAGTCCCAGAGTGCACACTGCGAATGCGACACCGCCCTCCATTCATTCCTATGGCAGCGCTGAAAATAGTCGAGTGCTGGCTCTGCAATTTCCATCAGCCCCATAGAAGTGAATGGAGCGGTGGTCGTGCTTGTGCAGCGAACTTCCCATTAATTTCAATAGAACTTCTGAAAATAGCCGAGCATGGGCTCGGCTATTTACGGTGCTCCCTTAGGAATGAATGGAGGACAGCCGCACATGAGCGGTGCACCCTCCAGGACTTTGTGGGCTCCATTTTAAGCATAGGTGCGGGTCTCAGAGATGGGAACCGCACATATTAGACATTGGGGACATGTCCTAGTAATTTGCCCCCAATGCCTGAGACGGGACAACAATTCTGGAATTATGCAAGAATGTACTTCTAAAAATATTATGCAATTTCATTACAAATCGACCGATACTTGCGCGAAATTTCCTTAACAAGGTGGGCGCCTGACTTAGGGATATACAGTGATAGAGCATGTACTTATAAATGTTATAAAATGCGATTAAATATTTGTCTCACATACCGATGGCTCAGTATTGGCTGTAGGAATTGCAGTAGGGGTGGAAGGATAAATCGACACACTTAGAGGTCATGCGCTGTATACCTATTATCAAGACGCATTGTTGCGCGATACACTGTGAGCCGGTTTGGCATGCTGACTGCACGACAGTACCTAATATTAATATAAAATGCCGGTTTCTGCTTGGAAAATAGAATCGCTCTGCAACAACTTGTTATTTTCTCCGCAAGTGGCATAATCATTTTAAAGTGTTACATAAAGGAACTGAAATTGCCTATTTATAGCCTAATAACGAACACCTGATGACTTTATAACGTAAAATCTCACAAACCAAATTGTTGTGATCACAAACATACATCAAATGCTCGAGTTTACTATCAATAGGCAGATAAAGTGCCTTTTTTGTACTGAGCGTTGCTTTAGAAAATTGTAAGTTATCTCTGGAATATCTCACACGCTTAACATGATGCGTTTCCCATGTTTATAAACAGAAATATATTCTGCTAGTGTTTCATATGTTATAAAATAGAAAGTATGTGGTCATGACTTACTTACAAAGGTTATTCCGGTTGGTTGACATTATCTCCTAGCCACAGGGTAGCGGATAACTATTAGATCGGTGGGGATCCCAGCTGTAGGACCCCCACTAATCACAAGAACAGGGACCCAGTACCCCCTGCAGCTCCCCTGAAATGAATGAAGCGACCAGTTGGGCATACATGCGGCTGCTGCATTCATTTCTAGGGAAATTCCAGAGACAGCGAAGCACTATGCTCGGCTATCTCCGAAAGGTGTCAGAGATATCTGAGATTGTGAGCCTAATAAAATAATTGCTTCTACACTGCTTATGAACATCAAAGGGGCCTCATGTGTGTCTGTAAGTGTGATTTATCCATCCTTATCTGTTCTAAGCTCTGGAGCCAAAAGCAAACATAGTGGAAACTAAGGAAAAGGATGTCAAAACAGTACAGTTCTGGCAGAAGGAAGAGGTCCCCTGCTTCTGAGTGAGATGGTTCTAGTTTTGCGGCTGAAACAGGGAATGAAAAAAAACTTTAGAGAGGCCCAAACATAACTGTTCCTTCACAGTTATGATTGTACAGAGAAGCACAGGCATTATGCAAATGTTTTAACACTTTAAGTCGGAAAGATGACAGATTCAATTATAGTCAATGAGGATCCACAGGCGAGTGGCAGTGGCTACTATGACAGATACAGTAATTCTGGTAGTTTGTTCCTTTGCCAGAAGAGACCACCCGATTACCTTAGTGGAGATGTGAACACAGCCAAACATGACTGATTTATATGTATAATCTCAAACAGTAGTACAAAGTATGACAAAGGTACCTAGGTCCGCTGCCTGTACATAGAGGCAGGCATCTCTTTAATTTGACACCTACTGTCTATTTCATCTTGTCTTTGAGGTAAATCTCAGCTTAGTGAAGGTACTGTTTCGCCTTAAAGAGACCAGATTTAGTGCAGAGTGGTAACTCCTAGACTAGTGCTACCTTCTGGAAGTGAAGCATTGCTACTAAGTCTCCATCCAAGGCATCTCAATCAGCCAGTCAAAATCCTACTCTGTACTGATGAGGGGCAAACACCCCAAAACAGCTGTCTACAGATGGATATTTGCCTTGTCTATTTCCAATTGTCATGTTCCAAGGCTTATTAAAAAGTCAGACACTAAACATAGGTAGCAACTTCCAGAAGTTGGCACTAGTTCTCAATCTCTAGTTGATACCTCTTTGAAGGTACAGCTCAGAATGTGGAACATGGGCCAGATACTTTATGATTTCTAGTATGGTGGTAGATTGTAAAAGCCAAAAAATCCTTCCTGAAGTTTTCAATGATCACCCAATGATTAGATATTCGGTTGTCCTACTAGGAAGTCGGTGTTGGCATGCCCTACTATAGTCCCGTCAGTGCCTCCATGGAGTATCTGTTCTTTCTCCTCTGACAGTCTTGACCCCTCCACAGGGTAAATTAATAGTTTGCCGCAATATCTTTGGCAATAAGAGCTGATCTCTGGGGGATTCAGAAGCCTCATCAATAAGCTGGTCAGTGGCTAGACGTCATTTTCATAAAGTACAACCCCTTCAACTTACTCAGCTATTTCGACAATTTACTTGCTATTTTTTTTTCTTACCTTACTATTAAGAGAACAATATTGGGGCTATTATTCCTCAATGGTAGCAACTATCCCATAAAACTTAATTAGGCACAATGAAAATGTTTATATCAATCCTTATACTTGCTTGCATACTTTGGTAGTATACCTTCACAATAATATACATGGGGTCTCCTTGGAGATATGCCGCTACCTGATACCTCTTTGACTAGGATTGTGTAAAATGTCCTAGTACCTCAAGTCAGATTCACAGGAATTTTTGAGTGATTGTCAATAAAGTTTCGTTCCCATCTCCGTTCGGTTCAGCAGAGGAGCAGACTACTGGAGTTACCGTATCCAGCATAGCCAGACACTGCCCATTCACTACAACGGGATCTGGCGGGGATTCAGAGGGTTTCCAGAATAAATACCAGGTTTCTGATGGAAAAATAGTGCAGCACGCAGAAACTGCATCCCTGCCAGATTCTCTTATGGTGATTGGGGATCTGGCGGTTCCAGGTGGTGTATAGAGTAACTCCGGTAGCCTGCTCCTCTGCTGCAACAGACTACCATAGTTACCAAACACAAATGTGAACCTACCTCATGGTTGTCATATAGAAAAGCTCTTTAGCTTGGTTTGTGGCAGAATAGCTGATAAGGAGGAATCAAGGTGACAATCATTTCAACTTACAGTAAATGACACAGTTTGGGCCACTTTTCCCGGAAATAGAGGGGGGGGGGCCCTTCTTATACTATAGATGTGACATAATCAATGTTATCCACTTTGGTTTTGATATTATGGCTAATTGTGTATATATATATATATATATATATATATATATATATACAGTATATAATGTATTCCATTTTTACTGCATAAGAATTAATTAGCCTGTGCTACACCATATCTCTATCACTTAGGAAGAGGCAGCACTGTTGTAGTCTATTAAAAATTAAAACCCTCCAAACAGTAAGGTTTGTTATCAGCAAAGGGCAGCCAGGTTCAAGCTCTAATTGTTCTATGTTCTAAATTGCTTACATTCTGGTGTAATCTCTGTAAATTGTGATAGCTTGCCAAGAAAATCTTTTAAACAGCAAGTAAACTGCCTATTAGACACTGATATATATACAAGCCTGAGTATCACTGGCCTCAATTATGTATCTAAAAAAACAGAAGTGTTTCCACTTGGCTAGCTATATCAAGCACCATATCTGTAGCATTCAGTGGTGGGAATCCAGCTTCAGATTTTGCACATGAAGGGTAAGCAAAGTCTTAAAGAGGTATTTCTAAATTTTACTATTATGGCATAATGCTAGCATATCCCATAACACATAAACAAAGGAATCAAGGTCCCTAAATAATATCTGTACCGCCTGGCTCCTGGCCACTAATTGGTGGTGGTCCAACCTCAGGGATACCTGCAGTTCCTGAGAACATGGGGCCAAGGTCTGCCAACCACCGATGGAAGGAGGTTCAACCTATAGGACCCGTTGCTGATCCTGAGAAGGAAGGAATCAATTTCTACTGCACAGCAACGTTTGTGGAGGTACGAACTCTAGTACCTCGTGAATCCTGAGAACCGAGCTGCATTCACTTGAATAAAGTTGTAGTAGAGTTTCCTGATCATCGGGTGACCGGGAGCATTGCTGTGCAGTAAACATAAGTACATCTCCATTCAAGAGCCTGATTCACACTAGTGTCATGGCTTCTGAAGTCACAGTCATGACGGCTTTGAGGGATCCGTTTTTGAAACTGGTGTCCATCAGGTTTCGGCTGGGTTTCCATATTTTTTTTTACCTTAAGGGTACCGCCAAACATTAGGGTTTACTGATATAGTTTTGAAAACCAAAACCAGGAATGACTTCCAAAAAAGGAGAAGTTGTATCTGTCCTTTATACTTTAAATAATTTTATGATCCACTCCTGATTTTGCCTTCCAAAACTGCTTAAAGTGAAACTGTCATATATTTTTTTTATTTGCTAGTTTAGAGCTAGGCATGTATACCTGAGTTAGTCTGTCAATGATTGCCAAAAAATCTATAAATACCTTATAATAACAGCTTTCCTTAATGTCCCCTGTCCCTTTCCACTGGTCCCTTCAAAGACCATTGCTATGGCTTGTCTGTCTTCCTTTTAGTATAAACAGAGGACAGAGGGGCGGTCCTCCACACTGCATGTCTGCATCAGGCTTCAGAGTGAGGAGGTGTGTCTCTCAGTACTCCAATCTGATTGGCTGGCAGGAAGCTGTTGGCTACAGCAAGTATGTATGTGAAGTGAGGGTAGGCAGTTTTGGTCTCAGAGAACTAGCAGAGGAGCCGTCTTGAGAAGATCCTCATATTGTAGGGTTCAAAATAGCCATCACTAGGGAAAAGCTCAATGAAAACAGTGATATGTGAAGAAACGAAAGATTGCTTTGTGCATAATGCTGCAGCAGCAATAACATGCTGAAATTGATATTTTTGATGAAAACATGACAGGTACACTTGAAGGAAACCTAAATATGTAGCCGTAACCTAATAGCAATAATGCTGCTATACATTCTGTCAAATAAAAAAAAAGGAAAAGTACCTTATGAAAATTTCGGAGGTAATACAAACTCTATGGGAGTCATTCATTAAGCTGAAATACGTCTATATTAGGTGTACTTGAGGAGCAGATTATTGCACAACGGTTAGTTGTGCCACAATCTGAGACTTCTGCCTGCTCACGCCAGGTCTAAAATCTTGGGCGTGGCGTGGAGAGGGGGAAGATGGCGGGCCAGAAGGCCCATCCCATTTACCATTTTCATAACTTCGGCGAAACCACTGCCAGCGCAGGGCTTTATTAAGACCGGCATCTAAAATGACTTTAAAATGTTTTAATAAACGTGCCCTTATATATCCACTTCTGATGCATCCCATCCCTCAGCACATCTTTCTACTGTATATGGTCAAGAGACACTGGATGTGATTTAGAGCTTATGCTATGCTGCATTTTTATAGGACCGCGCAACTAACTCCTTTTTCTCTGAGTCGAACCATTCACTCATATGGGTACAAATAGAGCATCAGATTTTCCAATTATCCTCCTCCCACATGAGCTCCTGCGAAAAAAGACGCACTAATAGTGAAGCACAGTGAATGCTTCTCACAAGCGCAGGTGGCACATCAAACCAGTATGTTCATCTAAAATTCCTCCGAATATATCTCTTCAATTGCTGTTCTCTAGAGCATAAAACACTCCAATAGTGAAGAACCGCTGTTTACTTAAAAAAAAATCCTTTTAATATACTCACAAGGGTAGGTTAGTATAAAACTGATAAAATAATTCACAGCAATGTGCTCCTGGGCAGGCACCGCCTGGCTCAGTGGTCCTGTGACAATAAGTGGATAATTTGATCCTGTGTGCTGAAACCAATGAAATTTGCTGTGAAGCAACTATATCTCTTTTCATTTTCTTACATAAAAACAGAAGCTGCAGTTTTGTAAAAACAAGGGTGCATTTCTAGGACACTGTCTCTCCCATGGAGCTAGCCACCGAAGAAGCTGCACTCCAGCCACTAAATGCTGATGCCACCCCGGTGAGAGCCTTGAGACGTGAGGACATTTCAGTAAGTACAGTACATTTCAAAGAATGCTCGAACAAGCCCCTCCTGAGGAAAAAGAACTTTGGGTAAAACAAGGGGCCAAACCTGATGAACATGGAATTTGGAGAAACAAGGACAAAATTTGTCTACCTCGCCCTCTATACCCAGCTCTGGCTCAGGAGGCCCACGTGCCCACTCACCTATCAGAACGTGCCATGGTAAGTGTGGTTAATGCAGGGTGGATTGATCCAGTATTTTCTACAGTAGCTGCTTGGTTTGTACAAGGATGTGTAGTCTGTGCATGAACAATCCCAGTCAAGTGGTGAAGATTCCAAGCAAGCACACCCCCAGGCCACTTTACCCATTCCAGAGACAGCAGATAGACCATAGAACTTATATGTAGAAAAATAGTTGCTTTTCCAGCTCACCATACCAGCTAAAGTGCACGGAACACGACCGGACTAGTCTTGATAGATGCAATAGAAAAAAGGAGACGTTCCAGCACACGGTAAATCCACACGGTTGTTCATCTTTATTGGTCTTTAGCAAAGAATCAAATACAGCATGTATCTACACCCACCACCACCATCGTCCATGTAACCGTCCACGGTGGTGGGTGTAGATACATGCTGTATTTGATTCTTTGTTAAAGACCAATAAAGATGAATAACCGTGTGGATTTACCGTGTGCTGGAACGTCTCCTTTTTTGTATTGAGACTATATACAACTGCCTAAGGTAGGAGTATATGAATTTGTCCTTGTGTGTGTTCTCTTTTCAGGGTGGCCAAGGCAAAGGCAAATACAAAGAACACAGCAAAGAAGTTGGTCAGTGAACGGGTGTGTGGGTATGGTGTCCCTGAAGTTATTGAATCAGACAGGATTATCCCCATTTGAGATTCTGTCTGGAGGCGCCCCTAGATTAGGATTGTATTTTCCACAACAGTTAAAAATGAACAATGATAGCCTAACAAGCTACATGCGGGCCCTCACAAAGAGGCTTGAGCACACCCATAAACAAGTGTTTGCTTCCCTTTCAGATCCAGATTTAGTAGAAGGAACACACAGCCTGCAACCAGGAGAATGGGTTGTGATAAAAAGACATGTGAGAAAAGGCCTGGATCCCAGATTTGATGGTCCTTTCCAAGTCATGTTGACTACTCATACAGCAGTAAAGGTTGAAGGAAAGCCCAACTGGATACACGCTTCTCACTGCAAGAAAGTTCTGACGCCCCAGGATCCTCCTGCTGATGGCCGCCCTTATCCTTAGAACAACGGCCCTGTTCCAACAACTGAAGGATAACTGGGACTATATACTTATCCAACACCACCAGGTGCTGTTTAGAGGACTCCATGACACTGACAGTAAAATTAAGGACTGTTGGATCTGTACTCACAGTCCCGTGAGTTCAAGAACTCTGCTTTATCTGGCAATCACTTTGAATTTCAAAGAACTTATTCATATGTCTTGTTGACCGTTTGTCTCACAAAGAAGACCAGGGCCTGATGATCAAAAGTATAATTCCACTGCAGTCCCTCTCCCCATAGCAGGGTGGGTGGAGACTCCCTGGTGGCAAGACAAAGAATAATGTAAGTAGTGTTGACTATTAGAGATGAGCAAATTTTTCAAAAATTCGATTTGCCAGTTCGCCGTATTTTTGGGGAAAAAATTTGGCTCGATCCGAATGTCGAACGAATTATGTTAAAAAAACAGCTATTTCCTGACTGCTGAGGGCCTTTATAGTGGTGTAGAACACTGTGCCTAGCAGTAACACACATAGGGAGTCTGCTTTGGTAGTAAAATAATACTGTGTGTCTGTATGATATGCAGATGACAGGCGTCACTCTTAGAATCACTGCACACCTCACTTATTAGGGCAGTCACAGGGCCAAAACTGACCAAATAACTCAAGTATGAACTCAGCCTTACAGGTCCATGTTAGCGCCAAGAAGAAGCGCACTCCTTTTACACCGTCGCCAGCTAATTCCACATAGATGTCTACAGAACCTGTTCTATTAAACGCGTATACAAGTAGAGACCTCCGCGGACAGAGTGGAGAGGGTGTCAGCATTAGGTTTGTGTTGACGTCACTGATTAATTTGCCCTTCCTTTGATCCGTCAGAACAATTACCCACAAAAAACTGATCCTGTCGGCAGAGCATACGCCTTCACTCGGTCAGCATTTGCTTAATAATCCATCAGTATTGCTAATGCCCCCAAAAAACTGGAGTGGATGTAAAACAGAGATGACACTTGAATGGAATATTTGCAAGTCTTCTGTGTTTTGTACCCATTCCTGCTTTTGGCTACCAAATCATAAGCCAATTCAGATGGGACCATACAGGCTTTACAGCTGCTACACCGACAGGATCTATTGTGCATCTCATTTTTCCTTCCTTCTGACAGATCATTAGAAAGGTCAAATAAATCATGATGTCAGCCAGGCTGAAAGGCAAAATAGTGGTCCAGTCATGAAGTGGGGAGCATGAGAAGTCCACAGACCTATACATAGTGGTTAGGTGGAAGCAGCATGAAGAGACCACAGAGTGGCCCAATGACAGGGTCTGGAGTTGGCAGCAGAATGAGGAGGCCACTGAGTGGCACAATGACAGAGTCTGGAGGTGGCAGCAGTATGAAGGGCCACCGAATGGCACAAAGACAGAGTATGGAGGTGGCGGCAATATGAGGAGGCCACCGAGTGGCACAATGACCGAGTCTGGAGGTGGCGGCAACAGGAGAAAGCCACGAGCGGCACAATGACAGGTTCTGGAGTTGGCAGCAGTATGAGCAGTCCACTGAGTGGCTCAATGACAGAGTCTGGAGTTGACAGCAGTATGGGGAGGCCACCGAGTAGCATAATGACAGAGTCTGGAGTTGGCAGCAGTATGATGAGGCCACCGAGTGGCACGATGACAGAGTCTGGAGGTGGCAGCATCAGGAGAAAGCCACCGAGTGACACAACACCAGGTTCTGGAGTTGGCAGCAGTATGAGGAGGCCACCGAGTGCACAATGACAGAGTCTGGAGGTGGCGGCATCAGGAGAAAGCCACCAAGAGACACAACAACAGAGTCTGGAGTTGGCAGCAGTATGAGAAGGCCATCGAGTGGCTCAATGACAGAGTCTGGAGTTGGCAGCAGTATGAGGAGGCCACCGAGTGGCACAATGACAGAGTCTGGGGGTGGCGGCAGCATCAGAAGGTTGTCATTGTTTTCACATACTTTTTGTATATTTGTTGTTACAAAATATATATATTTTCCTCACACTTTCAGACCGCACACGACCTCACACAACGTCATTCAGTTCCATACAGCAAAAGGAGTTTTTCAGTCACCCATCCTTTTTACCGAAAAAAAAATTATTGAAAGACAAAATTTCACCACAATGTCAATCGGTTCATACATCAAAAGAAGTTTTGCAGTCACCCATCAACATTACCGAAAAAAAGCACTTTGAAGGAGTGGCACAATGACAGAGTATGGAGGTGGCAGCAGCATGAGTAGGCCACAGAGTGGCACAACATCAGAGTCTGGAGGTGGCAGCAGCATGGGTTGGCCACAGAGTGGCACAACAACAGAGTCTGGAGGTGGCAGCAGCATGAAGAGTGGCACAACTTCAGAGTCTGGAGGTGACAGCAGCATGAGTTGGCCACAGAGTGCAAAGGTGACATAGTGTGCAGATGGCAGTAGCAGCAGCAGCACCAGGAGGATACCACAGAGTGGCAAGGTGACATAATGTCCAAACAAAACGAATCCAGCTCACCTTCCACTTTTCTTATCCGGGATTAACCCCTCGTGTAAAGAACAAACAGGTAAGACCTCATGTTCAGAACAAAGGATACAGTTCCAGCACTGCAGTATCGTTGTTGCTTGTTTCTTTAATTGTGGTAAAAAAGATACAGCTTAGAGTGGCAAGGTGACATAGTGAGGAGATGGCAGCGTCAGGAGGCCACAGAGTGGCAAGGTGACAGTGTGGAGATGGCAGTATCAGTAGCATACTACAGAATGGCAAGGTGACATAGTGTGTAGATGGCAGCAGCAGGAGGAGACCACAGAGTGGCAAGGAGACATAGTTTGGAGGTGGCGCCAGCATCAGGAGGCCACAGAGTGGCAAGGTGACATAGTGTGGAGATGGCAGTAGCACCAGAAGCAGCATCAGGAGCATACTACAGAGTGGCAAGGTGACATAGTGTGGAGATGGCAGCAGCATGAGGAGACCACAGAGTGGCAAGGTGACATAGTTTGGAGATGGCAGCAGCAGCTGCATCAGGAGACCGCAAAGTGACCCGGTAACAGAGTGGGGCGGTGGGTGGCAATGCCAGTACTGGCTGACGAAGGTGGATGAAATAAGGAGCACTTGGCAGCAGATGTGTGGCATCAGGCGGGTTGCAGCATTAAAGTAGTAGCTGAGGCAGGAAGTCAGAAGAAGACGATCTCTTGTATGAAAGTGTTGGTGTGGCACCATGGATTATCTAGTCTGATTCATAAGGAATTGGTGGTTGGAAATCCTGGCGGATCCACGCCTGATTGATCTTGACAAAGGTTAGCCTCTCTACATTTTGAGTGGACCGACGAGTTCTCCTTGGGGTAACTATGGCCCCCGCTGCACTAAACACTCTCTCTGATGCCACTCTACTGGCCGGGCAGGACAGCTTTTCCAGGGCAAACTCTGCTAGTTTCGGCCACAAATCCAGTTTGGCTATCCAGTAGTCCTGTGGATCTTCCAAGTATGCCACCACCTGCTGGTTCAGATTCTGCAATACGTCTAGCAGCTGCTGCTGCTGGTGAGTAGTTTCTTCACTATGTGGGTGAGGAAAGCTACTCATCAGCGACTGTAGACTCAGGCTGCTGCTGATGGAGCTGGTACTGCTCCTGCCACTCCACCCCTCCCCAGCACCCATGGCAGTGGAACGTGAGCACACAGGGCCCCCTCCAGTCAGACCTGTGAGAGGATGGGCGATGGCACAGAAAGGCAGCGATCATATGACTACATAGGATGTTTCTGTAGTAGTTCAGTTTGTCTTCACTCTCGTGGGTGTAAAAAAGGCCCCCATTCTGGACCGGTAGATAGGTCCAACAAGGTGGAGAGCCAGAAGTCACCCCTCTGCCGAATGGTGACAATTCAGCTGTCACTACGCAAGCAAGTGAGCATGCATCATACCATTTGTTGTGTGAGATTTAGTGGATAGCTCACCTCCCTTCTCAGTATGGTAAGGGTGCTCTAGTCGAAGGACTGCTCACTCAAACAGTCCAATAGTATAGAAAAGATGAGTAAAGAGACGACTGGCACTCGCTATATGGTACACATCAAACGTATAGTTTATTCACTGCCTCCTCAGCAATGGAGTGATGACAGCAACACATAAAATTTAACAACTTATAAATTAAAAGTATACATCAAATCCCCTCTAAAAATAATAAAATACTCTAATTATGAGCATATAAAAACAGGGCCTCCTAGGAAAAATAATAATATTAGTGACGATACATGTGAATTATTCCTGTTAAGGATAATAGATGTTAAATGGCATAGAACGTCAAGCCTGTTGTCTCCTATTTAATATCCACAGTCTATATATTCATTTGTTCCGGATCCAACAAGGGCAGACACTAGTTGGAAAGTCTATAGATATGCCGCTGGAGGATATCACTCCTCTAGGTATAACACTTATTACAGCGGTCCTTTGGCACGTTGGAATCTCGGCCTTAATATACAATCTGTTAGGGGTAGATATTGCTTACCCTCCGATCAATATTGTAGACAGTCCGGTTTATCCTGCTCGCTGCGTCATTCACTTCCAGCGTCCTGGGCGAATTTGCAGCCGCCGAACTGAACACTTACTACACCGCTCACTCTCGGCGTCCTCGCTCTCTGGTAGTAGACACGTGATACCTCAGAGATATCGCGGGACTTGGTAATTCCTTTCCGATAGTTCTGTGAGAAGGTGCTTTCGGTGCAATGTAGAGGTGGAGCGCTCCAATTGTTAAAGATAATTTAGGTGATTTAAATCTGTATCTTCATATCCGGAATTATGCTGTAGACAGGGATATAACGCTAAACGCGTTTCGAAGACCTCCGTCCTCTTCCTCAGTAGCTATATCCCTGATCAAACGTCATCCCCTTTTATATCGTCACAGGTAGTTCACAAAATCTGGACTGGAATCTTCTATTTCTATAATATAGTTCCTTCATGCGTTTTTGATGCGGTTTTTAAAAACGCATGTGCGTTTTATATTAAATTAAAACCACCACTTCTTAATTAGTCTCTATGACCCAAAATACAATAGTATTGCAATATAAGAAAATGGATTCAGAATATAAAATCAATAAAAATGCTTGTTCGTTAAAAACGAGGTAGTGGTTCATAAAAAGGAACAAAGTAATAATTCATAAAACTTTAGTATATAAATACGTCATCCTGTGTGTCCTATAATATAATGTAAACTTAGTAGATGATCAAGGGATTGGAGAAAAGGGGAGGCGTGCCCATCCACAAGAGGGGATCACACTACCGATAAAAGGCTAAAGTGTGATCCCCAATTGATTGAGGGGCACGCCACCCGTTCTACAGGAAACCAAAAATTTCCAATTCCGCATTAAGTCCAGCTGGTATCAGGCTTCCGAAATTGTAAATTTGCTTAGATTCTGCCCTAGACATCCGTTCAATGTGGTTTCCCCCCCTCCAATGCTTGTCTATTTTTTCTAACGCCACAAAGGACAAGCCTGAAGGGTCTTGTCTATGGGCTTCTTTGAAGTGCCTTGAGAGTGAGTGTTTCTCATATCCTTTCTTGATATTAGAAATATGTTCAGATATCCTCACTCTCAAGGCTCTCTTCGTCCGACCGATATACTGTCTTGAACACGGACATTGGACTAAATAAATTACACTCACAGAGTTGCACGTAAGGAACTGTTCTATCTCCCACACAAAATTGTTCTGTGTGGAAGAAACCCTCTTAGTATTTCTTGGAATTTTAGTGGTTTTACAACAGATACACTGGCCACATTTATAAAAACCCTGCAAGTTAGTCAATCTTCCAGTATTTGATGTTTTTACCTTTTTAATCTTGACCGAAGGGGCTACTTTTATCCCTAGGTTGGCTGCCCTCGTATATATTATTTGTGGTCTTGGAGGTATAAGCCTACCTATTATTTTGTCTTGCAGAAGATGGTGCCAATGTCGTTTAATGATTTCCTCCACTTTCTTCCTTTGTGAAATATAAGGAAGAATAATTCTAAATTGGGAATCTATTTCATTTTGTTCTGCTGTTTTTACAGTCAGTAGTGAGTTCCTCGGTAGCTTCCTCACCTTTTCCAATGACCCTTCTAGTATATTACTTGGGTATTGTTTGGCCAGGAACTTATCTCTTAGGTGTAGAGCTTCTACTTCAAACTGGGCCTCTTCGGTACAATTCCGTTTTAGTCTACGGAATTGACCGAAGGGCACATTTAATAGCCAGCTTGGCAAGTGGCAGCTAGAGTGTAAAATAAATGCATTTCTGGCTGAGGGTTTTTGGTATGTCTTGCAGATATATTTATTAGCTACTTTCGTAATTGCTAAATCTAAAAATTCAATTTCCATCATATTGGTACTACAAGTAAAGACCAAGTTCAGATTATTTACATTCAATTCTGTTAAAAATCTCTTGAGACTATCTTGGTCTCCCTTCCATATTAAAAGGACATCGTCGATATAACGTCGCCAGAGCACCAGGTCGCCCCCCCTATGCAAATCAATAGTTGCCTGCTCCCACTGTGCTAGGAACAGGTTTGCATAGCTGGGGGCAAACCTGGTGCCCATGGCCGTTCCTCTAATCTGTAAATAAAAACTACCTTCAAAATAAAAATAGTTGTGTTGTAAGATGTGTGCTATACCTTCTAAAATAAAATCTGATTGTTGTTTTTTCATTATCTGACTATTCTCCAATTGTGCTTTAATTGCTCTCAATCCAGCCTCATGATCTATTACTGTGTAGAGAGACTGGATATCCAGTGTAGTCATAATCCAGTCTTCTTCTACATTTAATCCTTCCAATATCTGAATAATTTGAGTAGTGTCTCTCAGATATGATGTAGTCATTTTCACCATAGGTTGTAGCCATGTATCTATGTATCTGGACAAGTTAGATGTTAAGGAGCCAATACCTGATACTATGGGGCGGCCCGGAGGGCTCTCCATGTCCTTATGCACCTTAGGAAGGCAATAAAAGACTGGGAGCCTTCCGGGCGTCCCCATAATATAATCAGATTCTTGTTGTGATAGGATGCCCATATGGGTTCCTCTCTGGCAATATTCTTTCAACTTATCATTAAATGGCTTTGTGGGATCTGATTCCAGTTTTTTATATGTCCGACTGTCTGAGAGTTGTCTCAAGCATTCCTGTATATATTTTGTGGTATCTAAAACAACGATAGCTCCCCCTTTATCAGCGGGGCGTATCGTAATCTTTTCATTCTTTTGTAATCCTCTGATTGCGGCCACTTCTCCATTTGATAAATTTTTTCTATACAATTGTTTTTCTTTTATTTTTCTAAGGTCAGTCTCTACGTTCTTTTGAAAACTTCCCATTTCTGGACCAATTTCATTTCTGGGGAATTTCTTTGATTTATTCTTCAAACCAGTATGTTTGAAGTTCTCCTCTCTTTGTGTTATTGTTAAAATCGGATTTTTGATAAAGTATTTTTTTAGGCATATGTTCCTAATGAATTTTTGAATCCCGATGTAGGTATTAAATTTATTTAGTTGTGCACTGGGTGCAAATTTTAGCCCCTTATTCAAGAGGGAATTTTGTGCCGGTGTCAATTTAATATTACTTAAGTTAATAATATTATCTGGTTCTGTGTTGAGTGTATTTATCTGTAAGTTCTTCTTTTTCCTCCCCCTTCGTGTCTTATTATTTCTGACTGGTGATTGTGATGTGATTGTTTCTGAATTTCTCTCTGAGTGTATATTGGTGATGTTCTCTGGTGATCTCTCTGTCCTAATGAGCGTGTCGGATGTGGTGAATAATATGATTCTTCCTGTCTGTGGTGATTGTGATGTCTCAAATTGTATTGGTGCCTCTGGGGTGTCTGTCCCTTCCTGTTGTGCTCTGGTGATCGTAGATGTCTGGATTTCGTTCGTGGTGAATGATGAGGTGGAGTCCCATCTAAAAAAGGCTGCTGCGTCAGTGTCTCAAACCTATTTCTAGTAGGTATAGTAGGTCTTTCTTGTTC